>NC_134687.1:454750046-455091296 GCF_050947455.1 Rhinoderma darwinii
TCTCTCTCCCTTTCTCTCTCCCTTTCTCTCTCCCTTTCTCTCTCTCTTTCTCTCTCTCTTTCTCTCTCTCTCCCTTTCTCTCTCCCTTTCTCTCTCTCTTTCTCTCTCCCCGGCGTATTGAGCTGTGATAGCCTACTGTCGGAAACAGTAGCTGTCACAGCTCATGCATGCGATGGTGGAAAATGGTGATGCATTTTCCCTGCGACGTAATATTCCGTCGCTGAACAGGGCGGTCAGCGCGATACAATATTACTTCACTGAGCGTTAAGAGATTAATATTGGTCATTACGTTCTTGTTAGGAAACTTGCAATACCAGTTGCTGTAAAAGGCTTTTATAGTAATTTACTGTTTTTGTTTTTCCAGTTTCGTTATTTTGTTCTCCTAAATTGTGGCGCAAATGTTGATCTGCTGGAGACTCTGCAGCCAGAGGAAGAAACGGTCTTCTATATCTGTGACACCCACAGACCAATAGATGTAGTAAATGTATATAATGATACCCAGGTATGTTTAGGGAGCTGGAATATATTGGAGAAAGAGAAAATTTAAGATTTTGTTTTACATTGAGGAGATCACCATGAATAATTTATCTTCTTTACAGATAAAGTTACTAATCAAACAGGATGATGATCTGGAAATACCTGCGTATGATGACATTTTCCGAGATGATGATGAAGAAAATGAAGACGATTCTGGGAATGAAAGTGAAGGCTCTGAGCCTTCTGGAAAGAGGAGGCGCTTTGATGAGGTACAATTTTTATGCAGAATAAAAGGCTAACCTTTTGCGTTTTTTTAAATGTCAGTCAGTGTGATTAGTGCAACTTTATAAATGGCTTTTATTAAATTATTTTTACTTTTTGAGATAAAGCTGCTCTGTATGATGTATACAGAGCAGATGTATCGTTCGCTGTGACCTGAATTCGTCAGTCCCACTGACCTGACTGGTTCAGGGTCAGCGGATCCTGCGTGTCTCGCACGCAGGATCCACCTGTAATCTATCACGTCTGAACCAGTCAGTTCTACGGACATGACCGGAACAGTATTTACTGAATGATACAGTTGCTCAGTTGTATACAGGATACAGAGCAGCTGTATCTCAAAAAGTATTTTTATAAAAACAATTTATTTGCACCAATCACTGAGCTTTTTATAAAAAAAAGCCTTTCGAAGGTTTACATGGCCTTTTAAGTGGTTTCTTACAGATCATTCAAATGTGACATATCTTATCTCTGTGTAAATGTTTTTGACATGATATATATATATATATATATATATAATCTCATCATCAGCTATCTATCATCAATAGATTAGATCTTGCTTGTTATATCTTTTTTTTTTTTTTTTTTTTGCATATTTGTTTTCCTTTTTAAGGGAGCTGTAGAAAGAAGAATTGAGAGAAGACGTCAGAGAAGAGAGTGGGAGGTGCATAGGTAAGATAAGGCCCGATTTAATGTTTAATTAGTAACTCTTTATTAATAGACTAATTTTAGAATAGTTTTCTGGAATAGGATTGAATCAGATTTCAAGTTTACATCAATGTTGCACCTTGCAGCAGAAAGAAAATGTTTCTGGTTTGGGCTGTCTTTTAGAAATATTTGACGTGCACCAAATCCTGGGTCTGCAAAAGCATAAATTCGATTGAGAGGGAAACCTTTTTGTCAGCCAGTCTCGGGTTATATACCACCTGGTTAAAATTTTGTAGGATGTTTCTTTAATGTTAGAGTGTGAACAGGTGTGTGCATTCTCCCACGATTGCTGTCAAGTAATGTTTATCAGAAATAGGGCCAATTTCATTCTCAGATGCTGCTGCTGCATAGGAGGGAGGTCTGTAGAACCCAAGTTTATAAATTGAGAATAGAGTTGAGAAATGGTACCTTTTTTATTTTTGGGCATTAAGTTTTAAATTGTGGAGGGGGAAGGTTCCCTGATGATTGAGAAATTAAATTTTTGTTTCCCACCGTAAAACTCCTTTTGTCACATTCTATGGTGGGGACAGATGACCTTGGGTATAGCTGCTGCCACTAGGAGGCGGACACCATGTAAAAAGTGTTAGCTCCTCCTATCAGCAAACCCTTCCTCCAGACACCGTTAATTGCTCTGTACAAGAAGCAGATAAACCCTAAGGCTGGGTTCACACGACCTATTTTCAGACGTAAACGAGGCGTATTATGCCTCCGTTTTACGTCTGAAAATAGGGCTACAATACGTCGGCAAACATCTGCCCATTCATTTGAATGGGTTTGCCGACGTACTGTGCAGACAACCTGTCATTTACGCGTCGTCGTTTGACAGCTGTCAAACGACGACGCGTAAAAATACAGCCTCGTCGAAAGAAGTGCAGGACACTTCTTTGGACGTTTTTGGAGCCGTTTTCTCAGACTCCAATGAAAACGGCCGTAAAAAACGCAGCGAAAAACGCGAGTTGCTCAAAAAACGTCTGAAAATTAGGGGCTGTTTTCCCTTGAAAACAGCTCCGTGTTTTCAGACGTTTTTGGTCACTACGTGTGCACATACCCTAAGGGTATGTGCACACGCTAGCTTGCTTTTACGTCTGAAAAGACAGACTGTTTTCAGGAGAAAACAGCTGCGTCTGACATAAAAGCTCCTCCTCGCATTATGCGAGGCGTCTTTGACGCTCGTAAATCTTGAGCTGCTCTTCATTGACTTCAATGAAGAACGGCTCAAATTACATAGCAAAGAAGTGTCCTGCACTTCTTTGCCGAGGCAGTCAATTTACGCGTCGTCGTTTGACAGCTGTCAAACGACGACGTGTAAATGACAGGTCGTCTGCACAGTACGTCGGCAAACCCATTCAAATGAATGTGCATATGTTTGCCGACGTATTGTAGCCCTATATTCAGATGTAAAACGAGGCATTATACGCCTCGTTTACGTCTGAAAATAGGTCGTGTGAACCCAGCCTTAAAGGGAATGTCGCAAATTAACTTTTTTTTTTCTTCCAAAATAATAATTTGACATGTTTTCCTATGTTGGCCACCAGAGGGAGCACTTCTCAGAATTACAGCAAGGGGAATAAGGCAAAGCAACCTGACTCACAGCTGCTGTAAATGTGGGAGGGAATCTCATCCCCCCCCCCCCTCCTACAAGCCAGGAAAAGGTGTCTTCAAATTGCTAAGCAGTGTCCGGCTGCCATTTTGGGTGTGATTCTGCAGCTGGCAGAAGCTATAGGACACACCAAAAGGCTAAGGGTATGTTCACACGCTTACTAAACTAATGGAAAACAACTCCTGATTTTCAGCCATTTTTTAATCAAACTCGCGTTTTTTTACGGCCGTTTTTGGAGCTGTTTTTCTAGTCAATGAAAAACTGCTCCAAAAACGTCCCAAGAAGTGATATGCACTTCTTTTTGGCGGGCGTCTTTTTACGTACCGTTTTTGGAAAACGGCCGTGTAAGAAACGCCCCGTCGGAACAGAACGCCCTATTTCCCATTGAAACCAATGGGCAGATGTTTGTAGGCGTTCTGCTTCTGATTTTTCAGCCGTTTTTCGAGACCTTTACGGCCCGAAAATTGTCTGAAAACACTGCGTGTGAACATACCCTTAGAATGATGAAAGTGAAGTAAACTACAGACACAGTGAGCGCTGCTACGCGCGCGTGCAACCGATGCTACGCGCGCGCGCGCAACCGATGCGTTAGGCAGCTCTGTTTCACCTGGTCTTACTGGATGAGGGAGGACTTGTGTGATTGTATTTATGCTCTTCCCTTCCGTCTTTCCACTTGGATGCTAATCTACCTGTGGACTCCATATCCCGCCTGGAAGAGAGGAAAAAAAATAGAATAGGAAGTTCTGCCTCCTACAGACACTAAGCTAAAACTGATGAGTTCAGTGTCTACAGGAGGAGCAAACACTTTATTTTTTTTTTAACCACCACTAAGAGGCAGAAGTTCATTGTCCTTGGGAGAAATCTGGGTTGTTAAAGGGGTTCTGTGAAGAAGGTTTAGGCGTCTGTTTAAGATGGTCTGAGTATGCCAGAGATATAGGGAAAGGGGAAACGCTTTATTACTGACAGGCCTTAGGTGTTTGCCCTGATAAAGAGCCCACATCAGGGCTCGTGGTGAGGAACGATAGAAAGGGATTCAAATAAGTCCCGTCTAGTTTGATGTGGGTTATCATTCCATACTGCGATTTGAGAGAATTGTGCAGCTAAATAGTATAATTTGGTATACCAGGTCACCAGACATAAGAGAGCGATAGTCTGTATACGTGCTCTGGGTCTGCAGCCAGCTCAAATAACTATCAATGGTGCCCTGGATGTGTAACGGAGCAGACCTGGGAAAGTTTACAAGTAAAGATCTAAAGAGCTCTAGTAGTCTAGGTAGGAATGTCCGAAGGATAGCAGGCACTCTCCCAATCTATGATCTAACGGACCGGATCATTCCACAAGAAGCTTCCTGATACCTCAAAATAATTTGGGATAATATCACAAGTAAAAATTGATATTACGGGTAAAATATGATACACATACTGTTTACACCGGAAAGCAGTCACATGGCTGCAGAAGTGTGGAAGGGCTAGTGTAGATCATGCTTTCTAACTTTTTGTAACCTATAATTATATTATGTTTTCAGATATATAAAACAGTATATTTAAAATACCAGAACGTATGTCTTACATTATCACCTCTAACCTACAGGAGGGAGATGCTTTTTGACTATGAACAGTATGAATACCATGGAACATCTGTAAGTAACGCATGGTTTTTATAGCAGGTAGATACATAGTACTGTGAAACCGTATTTACCACTCAGCCGATTTTCTTATATTTTTGTTACTTTTAAATGTTTTAATATAAGATAAAGACCACACGAGTAAACACAAACTGCAGCTTTCAAGTGATCATTCCATTTGAGAATGAAGATTTATTCAAAACCCATATCACCCAAGTGAAAAAGTAATTGCCACCCTTAGCAGTAACCACTGCAATCAAACCTTTGTGATGACTTGCGATGAGTCTCTCACGTCGCTGTGGAGGAATTTGGTCCCGCTTTTTGCATTATTTTTTCTAATTTGGCTACGTTGGAAGGTTTTTGAGCATGAACTACGTATTTCAGGTCTTGCCAGAGCATCCCTAAGGTTTCAAGTCAGGACTTTGACTTGGCCACTCCGAAACCTTAAATTTTGTTTCTTTTGAGCCCTTCAGAGGTGGACTTGCTTGTGTGCTTTGGTTCATTGTCCTTGAGCTTTAGGTCATGAACTGACTAGTGGACATTCTCCTCCAGGATTTTCTGATAGAGAGCAGAATTTATGGTTCCGTCTATTTATGACCAGTCTTTCAGATCCTGCAAAAGTAAAGCAGCCCCAGACCATCAAACTACTACTACCTACATGTTTGACTGTCATGATCTTATGGTGGTATGCGGTGCTAGCTTTACGCCGGATGTAATAAGACCCATGTATTCCAAGAAGTTCCTCTAGTCAGTCTACAAAAGTCTTGGGAATCATCTAGAAGTTTTTTGGCAAGTGCGAGATGAGCCTTTGTGTTCTTGGTCATCAGTGGATTGCGCTTTGCAACTCTCCCATGAATACCGGTTTTGCCCAGTGTCTTTCTGCCTGTATACATTTTTTGAAGCGCTCTAGGTGAAATTTTTGTAGACCAGCCACTCCTGGGAAGGTTCACTACTGTTCCAAATTTTCTCAATTTGTGCATAATTGATCTCACTGAAGTCCTAGAGCCTGAGCAATGGCTTTGTAACACTTTCCATACTGGTAGATTTCAATGACTTTGTTTCTGTATTTGAGTCTCTTTGATAACTTGGCGTCATGTCCTAATCTTTTAGACCTTATAGCCTGCTTCACATCCGAGAAACCATGGTCATTATAGATCTATTCAGGACCAGACGTTTAAGGGATTGGATACCATAAAGAGCACCCCCCCCCCCCCCCCCCGTTTCACAAAAATGTCAAAAGTTAATTAACAAAGAATGGCCTGATAATGAAAAAATGTGTTTTACACATTCATTTAAAAGAAAAAAAGCCCTTTGCAGATGAAGCTTCTGCAATTTAAAACAAAACAAGTAGAATAGACACCCTCGTGGCAAAAATGTGGAAACAATCCTTTCCGTTTGACATGGCTCTTCTTTGCGATTTTTTTTATATATATATATATATATATATATATATATATAGCACAGAAGGTAGAAACGAGGGTAACAGACTTTTGGTTCTAGCCTTGACAATATCTTCGAAAAGGCTTCAGTTAGGAAAAAAGGGTTCCATACGGAGATTCAGGTACATCTACTCAAAACATCAATCATTCCCTTCCAACAAGATCAGCTTGGTCAGGGATTTTATTCCATCTTTTTTCTTTGTAATGAAACCCAATGGGAAATCCAGAGCAATTCTAAACTGCTTAACCCCTTCCTGCCGCAGCCATGTTTTTGGATTTTTGCTGCTTGTTTTTTTTGTTTCCTCCTCCTCACCTTCCAAAAGCCATACACTTCCCCCCCCCCCCCCCCCGTCTATTTATAGCTGTATGACGGCTTGTTTTTTTGCGGGACAAGTTATAGATTTTCGCAGCACCATTTATTGTACCATTATAATGTAGCGGGATACTGGGAAAAATTTATTTGTGGGGTGGAATAGGAAACATGGGGTTTCGTTTTTATGGCTTTCACCGTTCACGGGATGTTAATTTTATTGTGTCACTACGATTACGGCAAAACCAAATTTTATATAGGGGTTTTTTTTTGTTTTTTTATTATGGCGTTCACTACGGGTTAAATGTTATATGTAATGGTTCGGACGCGGCAACTTAAAAAATAATAAATTTATATTTATTTTTTTTATTTACTTTCTGGGGAGGATTTTACTGTATTTAAACTTTGTGTGTGTTTTTTAAATGGGTAATCTGGTTACAACAAGTTACCCTTTAGCCGTAGGGTACGAGGTAACTTGCTGATCGGTGGGTGTCCCGACAAATGGGAACCCCCACCGTTTGAGAACGGGGTCCCGTACCCCTCGTTTGAACAGCTATCTTCAGTGATCCCATAAAGAATGAATGGAGCTGCAGTGCGCATGAGCGGTCTCCCGCTCAGTTCAAACGAGGGGTACGGGGTGCCCGTTCTCTTAAAACGGTGGGGGTCCCAGCTGCTGCTCAGAGTCTTATAAGAACGAATGGAGAAACTGACTTCCTGTCCACACATGAGACGCTGTGGTAGTTGGAGTCCTAATGCTGGTCACATGACACAGCTGAGGACAAGAAGGTATTGGATAACTCACAAATACAGCCACCGGTGAGAAAATTAGCTTCACTGCAATTTACATAACGTGCCTTTTTCCTTGGGCTCTACATCAAAAAACTGTTTTTTTTCATTGCGATTCTAACTGCAGCTTAACCGCAACGTGTAAATGGACCGTTATAGAAAAAAACTCATAGTAGAAGCTCTCCCGTGTAATTGTTGACTGGACATGTTTTCAATTTAACTTGACTAAATGGAATCATTGCTCCACTTTTTTTTGTGTAAAATACAACAAAATGTTACAATTATAATCAGAATCCTCACAAACCCACTGCATCAGTCTTGTTTGTTTTTCTGTAATTTTATTTTTTACTTTTAATAATTTTTTTATTTAACTTTTTTTTTTTTTTTTTTTAGTCTGCGATGATGATGTTTGAATTGTCCTGGATCATGTCAAAGGATTCTAATGACATGTTATGGTAAGTGGACAGCAAAGTGGCTTGAGTTTTTATGACATGGGAGATTTATAAAAACTACTGCAAAAGAAAGTTTTCATCAAGTCAGGTTTAAGCTCTCCTCTTTCTATAGCCCTTTTGTAAAATGAAAGAACAATTAATGCGTTAATATGGGCACTTCCTCCACTTGGGAAATCTCCACTTGGGCATCTCCTCCACTTTTGCCTTGCACAATAGTATACCAGTCAAGTGTTCTATTAATCTAGTATTTCAGTGCATTTATACTAATGTAAGCTGGCTGAAAAGTTTTCTTTTAGGATTATGCAGTTGATGACTCTTGCCTTTTATTTGATGGCTTAAAGAGGCTCTGTCCAGATTATAAGTGCACTTTCTCCTACATAATCTGATCGGCGCTGTAATGTAGATAACAGCAGTGGTTTTTGTTTTGAAAAACTATCATTTTTTAGCAAGTTATAAGCAATTTTAGATTTATGCTAATGAGATAAGACAACTGGGCGTGTTTTTTTACTTTCTACCAACTGGGCGTTGTGAAGAGGAGTGTATGAGGCTGACCAATCAGTGACTAATCAGTGTCCTACACTTCTCATTGTTCCAGCCCAGCTTCTTTCACTGCACAATCACGCTGGGCTGGAACAATGAGAAGTGTATGACGCTGATTAGTCACTGATTGGTCAGCGTCATACACTCCTCTGTACAACACCCAGTTGGTAAAAACATGCCAAGTTGTCTATTAAGAAACCAATCAGCGTCATACACTTATCCCCATTCATTTACACTGCAGATAGCGATATAGCTATGTGCAGCCACATAAACACACTATAACGTTACTGCAGTGTCCTGACCATGAATATACATTACCTCCAGCCAGGACGTGATGTGTATACAGAATCCTGACCACTTCTCTGAGTTACAGCATAGCAGGTGTAGTCTCGCGAGATTACGCTGTAAGCTGTCATTTACAGCGAGATCTCAGAGACGCTACAGAAGTGGTCAGGATTCTGAATACACATCACATCCTGGCTGGAGGTCATGTATATTCATTGTCCGGACACTGCAGTAACGTTATAGTTTTTGTGGCTGCACATAGCGATATAACTATCGCTATCTGCAGTGTAAATGAATGGGGAGAAGTGTATGATGCTGATTGGTCACTGATTGGTCAGCGTCATACACTCTTCTCCACAACGCCCACTTGGTCAAAAGTAAAACATTCCCAGTTGTCCATTAAGAAACTCATTAACATAAAGCTAATATTTGTCATAACTCAGTCAAAAATGATCGTTTTTCTAAATAAAAAAAACACTGCTGTAATCTACATAACTTCCCCATCTTGTACATGATGTGATCAGCGCTGTAATCTGGTGACAGAGCCTCCTTAAGTTAAAGTGTTCTGTGTTTATTGATGGGTCATAGTTTTAAAACCTTTGCTGTGCATTATTGACAGGTTGTGATAATATTTACAAGCCATCTAATGCTTAACTCCTTAACGCCGCAGGACGGATATATCCGTCCTCAGCAGCTGCTAGTTCGCGCAGGAGGACGGATATATCCGTCCTGTGATCGCGCGGGTACTGACAGTGTACACCCGCGATCAGCGGCAGGAGCACGGCTGTTATACACAGCCTGGTTCCTGCTGCAACTGCCGGAATCGAAGCACGCTCCGATTCCGGCAGTTTAACCCATTAAATGCCGCTGTCAAACAAATCGCGGGTCGCCGTCGGGTTTCCATGACAGCCGGGGGTCTAACAAAGACCCCCAGGTCTGTCTTCAGCATCTGCCTGTTAGGCGATGCCGGAGGCATGACCTAACAGGTTGCCTGTCAGTTTTACACTGACAGGCAATAATGCTTTGGTATACTAAGTATACCAAAGCATTATATATGCGATCGGCACATCGCATAGTGAAGTCCCCTGGTGGGACTAAAAGAAAAATGTAAAACAGTTAAATAAAGTTTGTGAAAAAAAATAAAAAATAATTAGTCAAAGTCAAATAAAACTACTTTTTTGGCCCAAAAAGTGGTTTTATTTAGTAAAACGGTCAAAACAAAATCACGCATACACATATATGGTATCCCAGCGATCGTAACAACTTGACCAATAAAATTAACATATTAAACCGCCGGATGAACAGCGTCCAAAGAAAACGCAAAAAACAACGGCAAAATTCTCTCTTTTCTCCCATTCCCCCCATAAAAAATAAAATAAAAGTTAATCTATAAGTCCCATGTACCCCAAAATTGTACTAATGAAAACTACACATTGTCCCGCAAAAATCAAGCCTAAGTATGGCCACATCGACGGAAAAATAAAAAAATGACGGCTCTTGGAACGCGGCGATGCAAAAACAAGTAATTTTTTTCTAAAAGGGTTTTTATTGTGCAAACGTAGAAAAAACATATAAAACCCTTACATATTTGGTATCCCCGTAATCGTGCCGGCCCATAGAATAAAGTTAACATGTTATTTCTGCTGCATAGTAAACGGCGTAAATTTATAACGTGAAAATTAATGCTGGAATAGCTGCTTATTTTCAATTCTCTCCTAAAATAAAGTTAATAAAAGTTAATATGTTATAAGCATCTAAAAATGGTACAATTACAAAATACAACTCGTCCCGCAAAAAACAAGCCCTTATACGGCTATGTCGACGGAATAAATTTAGTTACGACTCTTGGAATTCGACCGTGAAAAACAAAAAAAATCCTTGGTCATTAACGTGCAAAATGGCCCGGTCATTAAGGGGTTAAGCGAAATACAAATTTGACTTGTTTAGAGAATGTGTTTTCATGGTTGTGGTTTTTGTTTTCTTGTTTTCTTATACTTTTGTATTTATTTTTTATATAGGTGGGCTATTGTTGGCCTGACTGACCAGTGGGTTCAAGACCGAATTACTCAGTATGTTTATATTTCTGTCTCTTTAAATAAAAAAACATTAAAATTATATAATCTGTTTGAAGCAGCTTTTTTTTTTTTTTTTTCCTCCCATAACTTTGAATGTGAACAATAACATCTGGATCCTGTTTTATTTTAAAACAACAAAACAAGAACTACTTTTACATAGCATTTTAAAGTGATTTCATATCATGTTCATTTTCTTGAATCATACTCTGTTTCTGGGGAGGCCCTTAGAGGAGCCCTCACATTGCAGCTTATATAGCTATCTTAGTGCCTGCAAATCTGATATTCAAGGTATGTTTGTGCACTTTAGGCAGGTAGCATCATCACTTCTGTTCTTAAAGAGGCTCTGTCACCAGATTTTGCAACCCCTATCTGCTATTGCAGCAGATAGGCGCTGCAATGTAGATTACAGTAACGTTTTTATTTTTAAAAAACGAGCATTTTTGGCCAAGTTATGACCATTTTTGTATTTATGCAAATGAGGCTTGCAAAAGTCCAAGTGGGCGTGTTTAAAAGTAAAAGTCCAAGTGGGTGTGTATTATGTGCGTACATCGGGGCGTTTTTAATACTTTTACTAGCTGGGCGCTCTCATGAGAAGTAACATCCTCTTCTCTTCAGAACGCCCAGCTTGTGACAGTGCAGATCTGTGACGTCACTCACAGGTCCTGCATCGTGTCGGACACATCGGCACCAGAGGCTACAGTTGATTCTGCAGCAGCATCCGCGTTTGCAGGTAAGTAGCTACATCGACTTACCTGCAAACGCCGATGCTGCTGCAGAATCATCTGTAGCCTCTGGTGCCGGTGTCCTCGCTCGTCTGACACGATGCAGGACCTGTGAGTGACGACACAGCGTGATCTCTCGAGAACACGGCTGTGTCTGCACTGCCAGAAGCTGGGCGTTGTGAAGAGAAGTGGATGATACTTCTCGTCAGAACGGCCAGCTAGTAAAAGAAGTAAAAATGCCCCGATGTACGCACATAATACACGCCCAGTTGGACTTTTACTTTTAAACACACCCACTTGGACTTTTGCAAGCCTCATTTGCATAACTACAAAAATGGTCATAACTTGGCCAAAAATGCTCGTTTTTTAAAAATAAAAACGTTGCTGTAATCTACATTGCAGCGCCTATCTGCTGCAATAGCAGATAGGGGCTGCAAAATCTGGTGACAGAGCCTCTTTAAGGCACTGGAGCGATTACCAGAATGTTGGATCCCTTTTTAAAAAGAGCCCACTCACTCATATTAACCATTAGGATTCCGATGTTTCGGATTGCAAGAATAGTATTGTAAACTATGCTATCTTTGCTATGTATTTTGAAAAGAAAAAAATCAAAACCCATTACGACAGGGAAAAAAATGGTGAGCAGAGCAAAACTAAGGCCTCATGCACACGACCGTAAAAACTCCCGTTATTACGGGTCGTAATTACGACCCGTAATAACGGGCTCATAGACTTCTATTGGCGACGGGTGCCTTCCCGTTTTCTCACGGGAAGGTGCCCGTGCCGTTGAAAAAGATAGAACATGTCCTATTTCAGGCCGTAATAACGGCACGGACAGTCCATAGAAGTCTATGGAGCTCTCGTAATAACGGGTGGCTACATGTGTGCACCCGTCATTACGGCAGCGTTGCTAAGCGACGTCGGTAAATAGTCACTGTCCAGGGAGCTGAAAGAGTTAACTGATCGGCAGTAACTCTTTCAGCACCCTGGACAGTGACTACCGATCAGTATAAACCTGTAAAAAATAAAAATAAAAGACTTTCATACTTACCGACAACTTCCTGCTTTCTCCAGTCCGGTCTCCCGCCCGTTGCCTTGGTGACGCGTCCCTCTCGACATCCGGCCCGACGTCCTGGATGACGTTTCAGGTCATGTGACCGCTGCAGCCAATCACAGGTCAATCACAGGCTGCAGCGGTCACATGGACTGCCGCGTCATCCAGGGATGTCGGGCTGGATGTGAAGAGAGGGACGCGTCACCAAGACAACGGCCGGGTAAGTATGAATTTCTTTAACTTTTATTACAGAAAAGGCTGTCCCTTCTCTCTATCCTGCACTGCTAGAGAGAAGGGGCTGCCGATTAGTGCAGTGCTATTTTGCCGCCAAAAACGTGCCCGTAAATACGGGTGGATTACGGGTGACACCGGACCCATATTTACGGGCACGGGTTCGTAAATACTGGTGCAAAACGGGTGGAATACGTGACACCGGACCCGTATTTACGCCAGTATTTACGGGTGGGAAAAAATACGGTCATGTGCATGAGGCCTAAAACCTCAAAACTGCATCTGCAAAATTCTAGAAAAAACACCACACCTAGAACATGCTGCGACCGGCATCAACACTGCATAAAAAAAAAAACGCCTAACAAAAAAAAACATTAGCTCACATTTAATATGCCATTTTTGCCAAACCAAGCATAAACTGATGGAAGAATATTTTACCAGTAACCAATATGTTTCTTAAAATTTGAGAAAATGTGAATTCTTTTTACAGGATGAAATATGTCACGGATGTGGGTACTCTCCAGCGCCATGTTTCTAGACACAATCACCGTAATGAGGATGAAGAGAATTCCCTGTCCATTGACTGCATGAGGATTGCCTTTGAGTATGAGTATCCTTTCTAAATGGGGGTGGGGGGGGGGGGGTATAACACTGCTCCTACCGGGAAAAGAGTACTCCATTACTGTACTGTCTGCCACTCCTACATCAATCCCTGTTAGCAGAGGCTGATGAAAAAAAGTGGAAGCTACATAAGCAGCCGGCAACAGGGGGTCTTTTTTGACCTGACTGGGGGGGGGGAATGCATGACTACTGGGTAAGTTGTAGAAGAATATGATGAAGGGTGTGGGGGGTGGTCCTGCTGTAGTCACTAGTGAAAGTGGTATTTCTGTGATTAGTGGGTGGGGGCAGGTCACGTGACCAGGACAGATTTGTATCCCCTGGGGGTAAAAAATAAATAAAAAATGTTCCTATTGGTAGCAAACAGATATTAAACTGCGAGGTAATAATATAGAAACCTATATTGTGAAGTTGTAACACTTTATTATGCAACGAATATAAATTATTTGCTGAAACCGAAATGACCTTTTTTCAACAAACTTCTGGTCCAAGCACGGAGACCCCCACCAATTGCTAAAACAAAGCTGAGCCGCTTCGTTTCTATATGGCTTTCCGGAAAAAGCCGATGTAGCAGTGTACAGGCTCATAGACTTTCTATTGAGCCTGTACGCCACTCGATTGATTTCCGGAAAATGCCGAACAGAAACAAAGCTGCTGAGCGCTCACACGAACACTTCTACCGCTTTGTTTTAGCGATAGGTGGGGTCTCAGTGTTCGGACCTCCACCAATCAAAACTTCTGACATGTCATTATAACATGTCTGAAGTTTGAACGTTTAGTTACCCTCTAAGGTTGTGGTTTGTTTGTTTTTGTTTTTAATATATTTATATTCCTGAAAAGGACTGGAGACTCGTTTTGACATAAGTGTCATGTGATTACTGCACTTTCTTCATTACAGGTAGATTCATCTTGGAACTGAATTAAAATAAGCTTTTCATGTTTTTTTTCTTTCTTTTCAAAACCTTGCATCCTGAAGGAATGTTGTGAAATTGTGACATATATCGGATGTGTTTTGTCAGATACTTATTTTGATGTTGTTCTGATTGCAAACTGCTTGTTTTGTCACTCCTGATCAATCCGTTTTCTTTAACGGTGGGATGTCAGTGTGCGCCTTTCTTTATACCAGCACTGGTCATTATTTGAAAGCATCTGTAATTCATGTTATACGTCCTCCAGTCTCAAACTCTGGTCTGTGCAGGGCCAAAAAAAACTTCAAGAACTCTTAGCAGACATGGGGTGAGTGACCGTACTTCATCATCCACACTATAGGTACTTGAGTTAACTCTTAAATAAATTCATATTTCTGTCAAAGAGAGACTATTGTGTTCCCAAAAAAAAATGCAAGATTTTGTCCTCCTGAAATTATTGTGTATTTTCTTCTAGTAAGTTGGCACCTTATAATACCGGTAAATGATCAATTCAGCTATTTAACTTTGTTACTTGATATTTTTACATGTCTCTAAGTTTTGTAGACTTGGTAATGGCATTAAAGAGTGTTTTACTATTTGCGCTTACCAGCTTTCACCCAAGAATTGTTTGCTTGGAATCCATTTGTAGCCCCTGTTAATAATTTCATTGTCCTCTTAAAGGTAACATATCTACTGTCTTCCCAGGCTTCCTTTGAAACAAGTGAAGCAGAAGTTTAACTCAATGGACATTTCTTTAAAAGAAAATCTCCGGGAAATGATTGAAGAATCTGCCAACAAATTTGGGTAAATGGAATAATTGTATTCGTTTTTTTGGTATCCTGTATAAATGTTAACACTTGTCAGGCATCGGGACAGCAAATGAAATTCATTTGATGGGAATTAAACACTTGCTGTCAGATTCACCCTTAAAATATACAGGGTGATTAAAAAAGGATGGTGCAAATGTAAAGGCCTGTAGTTAACCCTTTCCTGCCGCATGACCAAACTACATCATGGGGTGGGGGTGACGTTTGGAGCGGGCTTACACGCTGAGCCGGCTCCATACACTGCAGGTGTCAGCTGTGTATCACAGCTGACACCCTGCTCTAACAGCCAGGAACAGAGATTGCTCTATTCATGGCCGTTTAACTAGTTAAATGCCGCAGTCGAGAGACTGAAGCGTTTAAACCGTTAAAAGGAGGGGCGGCCAGCTCCAACAGACTATCGGCCCCCGCGACGCAATCGTGGGGCGCAGATTGCTGTCATGGCAGCCTGGGTACCTAATGAAGGCCGCCGTGTCTTCCTCTTCTGTTCGGCTGGGCTTAGAAGCCTGTAAAAATGCCAAACATCAAAGTGTCAATTAAGTTATATCAATTTTTCAGGAGTGTAAAAATATTAAAAGTTCAAAAACTCTCAAGTTATAAAAAAAAAATGGTACCAATAAAAACTGCAGCTGATCTCGCAAAAAATAAGCCCTCGCCGCTCAATCGACGAAAAAATAGTTACGGCTGAGAATGTGGTGACTCAAAACAAATACATTTTTTTTTTAATCGCTTTTTCTTTGCAAAGTTTGAATAAAGAAAAGCCGAAAAAATGACGTCCCTTTTTTACGGGTCTGTAAATACGGGTGGAATACGGATGACAACTGACCCGTGTTTACGGGCACGGGTCTGTAAATACGGGTTAAAAACATGTGACAAAGGACCTGTGTTTATGGCCAGTATTTACGGGAGGGGGAAATAATACGGTCGCGTGCATGGGGCTTAACACGAAGCCCACCTTAGTAATGGATGCTGTCAATGAGACAACGGCCATTACTAAGTCGGTAATAAAGTATAAAAGAAACCGACCTAAGAATCTTTATTTATTGAAATAGACTCCCACAGAATTATTTTTTTAATTTATTTTTTTCCTCTACCATTTAAAAAAACAAAACCTAAACCTAGGTCATCAAAATAGTCCAACGAATCTATGACTTGGTGCCCAAGCACACTAACTTATTTTTTCCTGTCCGTTAATACTGGCGTAAATACGGGTCCTTGGTCACTCGTATTCCACCCGTATTTACGGACCCGTTTTCTCTGCACTAATCGGCAGCCCCTTCTCTCTATTGGGCAGAGATTCCCAGTGTTTGAAAGTAAAAAAAAGTTTATACGTGCCCTGGCCGTCGTCTTGGTGACGCGTCCCTCTTCTGACATCCAGTCCGAGCTCCCTGGATGATGCGGCAGTCCATGTGACCGCTGCAGCCTGTGATTGGCTGCAGCGGTCATATTGGATGAAACGTCATCCCGGGAGGCCGGACTGGTGGAAGAAGAAAAAGAGTTCTGGGTAAGTTAACTTTTAATACTATTAACTCCAGCGGTAGTCACTGTCCCGGGTGCTGAAAGAGTTACTGCCGATCAGTTAACTCTTTCAACACCCTGGACAGTGACTATCCCCTGACGTCGCCTAGCAACGCTCCCGTAATTACGGGAGCCCCATAGACTTCAAAATGGGTCTTTTCCCTAGAAACGAGGGTCATTGTTTGTCCCTGTGAACTTCGCCTGCCACAGAATGTGCGCACTTCACAGCTAGAACGGCTCCAGCATATGAGATGGGATCTGCTCCCGTCCCTACTTTCCTATGCCGTTTGTGTGCCAGAGACATATACACAGATGCTAATAAAGATGGCTGCCCCCACAAAAATAAAAAAGTAACATTAGGGAACATATTAAAATATGCCCGTAACTTAAAACACTTAAAAGGAAAGGTGTTAGGCTTTTTTTTTTTGTAAGTGAAATATTGTCTAACGTTGTGTTGCTGAGAACAGCTGGAGAATGCAGGTAGAAGGGAGCAGTAATGCGTGCTTCAGTCATGTCTATGCTGGTGTCTACAAGGACAAGCCGGCTTCAACTGAACTCCATTCAAGCAACACAGAACCTCTCTAGGCTTCCTTCACATTTATTTTTATTTTTTTTAACTTTTATTTTTGTTGCTAGTTTTTTCATTTGTGACAATTTGTATAAGTGTTTTTTCCGGGCATTTTTAACCATTCTAGAGAGAGACCTATGGAGTAAAATGCAAAAAAAAACACCATCCCCAGAGTATACTTAGTTTGGATAAGTGCACCACTGACCCTAAGTTTGTAGGGTTTTTCATATTTTACTATGTTTTAAACGAACATCTGGCTATAGTGTTTTTGACCAAACAAAAACGTGGGGAAAAAAAAGTATGTGCGAAACTGACCTAAATGAATATTTATTTCTACTAGTTTAGGACAAACAAAAAAAGGAATTTGGGATCAAAAGGCATCAATACCCAGATTTCCTTATTCAAAGTCAGTTCTTCAACTCTTAGAATTGTGAGTTCAATATTTAGCCTGTAGGTGTCGCTATTACTGTAGGTACACATGAAGAATTTAGCAAATCGCATTCCCCTAAACTATCGCAAATGAGAAATTGACTACACTATTGACTAAAACATTCCAGCAAGAAGAAATGGAGATGCCTTACACAGACCACCACTGCAATTGTAATAGCACAAGGTAAATGAGGTTGTCTTTGTTTTTTTTTAAATGGTAGTTTATTCCATGGAAGTCCATGAGGAGGTGACACAGGCTAACTGGTTACATATATTTTTTTTTTCCATTGCATTCCAATTAATTTTAACTACAGTCCCTATTTTAGCTTGTTTGCTCACATCTATAGTAGTATCTTTCCTTTTTCATGTTTCCTAAGTTTACCGATTTTTTTCATTTTTTTTACTTTGACAGGATGAAAGACATCCGGGTGCAGACCTTTAGTGTGCAGTTTGGTTTCAAGAATAAGTTTCTGGCCAGTGACATTGTGTTTGCTGTAATCGCTCTCTTGGAAAACCCAGAGAAAGATGAGAATGGGACTGATAACTTTATCAAGGCTTTAGACAGCTTGTCCAGGTAGATAATGTTTTCATATTATTATCCCCATTCATACAAAAGGGGAAGACCGCACCGTGCGTTGATCATCTTGGGGCTCATTTAGACGAGCATGTATCACGACCATGTGACGGCTGTTAAAACAACGGCCGTCACACGGACTCATGTATTTCAATGGGGCCGTGCACACAACTGTTCCAACGGAGCATGTGAAGGGTCAGTGAAAAAAATAGGACATGTCCTACTTTACCGCGTGTCACTCATCCCTCCTCTAGTCTATGGGGATCCGTGACAACGCGTCCCGCACGGTTGCACCTTGGATGTGAAAAACTTCAGTTTTTCGCATCCGAGGTTGCCGACGCTCGTCTGAATGTAGCCTTACAATGTAAAGCAGTCCAGGTGGTCTATTCATTGTGGGTCTGTAAAGGCCCTTTTACACTGGCCGATTATCGTGCAAACGAGTGTTTAAAATACGCTCGTTCCCGATAATTGTCCTGTGTAAATAAGGCAGCGATGAGCAGACGAACGAGCAAACGCTCGTTCATCAGCTCATAGTATCGTTTTAAAGTGCAAAATATTATCGTTGTCTGCAGCGCATATCCCTGTGTAAACGGAGATACACTGCCGACATGATGCAAATGTATGGGGACGAGCGATCGTCCCCATACACAGCTCCTTGTGAAAGCAGCAAACAAGCGCTGATCAACGAGCTATATCTTTGCATCGGCCAAAATGTGCCGGTGTAAACATACCTTTACTTTATTTTATGAAATTACATGCAACTATGTTACCCACTTTTTGCACTTCAGTACTACTGATTATGATATGGAAATCAATGTAGTTTTGTCAAATTATTTACACAGTATGTATGCATATAACCTGGTGATGGCATCTTTTGGGTTTGTGACTCATTTTAACCCCTTAATGACGAGCGGCATATATATCCGTCGCAAGCAGGTGTTGGTTCCCCGCGTAGCGATGGATATATCAGTCGCTTTGATCGGGTGGGTACTGCCAGTGTACCCACGCGATCAGCGGCTCGAGCACGGCTGTTATACACCGCCTGGCTCCTGCCGGAATCTAAGCGCGCTCAGATTCCGGCAGTTTAACCCATTAGATGTCACGGTCAATAGCGACCGCAGCATCCAATGTGTTTGACAGAGGGAGGGAGCTCCTCTGTCACCCCATCGGCGCCAGAGGCATGGCTTAATAGATTGCCTGTCCGTTTTACACTGACCAGCAATAATGCTTTGGTATACTAAGTATACGCTCGTCAAAATAAAAAAATTACGGCTCTTGGAATGCGGTGATGCAAAAACAAGTAAATTTACGTATGAAAACCTAAAACCTTTACATATTTGGTATCCCCGTAATCGTGCCGACCTATAGAATAAAGGTAACACGTTATTTATGCCGCATAGTGAACGGCATAAATTTTATAACCTAAAAACAATTCTGGAATAGCTGTTTATTTTCAATTCTTTGCTAAAATGAAGTTAATTAAAATGAATCGATCTATTACATGCACCCAAAAATGGTGCAATTTGAAAAATACTACTCGTCCTGCAAAAAACAAGACCTTATACGGCTATGTTGAGGGAATAAAAAAAAGTCAAGACTCTTAGAATGCAACAGTGAAAAAACAAAAAGATGAATCCTTGGTCATTAACGTGCCAAATGGCCTGGTTGTTAAGGGGCTATGGTCCGGATCTCACACACTGTTTTGAATCCGTTTGTTTTTGTTGTGGTTTTTTTTGGTTTGTTTTTGTTTTGTTTTTTGGTGTATTTTTCTTTTTTTCGAGCCAAAGCCAGAAGTAGATCCAAAAGGAAGGAAAGGTATAAAGAAAAGTTTGATGCATCGAATTTCTTTTGTCTCCTCTTCTGTATTTGGTTTAAAGAGCTTAGACAAAAACTGTATCAAAACGGTGTTTGTGATCCTGGCCTAAATCATGGATTTGTCTATTTTTAGAATACTTTATTAAAGGTATTTTCCGGTTTAAAGAAACATACTGACATTTTGGCAGTTCATCTAGAGATACATACCTTCCTAATAAAACTCCTGTAGAAATTTCTCCATCCTCTATGGTTTCTAGTATCCTCTCCGCCCTAACCCTGCGTACTTCATGTACTCTGAAAGCGTCTGTGTCGACACGCTATTCGGTGATCCAACTCTTCCCCTCTCCTTGTCCACACATGAAGGCAAACATCACTGTGATGGGCTTTGCGCGCATTCATGCTGTTGATTCGATTCGCTCCCCACTCTTGCATCCTCCTACCGCACTAAGTTGCCACTCGTCGCTGCATCACGTGACCACAGTTCTTTTCCTGTTCAATATTATTTAATGCAAAACTGAAAAACTAGACTAAGGAGAAAAGGTAGGCAGGGAAAATGCATTAAAGGAGTAGAGGATGACTAGAGATTTGCATTTGGCAGGTAGGCAGGGAAAGTACTGGATGGGGAGAAGGATACTGAGGATGGGAGCGAGTGTAACCTAAAGGGGTGATGAAATAGTGAGGGTGGGAGTTAGCTAGAAAGATATGACGCAAACTCTCATGGGCGTTGTAGTTTAGAGTGGTGCACGCTCTGCTCCTGGACTGCCTCACTACAGGAAGTACGAATGTTTTTCGAGTGTGGAAACGACCTGGTCGAGAGTGGAACAAATGAAAATTTGCACCAAGAAAATGGGACATACTAATATACAAAAAAAAAACACAAAAACAGGCCGTACTTACCAAATAGGCAGGTTAACACCAGTTCCCAACAGGAGGCAGACAAACCACCAATGCTACAGGGGGGGGGGGGGGGGTGCTCTGGTATACAGGTAGAATATGCTAGTGATATCCACTCCCACTAGTCTTGAGGGGAGTGGCTGCTCGGTGTGATCAACTGCACACAACCAAATCTGCAAACAATGTGTCGGTTGCACGGTGTAGCGTATCTTTCTGGATCGTAGCCTATTGGTCACGCCCATAGTATCAGGTGGGCTGGCCCTTCGCGCCACACCAAACAATCGCACACTCTTGCTTCCCAGCATTACGAGACCTGGCCGCCTCCTGAAAGAAGTATTCGTGATAAACCTGAGGTATTAGTAGATGTATGGGCCAAAATACGCACGCTCGCAACCCACATCAAGGGTCCTCACTGTCTTGCGAGTGCCTACACTAGGACTTTCGTTCCCTATATTGAAGCAAGTAACCAAAAAATGGGACATACTAATATACAAAAACAGGCCATACTTACTAAATGGGCGAGTTAACAACAGTTCCCAACAGGAGGCAGACATGGCGTTTCAACTCTGAACGCCATGGAGAACAATATAGACATGTACAATGGATTCAAGGTTTTTTTTCGTTTTTTTTTTTTTTGCTAAGCCGAAAAACACCTTTTAAAAAAAAAAAAAAAAAAAAAAAATGCAATTTCATATGTGGTTTTGGCTATTGGTTGTGCAGCTTGTCCAAACTCTTGCATAAGCTACATAGTAAAATGCTTGACTGTTGACTAAAAGGTTGACTGTTTTCTATTTTATTCTCAATCACACATTGCGAAATTTTTAATTGCACGGTGTTGCTGAATTTTGGTGAAGATTCTGCAAAGTAAGCAAATATGGTTTTAACAAACGGGAGCATAAATCATAAAAATGTTTCCTCCTTTTAACCCTGTGTATGCTGTGGCCTATTTTACTACACGTATAAAGCCAGAAAGTGTATAAAATTAGGACTCCCTAAACTACAAGGTTTCCTGCCAACTTTAAAATAGTCTTTTAGATATCGCCAAGAAATATCTAAACCAGGATTGCCCCATGTGGTGACCCACTCCTTTTTCTTTTAAGTGTATGCCATTTACCACCACTCTGCTTCCTGTCCACAAGGCTGGATTCACATGGTCGTACTTATAGTTTGTGTGGGGTTTGTCTATTTTATTCGAAGTCCAACTCCCTTAGGTCGGATTCACACGAGCGTGTGCGTTTTGCGCGCGCAAAAGGTACATAACGGCTCCGTGTGTCAGCGTATGATGCGTGGCTGCGTGATTTTCGCGCAGCCGTCATCATTATAACACTCTATGTTTCTAAACCGAAAAGCACGTGGTGCTTTTCTGTTTTCATTCATACTTTTGACTGCTGTTGCGCGAATCACGCGCGTCACAGGGAAGTGCTTCCGTGTGCTGCGCGTGATTTTCACGCACCCATTGACTTCAATGGGCGCGTGATGCGCGAAAAACGACCAACCAACGGACATGTTGTGAGTCTTACGCAGCGGAGACGCTGCGTGTAAATCACTGACAGTCTGAACCTGCCCATAGACTAACATAGGTCTGTGCGAGGCGCGTGAAAATCACGCGCGTTGCACAGACGTATCACGTTTGTATGAAATAAGCCCTAAATCCTTTGTTTTTGTGACAAGTGCACAATGAAGAAATATTTTTCAGTATTTGGATATTTCTAAAATGTTAACATTTATCATTTGACCCCAAGAGCTTTTACTTTTTTTATCTTCATATTTTATAGGAGCAACCTCGATAAACTGCACCATGGCCTAGATCTCTCGAAGAAGCTGTTGCGCGCCATTCAACAGACTGTAGCTAGCTGCATATGCACTAATCTTATTCTATCCCAGGGACCTTTCCTGTACTGCTACCTTATGGAGGTTGGTATGAGTCTTCCAGCACCATGCGCTGTGTCTTTAGAGTGCTTATAAATCATTTCTGGCATTTCTCTTGCGTTTTTTGCGGCATTAAACGCTGCGGCCACAGGTTAGCTTTAATCAATGGGGAAATATATAACGCTCTAAAAAATAAAAAGCCACCTAAAAAAAACAGTTTTGTGTTTTTGTTTTTTAGTTTCATGTTTTATCAGAATCGCAGCAAGGCTGGTTTTGGAGTTTTTCCCAGCATTTAGTGGTGTCCTTTTTCCGAAAGACCTCTATAGGTTTTTTGTTTTGTGAGCATTTTTTTTTTTTTTTGCCTCTTTAGAAAAACACTGTTACTGTTAAATATTACAGTATTTAACCCCTTAATGCATTATCACGTAGGTGACCGGTGTTAAGGAGTTGTATGGAGCGTGTGTCGGCCGTGTGTTACAGCCGACAAATCACTGCAGCGGACGGAATCAAAAGATGACTTTGATTACGCCCGTTTTAACCTCTTAGATGCGGCAGTCAATAGCGACCATGGCATGGAACGGTCGGTTAGAGAGGGCCGTCCCCCCTCCGACGTGCCATTGGCCCCCCTGCAACACTATTGAAAGGTGCCGATGGTTGTTATGGCAGCATGGTGGTGTAATGAAAGCCCCCAGGTCTGCCATCTTTGTACTGCTTCATAGGAGACTGTCAGTTTAGTGATATACTGCAATACACTAGTATTGCAGTATATCATTCAAGTGGTGGAACGATCGCTGGTTCAAGTACCCTAGGGGGGGGGGGATAGATAGATAGATAGATATATATATATATATATATATCTATCTAAGTGTGTGTGTGTTCTCTCGCTCTTTCTTCAGAATTGCGTTTTTTTGGTCATCTTGAAACTTTTTAATTTCATTCTTTTGAGCAGCATGTACTGCAAAATGGCAATAAAAACTACAGATCATCCTGCAAACAAATAAGCCTTCACATCGCTCAATTGACAGAATAATAAAGTTATGTCTCTCCGAATGTGGCGACATTTATTTTTTAACATGGTTTTTCTTTGTGAAAGTAGGAAAACCTAGAAAAAAAACTTGTATCAACCTGTAGAATAAATTTAACAACCTAGTTTTCACCACATGAATGCTGTAAAAATGTAACCCAAAAAGCAATGGTGGAATCGTGGTGTTTTTGCCCATTTCACCCCACAAAAATGTTTCCGTTTCCCAGTACGTTAAATGGTGCCATGAAAAACTACAACTCAGCCTGTTTGAGGGCTTGTTTTTTTTTTTGCGGGACATGTCGATGAAAAAATAGTTAAGGCTTTTAGAAGACCGTGAGGAAAAATAAAACTGAAAATTGGATGTAGAAGGAAGGGGTTAAATCTCACTATTCATCTGATCAATTTGCTGAAATGTATCTTGTACTGAGTTGTTTTATTTTTTTTGTTTTTTTTTTATATCCAGATACATACACCTGGGAGCAATATGAGCACTTGATTTAAAGTGAGGTTGTGGTATAGAATGAATTTCTCTTTAACCCAAGCTTATTTTATCTCTAGGGAACTCCAGATGTCAAGATGTTTTCCAAACCTGTGTCCTTGAGTATGCTCTGTAAATACTTGCTGAAATCTTTTGTCTGTTCTGTGAGTATACATCTGATATTTCATCAAACATAAGAAAAAAAAATACTGCTTTATGGTTTTTAAATAGCGCAATACTGTCCAAAATGGTGCTGAATAAAGGACATGGAATACAACATTTGACAAGAATGCTAAAATGCATTTTTCTTATTTTTTGGTCTGGTTTGATTTGACCCTATGTAACACACTGAGATACTTTTGTCTCTGTGGCTTAATACTTTAAAGAGGCTCTGTCACCAGATTATAAGTGCCCTATCTCCTACATAATGTGATCGGCACTGTAATGTAGATAACAGTTTTTTATTTTGAAAAATGATAATTTATGATAGTTATGAGCAATTTTAGATTTAAGCGAATGACTTTTTTTTAATAGACAACTGGACGTGTTTTTACCTTTTGATCAAGTGGGCGTTGTAAAGAAAAGTGCATGACTCTGACCAATGAGCGTCATACGCTTCTCTCCATTCATGTCCATTTGTACTCCGCACATCTCGCAAGATTACGCTGTGCGGTCACATACACCCACATTAACTTTACTGAAGTGACTAGACCTCACCCCCAGCCAGGAAGCGATGTCTATTCACACTCCCGACGCTTTGGTAAAGTTTGTGTGGGACTTAATCACAGCACAACGTGATCTCGCTGTGAATGAAAGCACGCTGTGCTGTGTGAGTAAGTCCCACACAAACTTTACCGAAGTGTCGGGAGTGTGAATAGACATCGCTTCCTGGCTGGGGGTGAGGTCTAGTCACTCTCAAGACACTTCAGTAAAGTTAATATGGGTGTATGGCACAGCGTGATCTCGCAGAATCACGCTGTGCTGAGTACAAATGGACACGAATGGAGAGAACTGTATGACGCTGATTGCTCACCTGAAGAAAGGAAGTTGATTACAGCACCGGAAAGACGTGCTTGAGAAAGGTCCTGCTGGACTGAAACGTCGCATTTGTGGATAAATAAAATTCCTATTTCTGGATGTGCTGCCTTGTTCCTTGAAATTTGCTCATGGGTCAGCGTCATACACTTCTCTTTACAACGCCCACTTGGTCAAAAGGTAAAAGCATGCCCAGTTCTCTATTAAGAAACTAAATAGCATAAATCTAGAATTGCTCTTAACTTGCTCAAAAAGATCGTTTTTCAAAATAAAAAACACTTAACTACATTACAGCGCCGATCACATTATGTAGGAGATAGGTTACTTATAATGTGGTGACAGAGCCTCTTTAATTAGACACGAAGGCCAGGTTCCCATGTGTTGGATACGTTGCGTAAAACCACGCTGCATTTCGACCTAGAACCCGCAGCACATTCCGTCCGAAAAACTGCACCACTTTAAGGTGCAGTTTTTCGGGCGTAAAGCCGCATTTGGAACAACAAAAAAATCATACCTAGCCTGGACCGTAGTTATAGCGAAGCATCCCTCTGTTGTCAGTGCAGTCCGGACTCCTGGTGTTACATCGGCAGCCTGTGATTGGCTGCGGCAGTCACATGGGATGCGCCGACATCCCAGGAGGCAGTCCTGGAAGAAGACCGCATCACTATCACCACGCCCAGGTGGTATGTATGAATTAAATGGGGAAAACGCAGTATAAATTGACATGCTGCAGGCTTAAAATCCGCACTACAGATCAATTTATGAACTTCTTCGCTGCGGTTTTTGTGTTCTTTTCCCGCAGCGTGGGCATGAGATTTTCTAAATTCACTGCTGCAGAATTTCAGCAAATAAATCTGTTGCTGAAATTCCGCAGCGTTTATGCTATGTGGAAACCCAGTCTAGGGGTGGCTTTACACGGGCAGATTTCTGCCCTTGACTAGCGCCGTTGAATATATAACCAGTCGATCGTCACTCGTTAACTGGCCCTTTTACACGGGCTGATCATTAATCTGATAATTCAGTCTCCATCCGTTTGCTTCATTTCAGCAGCACATCCCGCGAGATGTGCTGTCGACAACGATGGTTTTACAGGCTGCATAAAAGATGTGATCAGCCGACGAACTAGCATTTTCTGCCCTATTTACACGTGTAATGGAGCGTTAACTTTTAAAACAATTTATGCTAATCTAATAGTATACCTGGTATACTAGTCCTTCTCCATTAATTAGAATATCATCAAAAAGTTATATTCTATATTATATAGATTCATTACACACTGATCTATTTCCAGCATTTTTTTCTTTTAATGTTGATTATGGCTAACAGTTAATGAAAACCCAAAATTTAGTCTCTCAGAAAATTAGAATATTATATAAGCCAAAAATCATTTTTTAAATTGAATACCGAAATCTAGGCCTACTGAAGTATGTCCAGTATATGCCCTCAATACTTGGTCGGGGCTCCGACTCTGCATGAATTACTGCATCAATGCGGCGTGGCATGGAGGCGATCAGCCTGTGGCACTGCTGAGGTGTTATGGAAGCCCAGGTTGCTTTGATAGCGGCATTCAACTAATCTGCATTGTTGGGTCTGGTGTCTCATCTTCCTCTTGACAATACCCTATAGATTCTCTATGGGGTTTAGGTCATGCGAGTTTGCTGGCCAATAAAGCGCAGTGATACTCTGCTTATTAAACCAGGTATTGGTACTTTTGGCAGTGTGGGCAAGTGCCAAGTCCTGCTGGAAAATGAAATCAGCATCTCCATAAAGCTTGTCAGCCGAGGGAAGCATGAAGTGCTCGAAAATTTCCTGCTATTCGGCTGCGTTCACTCTGGACTTGATATAACACAGACTATAACAATGCAGTAATGTGTGTAATGAATCTATATAATGAGTTTCACTTTGTATTGAATTACAGAAATAAATTAAACTTTTTGATATTCGAATTCTTTGAGAAGGACTAGTATATCTATTTTGTATTTTAGTTACTGTTCACATGAAGTTGTTTTATCCATGCAATTTCTGTGTGAAGTTAATGCCACTAGGTGTTTTCCTTCCTGCAATCTGCTCTTTATCCTGTGTCAAGCATAATCCCTCTCTATTTACAGAGCATAGGAGACTGACTACAACAAGTGGGGGGAGGGGGAAGAGGGGAGAGATCCACGCTGCCCATAGAAGTCAAAAATCAAGCATATTTTATAATCATTTCCTGCTGGTTTCAGATCTTTTCACACTCCTTGCCACACCAAGAGTGAAGTTAAACCAGCAAATCCACCACAATATTTGCATGCCTTACATGAGGGTTTGTCACTGAATTTCTCTGGTTTTCACCCTTTCCATTTTGTTGTGGATCTGCAGTGCAAACATGTAAAAATGTAACATTTAAAAGATACGTGGTTTTTTTTTTCGGCAGATTCGCTGCACGCTAATCTGTGGCGTAAAATTATGCCGCGTGTCAATTTGCCCTTATACCCTTGCATCCCCACTCAGTAACACATTTACACCTAATTTAAGCCATACAAAATAAATGTAAAGTCATAAGGTCTAGCAGCAGCTACCCTTTTTTAACAGTACAGACTAATATGGTACCTTTGCAGCATATTTTACACAGTTTACTTTTGTTTTTGTGATGACCATCACTGTTATGCATTATTTCTTACTGTTCTAAGTAGGATCAGTTCCATGGAGGGATGACTTTGGCCACCGAAATGATTATTGGAAATAAACTGTTACACTCGTCTGAAGTAGTGTTTCACATTAGTGTGCTGTCCATTGAAATAACTGACCGCACACTGACCAATGCAATTCAATGGGGCTATTAACCCCTTGACGAGCGACACATATATCCGTCGCAAGCAGGTGTTCCCTCAAAGTGACGGATATATCAGTAACTCTGATCGGGTGGGTACTGCCAGTGTACCCACGCGATCAGCGGCAGGAGCACGGCTGTTCAACACAGCCTGGCTCCTGCAGGAGTCTAAGAGCGCTCTGATTCCGGCAGTTTAACCCATTGGATGCCGCTGTCAATAGTAACATCTAATGTGTTTGACAAAGGTAGGGCGCTCCCTCTGTCACCCCATCGACGCTCCCGCAAAGAAATTGCTGGGCGCTGTTGGGTTTCCATGGCAGCCGGGGGCCTAACAAAGGCCTCCAGGTCTGCCTTCAGCATCTGCCTATTAGGCCATGCCATAGATTGCCTGTCAGCTTTACACTTTAATACTGTGGTATACGAAGTATACCAAAGCGATCAGCAGATCGCATGGTGAAGTCCACTAGTGGGACAAAAAAACAAAATCCACTTTTTCCCCCCAAAAAGTAGTTTTTCTTTTGGTTAAGTGTAAAAAAAAAAGTAAAACATACACATATATGGTATCATCGCGTTCGTAACAACTCAGACAACACATTAAACCGTGGGGTGAACGGCGTCCAAAAAACAATCACAAAGTACCTTTTTTTTTTTTTTTTCCCCATTCCCACCATAAAAAAAAAAATAAACGTTAATCAAGTCCCATGTCCCCCAAAATACTATCAATGAAAACTACACCTTGTCCCACAAAAAAGAAGCCCACATATGGCTACATGGACGGAAAAAAACAAAAAGTTACGGCTCTTGGAATGCAGCGATGCAAAAACAAGTACGTTTTTTTTTTTTTTTTATATTTAAAAAAAAAAAATAAAGGCGTTTTGTTTTGCAAACGTAGGACAACCTAAAGCCTTTACACATTTGGTATCCCCATAATTGTGCCGACCCATAGGATAAAGGTTCCATGTTATTTATGCCGCATAGTGAATGGTGTAAATGTAGAACGTGAAAAACAATGCTGGAATAGCGGTTTATTTTCAATTCTTTCCTAAAATAGAGTTAATAAAAGTTAATCAATATATTACATGCACCCAAAAAGGATGCAGTTGAAAAATACAACTCGTCCCGCAAAAAACGAGCCCTTATACGGCTATGTCGACGGAATAAAAAAAGTTTCGGCTCTTAGAATGCAACAGTGAAAAAACAAAAAATAATCCTTGGTCATTAAGGGGTTAACATATCTGGAGGTTTTTTTTTTTGGTGGTTCCATTGAGTGTCTCTTGCGTGAAACTCACTGCATGTCCTATTCTGCTCCGTTTTTGTTGATCATGTTGCCTGTTTGTCAATGGGTGCGTGAAAACAACGGACAGCACACGGACAACATCCGTGTGCTGTCCATGTTTCACGCATTAGTTGCTAATGAAATGCAGAAGAAAAATACTAAAGTAAAACCAGGAGAAACCCGGACAAGAAAAATGGATGCCACATGGAAACTACACTGACTGCATGAAAAATGGTTTTTCAGGCTCATGTGAATAAAGCCTTTAATTTCCATTTAGCTTGGTAAGATATGGGAGTAGCAGCTAGCCTGCTTGTTAACTGGTTTCAGAAAAAGACTAGTCTAATGAGGGATGCGTGACAACACAAGAAAATAGGACTTGTCCTATTTTTCCACAGACCCTTCACACGCTCCGTTGAAACAACGGCCAATTAAAATACATGTGTCTGTGTAACGGCCGTCACACGAACAAGTTACACGCTCGTCTGAATGAGCCCTTATGGTAAGATTAGATTGCTCTTCAGTAATGTAACTGGCATGAAGCTGTTGACACTGTTTAATAATCGGGCAAAAAATGGAAATCTGCTCGCTCAGTGCTTCAGTAGAAAAGTTTAATTCCTATAGGATTTTAGGCCGAATTGCGAGGGATGGACTAGCTGACTTTGAATAAAAAAAATTACTTGGGAGAACAATGGCCGGTTTCGTGTCAGAAAGAGGATGAAGTCTTTCCTGGCTGCATAATGGATTGCTGCAACTCCAGTTCTATAAATTCACATTTTTCAATAAATCCTAACTTTAAAGATGTGCACTGCTGTCCCTTTTCAATTGTGAGCTTTTCCTTGGATGTCCTCGCTGTAAAGACTTCTTTCCGCTGACTGGGAAAATCATATTTCCTCCAATCTTGAGGGATATCCTCCTGTCATTTATACATGCTAAGGGTTCAAAAGTTGTGTTTGGACAATAATTATATTGACCTTTTGTAAATATTTTTTTTTCTCTCCCCGCATCCTGGATCTTGAACTGCAGTTTAGTTTCTTTAGTCTTTACCAGTTAAGGAAGCAAACCATTTTGGCATGAAGGACAAAGAGTTTTTAAAGAAGCACTACAGGGGGCGTGGCCTAACGGTGAATGTGAGAGGATGTGTGTGACCGGAGCTCCTGCTGTATCCATCCTGTAAGGCATATATATCCCGCAGAATTTGGGGAAAACTGTTTCCCCGGTGACTTACCTGAGTCTAGAGGTGAAGGTGCACGAGTGCCCGTCCATAATGACGCGCTCAAAGAAGCAGAAGTCGCCGCCAGCGAGTCCCGGGTTCCGCTCTCAAGATGGCGCCGGCAAGACGGAGGGCCGCACTAGAGGCCTCAGGCAGGAAGCAGCAGAGAAGCTGGAGAGGTTCGCCCGCACGCCGAGAGCAGGAGGTGCGGCAGCACACCAGAGAACGTCGGCTGGAGATCAGGCTGCTGGAGGCTCCTCTTATGGATCCAGGTACTCTCCTTTGGCAGGGGACATGAGGAGGAGATGTGCGGTGCCATGCAGGATCAGCCAGGTGCTGGAGGGAAAAGTGGAGCAAGGAAGGGGGAACCCTCATTAAAGGACATTTTGGCAGCGGTGAAGCAGAATTCTATGGTCCTTACTGCCTTATCATGCCAGATGGGTGGATTGAAGGAGGACATTTTGTTGCTCAGGAATGATTTGCAGAAAGTAGCGGAACACACCACTGCTGTGGAGGGGAGAGTATCAGACATGGAGGATGCGATTCCTAACATAAGGCAGGATGTACAAGCGCACTCTCAGGCAGTGGCTGCATTGCTGGCAAAGACAGATGACATGGAGAATCGGCTGAGACGGAACAACGTTCGCCTTGTGGGGGTTCCGGAAAGAGTGGAGGGAACGAATCCGGATGATTTCTATGAAAAATGGCTGATAGACACATTTGGCAGAGATGAATTGACCCCTCTGTTTGCTGTGGAGAGAGCGCACAGAGTGCCGACAAGACCCGGCCCTCTGGGGAGGCTGCCGAGACCCGTTCTGATAAAGATACTACACTACAAAGATAGAGAAAAGATCCTGAGGAAAGCTAGAGAACGTCAAGACATCTCCTTCAATGGGGTGAAAGTGTCCTTCCCGGCTTTCTCTTTGGAAGTACAACGGAAAAGATCGCAGTTTATGGATATAAAGAAACGCCTAAGGGCGCTACAAGTGCAATATTCTATGATGTATCCTGCCCGCCTGAGATTAGTGGCTCTGGGCACGACTTCCTTTTTCGAGACACCGAGAGAAGCGGTTAGATGGTTGGACAGTCATGAAAGTCAACGGAGACCGGCGGAGGCAGAGAGAAGGCGTTGATCTGGAGTGGAACGGCTGAGATGAGGCCGGGGATGCGGGATTGAACTAGGTGTCGTAGACCATTGCAAGAACTGGCATTGAGGGTTCCTGGCTATGCTTGGACTCCTGATTGAACCCCTGGGGGCCTTGGAGGGCCTGGCTGCGGTGCACACTGAAGACAGGGAGTGGAGGAATTTGTCTATGGACATTGAGGGGTACTGATATGTTGAAGGGATGGCTGTTTATTTGCAAAAAGGCAGCGGGAGTAATGGTCAGTTAAGCGGGAAGGGTGAATTGCAAGTTATGGTATTGCGGAGTGTACGGTGGGCGGAGTTGACCTGCCGATGCTTGTCGTTATGGGTTATGACAGATACTATCTGTCGCCCCGACCCTTGGAAAGGGGTAGGTTTACGGGGGATGGGGAAGGGAGGGAAGGATGACCCAGCCGGTCGGATATTTAAAATTACGAATACAGGGTAGGATGTATTGGGATATGTTGAGGGATGACGGGATCACTTAATTGTCTGTCCTGGAATGTTCAGGGATTGCGGGACTCCAGAAAACGGCAGGCGGTATTTGAATTTATCAAGAAGCAGGAGTCATGGGTGATGGGACTACAGGAGACGCATATGACTAGGGATTCGGTCTCCATGATGCATAGGGCCTAGGTAGGCCATAGTTTTCATTCCTATCACACTACATATTCAAGGGGGGTGAGTCTTCTCATACATAGGGCAGTGCCATTTATATGTCATGACTCCTTCCAGGATGGGGAGGGGCGGTATGTCGGGGTATACTGTACTATGTATCATTGGAATTGTGTGTTGGTGGTGTTGTATGTTCCCCCTCCCTTTTCAAGCGGCTGTGTTAAGAAAGTGGTGGAAGAACTGGCTAGATTCCCGGATGTGCCGTTACCCGTGATGGGAGATTTTAACGCGGTACCGAATACTAATATGGATAAATTTGGCACGACAGGGGGAGGCATAACAGCGTTTGGTCATCTTGTTGCTGAAATGGGCTGGTGGGACATATGGAGGGATAAGCATCCAAGTAGGTTTCAGTACTCTTGTGCGTCTTCCACGTATCAGTCTCTATCCAGGATAGACTTAATTTTGTGCTCGCCTGAAGCGGTACCCTTTGTAGATCAGATAGAATACCTACAAAGAGCCTTATCGGATCACTCTCCTTTGTTAATGAAGGTAGTGACGGAGGGGAGGACAGGGCGGGGGAAAGGGGGTTGGAAACTCAATGCCTTCTGGCTGAAGCTGATAGATAATAAACAAATTTTAGACCTCAAAGGAATATTTTCAGTTCAACTCGGGTACTGTACTGCAAGAGATACTGTGGGATACGATGAAGGCGTGGCTGAGAGGGGTGTTCATCCAGCACATTTCGGCAGTAAAAACCAGGTCTAGACAATTAGGGGAAGCGCTGTTGGAAAGGGTAACGGAGACAGAAAGGTTACATGTTGCGGATAACACACCAGACACTTTGAAGCATTGGGTGGAGGCACAGAGGTTGTTAAAACAGCATCAGTTGGAAAGGGCGGATAACAAACGGATGTTTTTAAAACATCAATATTATGAGGGGGAGACCACAGGACGCTTGCTACCAAGGATGGCGCAGGCTCAGAGGGAGAATAATTATATACATACTATTAGGGGGGAGGGGGGAAAGCCAGAGACTGATACAGGGCAGATATTGAAAGTCTTTCAGCAGTTTTACTCCGATTTATATGCCTCTAGAGCAGAACACACACCCCAACAGTTGGAAGAGTATATAGGGGAGATTGACCTTCCCAGGTTGGGAGTGGAGGAGAGAATGACATTGGAGGAACCTATATCTCTGGAGGAGCTCCAGGCAGCCATAGGGATACTCGCCAGTGAAAAGGCTCCGGGGCCGGATGGTCTTCCGGTGGAGGTTTTTAAAGAATATGGGGAGGAACTCACACCTCAGTTACTGGCTACTCTTCTGGATAGTTTTGATAGGGGGCGGCTCCCGGAATCAATGTACGAAGCAACTATGGTGGTTCTGCCTAAAGAGGGTAAAGATCCCCAGCTCCCGGGCTCCTATAGACCAGTCTCTCTATTGACGGCGGATATTAAAATCATAGCAAAGGTCTTGGCGCTTAGACTGGCTAGGGTAGTGGCTGGGGTGGTACATGGAGACCAGGCTGGCTTTATGCCATCCAAATCGACGGCGGTGAACCTGAGACGGCTGTTCTTGAATTTGCAAGTTCTTCCGGATAATCATGGGGGGAGAGCCATTCTTTCCTTAGATGCGGCTAAAGCGTTCGATTGCGTGGAATGGAGATATTTGTGGTCCGTTCTGGGAAAAATGGGATTTGGCCCTAATTTCATAAAATGGGTAAGGTTGTTATACGTAGCCTCGACTGCAAAAATAAGGGTGAATGGGGCCCTCTCTGATCGGTTTGCGCTGGCGCGGGGGAACACGTCAGGGATGTCCCTTGTCTCCGTTGTTGTTGGCGGTGGAACCATTGTAGTGTGCAGTAAGACAACATGAGCATATACAGGGGTTGAGATATGGGGGGGTGGAGGAACGAATCGCATTATACGCGGATATGCTGTTGTTCATGGCGGATACAGAGCGCACACTGCCGTTAGTTATGGCCCTGATTAAGCGTTTTGGGAAATATTCGGGATTGCTCATTAATTGGTCGAAATCGGCTCTTATGTTCATCGATCCGGGGGCTATCCAGACTGGGGAGGAGGAGGTGGAGATACCGGTGGTCACAGAGTTTAAATGTTTTGGGGTCAGGGTGACGGCGAAAGCACAGGATTATATGTCCCTTAATGTAATGCCACTGTTAACAACGATAAAGGCCAAAGTAGAGGCTTGGAATAAGCTACCGCTATCTGCTCTGGGAAGGACGAATTTGATTAAAATGATCCTTATGCCTCAAGTGCTGTACGTCCTACATAATTCCCCGGTATGGATCCCCAAATATTGGTTTAGGAGGTTGCATAACCTTTTTAGAGACTTAGTATGGAAGAAGGGGGTACCCAGGATTAAACTGGAGAAACTCCAATTGCCTAAGGAGGAGGGGGGCCTGGCTTTGCCTAATGCTTGGGTGTATTATTTAGCTGCCCAATGTCAGCATTTCTGGGGGTGGGAGCAGGAGGAAACCTGGGGGTCCAGTGCGCACATCCTATCATATCTGGAGGGGGGGGGGGAGAATCCGCTGGCAGGACTGGAAGCACACAGCTATAGAAGACTGGCGAGTACTCGACCCACCCTGCTTCTCATACATAAGATGTGGTGGCAGTGTAAGCACTTGTTGGCGATAGGAGAGTGTACTAAATATACCCCACTCTGGAGGAATACATATCTGGGGGAACTGGGCAAATTGGAAGGGATGCAGGGGTGGGAGCAGCGAGGCATAATACGATTGAGTCAGTTGTACGAGGGAGGCATACTCAAATCCTTTCAGCAGTTAAGGGAGGGGTTTCAGTTGGATTCCCGCATGTTCTATCAGTACCTGCAGATTCGGCAAGCTGTGCAGACACAAGCGGCCAGTGTAGACATGGCGATCCATGCCACCGGAGTGTTGGAACATATTGCAAAAGCAGTAACGTCAAAGGGATTCATTTCATTGGTTTATCGCAGGTTGCTGTCGGAACATCTGGGAGATCCTATGGCACCAGTCAAAGCTGCATGGGAAAGAGATGTGGGTCCTATTCCTACAGACCACTGGGAGGCGGTCTTGGCGTCATCATATACTTTGTCCATCAATGTAGCACAACGGAGATCAGTTATTTCTGATATATAGGGTGTATAGGACCCCCTGGGTTCTGAAACAAATGGGATTACGGGTAGACGCCAGGTGTCCGGAAGAAAAGGCATACATCCTTCATATGTTCTGGTCCTGCGGGAGATTGGCGGCCTTATGGACAGAATTGTCAGTTACTGTGCCGAGTGTTTGAGGTACAGATTCCATTGGATCCAGTGGTAATGCTGCTGGGGTATGTTGGGGATTTGGAGGGGGATAGGATGTCAGGTTTGGCAATTGCAAAAATATTATACCAAGTTAGGAAGGGAATAGCAAACACTGGCTGGATGGGGATCAACCCTCGAAGCAAGAAATGATAGGGGCGCTTAACTCTCAGGTTCTGTTGAAATATAGGATATACTCCAAGAGGGGGTCCAAGACTAAATTTGAAAAACAATGGGCTAGGTGGATTGATCACTCTGGGTATGCTTCCTCGGAACTTATGACGCTACGCGCGCTGGCTTCACTCTAAATGGTCCTGGGGTTCAAGGGAACACTAAGGGCACGGGAGCAGGGAGGGCCAGGTCACACATTCAGGAACAGAGCTACTGACTGCGTACATGCGGGGAGTTGGAGAGAGATGGGGAGTGGAAATGGGAAGGAGAAGGAGATAGGATAAAGAAGATTGTAACGGGAGGGCCGGCTGGGGGATACAGGGGGGAGTTGGGGGGAAGGGAATGTTTTGTTGGAAATAAATGATTGGGTCTTTGGAAATATGTTTTCACAATGTATGAGAATGTATAACGACCTGTATTGATGTGAAGTTTGTTGAATGAACTTGAACTGATTTTAAAAAAAAAAGCACTACAGTAAAAAAAAAAAATTCCGTATCCCATCCCCCCCCCCCCCCCTCTACCCTGTTTTAACATGTGGTGAAATGTAGTGTAATGTTTATCAGCCTGCCTGGCTGTCTATTTTAACCATAGCCATTTCGGGACGCCTGGGGTCACGTGAACCTAATTCCTACTCCTTGAAGCCTTCAGCATCTGCTGTAGGGACCAGAAGTCGGTGTCTAAATGCAAGTCTCAGAGCCTCGGTGAGTTTCACTGGCATTGAGAGTCTGACATCTGGTTTCTACAAAAGACGCTGAAGAATTCAGGTAGTCCGAATGAAGTTCATGTGGCCCCCGGGAGGCATGGAATGGCAATGGGTAAAATACAGAACATTTGGGGTAGGCGGATACAATAATTCACTGGAGTGCTACTTTAAGTTTTTGCCTCGCCGCACCCAGCCTTTACCGCAAGATGTCAGCTGTTCCTTACATAGTGTGCAAAGTACTTCCTCCTGTGCCGTGGAGGACTTCTCAAAAATGTTGTCAATTTATATGGTGAAATATTTTTGGCCAGTGCTGTGTGTTTATATAAAGATGGTACCAATGTTAAGAGGTTGAATAAGATGTGGAAATAACTGTGTGGTGGTGTCTTTTTTTGTGTTTCTTTATTATAGACAAAAAACAAGCGATGTAAGCTGCTCCCTCTGGTTTTGGCTGCTCCACTAGATGTAGAGAAAGGGACAGCGATCATGGTCGGAATTCCTCCAGAAGTTGAGAGTTCCGACAAAAAGAAGTAAGACCCTTTTTATTTGGGGTACTTATTCGTCTTTATGTGAACATAGGACCGGTTTCCATAATCTACTAGATACTTCTGTACAGATCAGTTGGAAATGTGTCAGCTATATGAGAGCAGCTGTGGTTTTAAAATTTGCTACAATTAAAGGGGTTTTCCCATCGGAGACCTTTGACATATCCACAGGATATGTCGGAAATCTCAGATAGATGCAGGTCCCACCTCTTGGACGCGCACCTATTTCTAGGACGAGGTCTAGCGCTTTGTGCTCACACTGCCTCCCGGCCACTTCCTGATTACATGTTTGGGAGTTACAGAAACAGCGTAGCTCGCATGCTACGTTGCTTCCGTAGCTGCCATTCACTAATATGGGAGTTACGGAAACAGCGTAGCTCAGCAATTCACGGTTTCCGTAACTCCTGACCATGTAATCAGGAAGTGGCCAGGAGTCAGCGTGAGTATAAAAAGCTAGAACGGGTTTTAGAGAACCCCGTTCTAGAGATAGATGTGGGTCCCACACCTATCTGACATTTGACACATCCTGTAGATATGTCCTAAATGTCCCACATGGGAAAACCCCTTTAGGGCCTCGTTCAGAAGGGCCCCCATAGCTCTACTCTGAACCAAACTTGCAGTTCCACCTTACACGAAGCACTACCCATTTCTTTGGTAAAAAAAAATAGAGACCTACTCCTTTTGTTGGGCAGGCATGCGAGTTTAAAAAAAACATATATCTCATTGATAGGGCTGATACAGCTTACTATAGTTTTTTTTTTTAGTTTAAGGTGGATTGTTTCCCTTCCGTCATGTGGCGTTCCTAAATTCAAAATGCCATTCTCTATGGTTTTGTAATACTTGTGTACCTATTAATTTTTTTCCTCTAGCTTCTTTGGTCGAGCCTTTGAAAAAGCTGCGGAAAGTACTAGTTCTCGGACACTTCACAATCAATTCGATGTGTCTAGTGAGTGACTACTATTTACGTGTATATGAATTATGAACTGCGGTGAGATCTTGGGAGTCAGGCTTTTCAGCTTTATTTTTAAACTCCCTGGATTGGTGCACAGTAGCTACTGCGCTGGCTTTAGAAGGACATGGGTCTAACTGAACTTTCAACCTGACCTCATTAAACGGGTTTTGAGTGGTGGAATTTTACCAACCACACTACAGAGTGTGAGGGGGCAGTAGTTTTCTTAAGAGGCAGCACTTGACACTTCATAAGCGCCTGAACAGTCAGATCCTAATGATGGCTAATATTGTATTTTCAACGTTGTTCAATAAAACATGCATCATGCATACCGTCGTTTATACATTTTGAAAAGTAATTTTTCTGTCCACTTTACATTTAGCAATTGAACTTAGGACAGAAGACCGCAGCAAATTCCTGGACGCTCTCATTTCTCTCCTCTCATAAGGTATGCAGTTAAATTCAAAACTTAAAGCTCATTCACAAGGCCTTATTTTTTTATATATGTTTTACCCAGAATTATGTTTACTATTTAGTGTAACATATAATTGTAATATGAATACAAATATTTTGACTGCTTTCTATAATGTTCGTATGACTGTTTTTTTAAATGAGCTCTAAACCTAAAAAAGGAATGATAAAAGTAAGCAAGATATTAACTTGCCCACAGTGTTTCAGTCTGCAGGATCTTCAGCATTTTCTTGTAACAAACAGCCTTATAGAAATCCTGCAGATAACACTGGTTAAAGGCTCTTTTACACAGGGCAATTATCGGGCAAACAAGCGTTCATATGAACGCTCGTTTCTGATCATTCATCAGCTGATTGTATCGTTTATGCTGCACAAAATATGCAGCGTAAACGGCAGCACATCTCCCTGTAAACAGGAAGACGTGCTACTGACATGATAGAAATGTATGAGCACGAGTGCTCGTCCCCATACATTATTGATCATAGCTCCTTGTGAAAGAAGCAAAGGAGTGCCAATCAACAAGCGGTCTCTTTGATCAGCGCTAGTTTACAAGGCCCATTCCAGGCCGTGTAAGAGGACACTTTAATTCTTGCTAATTTCTTATTTTATGAACAATCTTTGTGTACTATTGCAGACAGAGTAGTGGGTTGTAGCCGGTTGTCTTACAGCCAACACAGGATAGGGAGAAAGATGCGGGAGGAAATGGCTGATCTCCTGGGACACATACAGAAGATTTTTTTATTTTTCTCAATAGGATCAAAGGACAGAAGGATGTTTATAAAGAAATTACTGGGATTTATTTTTTATTTTTTTGTGTGTGTATTTTCTTTGTTTTAGAGCTGCCTTGCAATGTTGTTGTTGTTGTTGTTGTTGTTAAAATTTCAATGGATATAAAAACAACTAAACTTTTCATAGTAACTGCAGACACGAAGTTATTTTGTAATCACGATTTGCTAATTTATTATATATGCAGACACATTGGAGCAATAAAAAATAAATGGTTGCAAAGTTATACATACCCTTAAACGTTATATGCAATTTAAATTGTCACAAAGAAATGGTAACCTGTTTCTCTCTTTCCAGGAAATCATGCCTTTCGAGTGGGTCATAGTGTCCTCACACGTGTCTCCTTTTAAAAATGTAAATGTGCTGTTTTTATCCATGTTTTACGTTTTTTTTATTGTACAAAATTTAAATTATAGCTGAAACTTTTCATCAATAATAAACATTTTATCACTTTGACCAACCCATAATTATGTAAATAAAACATATTGAAACGATCAGGAGTTCCGGTCTTGTTTATAATGTTTTGTTAGGTTGTGTTTGATTATTCATCTATAGCCGTGCATGTTTCAAATTTAATTTTTATTAGAAGTTTTAAGTGATCAACCCACTTGACAAACTGTTTTTATTTCATTGAACTTTATGTAATTAGGGGATAGCTTACTGTTCTCCTAAACCTTAGCATTTATTTACCCTTTCATCTATGACCGCACCCCTGGAGAGACATCCCATCCGCTGGACAGGAAACCTGAGGATCTAAAAAGGGGCACCTCTCCACACACCCAGTCAGGTTTCCTGTCCTCCGGATGGAAAGATTGTCCTGAGGAAAACAGTTCTGCCGGGGTTGCAGACCCCGTAGCAAGGTCTTACCTTATTTTCACTAGGGGTTCTCTGGAAGGTGTAAGTCTCCTTTGGAGGGAGCAACTTTGAGCCTGGTACAGGTACTCCCTCCTCTCCCGGTCCATCGCCTCCCTCCTTGGAGGTGGTTTAAGGTCCACACCGTGGTCCTTCCTCTGGCGGGGAGCGGTTTCCCGGGGTCACGATCGGCTCTCTGGGCTGGATGATGCCCAGTGTTGGCGGCTTCCGGCGCATTCACTGAGACTTCCAGTCGCCGCGACGCTTCACTTCCGGCGGGTTGACGCGTCCAACACTCCAGGAGGTTGTGTTTCCGGTGACCCATGCGGGGAGGAGGCGCTTCAGCGTCCGGAGCGGAGGGCCTCCTAGCCAATCCAAGGTCTATTTAGGCCTGAAACAGCAGGAGCTTCGGTCTCCAGTTTTCTTCCTCCATTATGGAAACGCCAGGAGAAGCACCAGGATGCACTGACCGCCCGGACGCCAAATCCTCCAGCCCGGTGCTTGAGGGCAGGAATATGGGGTAAGATTAAAAGACCCTCTTCCTTACTAAATACCGTTCCCCTTTCTTTTGTACATATGTTTAGGCCAGGGATTGTCCTAGAAAAAAAACAGGATAAGGCCCACAACAAGGAATGTGCTATATGTAAAAAGAAACTAGCATCATCCTATAATAAAAGGCTCTGTCAAATGTTTAGACAACATTATCTCAGAGTCTACAAACTTAGCCACAAGTCTCAAGGATATTGTGAGGGCAGAAGTTCGAAACTCCCTAAAGTCCCTTAAAAGGAAAAAAGATTTACCATCTGCCTTTTCTAGCTGGATAGATTCTGATTCCTCAACTGAGGAGGATCCTCAACTAGGAGAAGGGGAGGATAGCTCCTTAGATTCCTCAGGTGAGGGAGAAATTGGTTCCCAACAGAAGACCTAGACCTATTCCTCAAGACGGTAAGGGCTACTATGAACATTGATGATCCTAAGGAACCTCGGTCTGTCCAGGACCATAATGTTTCAAGGCCTAGGGCCTAAAAAGAATAGAAACTTTCCCATACATAGGAACATAACCAGCCTCATTAAAAGAGAATGGAAAAATCCTGATAGGAAAGCAGGTATTCCCAAATTCCTCAAAAGGAAGTATCACTTTGAGGACTATGTATGTAAGGACTGGGATAACACTCCTAGACTCTATGCCCCAGTAGCTAAAATTTCAAGGAAACACTCCCTTCCCTTTGAAGACCTAGGCTCCTTGTCTGACCGTATGGATAGGAAGGCCAAGTTCTATCTAAAAAAGACCTGGGAAGCTTCTACAGGGGCCCGTAAACCAGGCATTGCAGCCACTTGTGTGGCCAGATCTCGGAATATTTGGCTCGCACAATTGGAGCTTCATCTAAAAGAGAAGACCCCTCGGGATCAAATCTTATTCTCCCAACACTTTCCAAGGCCGCAGACTTCTTGGCAGATGCCTCAGTAGACTCTGTACGCCTTTCCGCCAGATCAGCCCTGTCAAATTCCGCTAGACGAGCTATCTGGCTGAAAACCTGGAAAGGAGACACTGGATCCAAAGGGAAGCTGTGCGCTATTCCCTGCTCGGGAGATTATCTTTTTGGGCCCCCGCTTGAGGACCTTCTGGAAAAAGCGTCAGATAGCAAGAAGGGGTTCCCTACACAAGCAAGACCAACAAAAGATTCCTTTCGTCCCAAAGGGTCTAATAACAAAAGACCTAACCCTAGGGGACAGGACTTAAGATCCTCAAGATTTACAAGGAAGAATAAGACCTTTCTCTTCAGGCCCCAAAAGGACCCTAAAAATAGAGACCAACAATGACGCCAAAGGGTCCATGGTGGGGGGGTCGTCTTTCCCCGATTTTCAAGGATTGGCAAAAGATATCAGCGAATCTTTGGATTCTAGGAATCCTAAAAACTGGGTACGTGCTAGAGTTCAGGTCTCTTCCCCCAGACAGATTTTTTTTTTTCCCACAAGGGTTTTAAGGGACCCAGAGCAGCAGAAGGTTCCAAGCATAAAGACAGGTCAGGGCTTTTATTCCCTTCTCTTCCTCGTGAGCAAACCAGGAGGAAAACACAGGGTCATTATAAACTTAAAAAGATTAAATCTTTATCTGACCTACAACAAAAATTCTGCATGGATAGCATTGCGTGAACTATAAGGGCATGACCACACGTGGCGGATTTCCTCCGCAACTGTCCGCATCAATGCCGCACAGAATCTGCGTTGCAGATTCTGCTGCGGATCTGCACAAAATGTGCAGTAAATTGATGCGGACTAGCTGCTGCGGACTGCGGTAAAAGTACTTCCCTTCTCCCTATTCAGTGCAGGATAGAGAGAAGGGACAGCACTTTCCCTTGTGAAAGTCAAAGAAATTCATACTTACCGGCCGTTGTCTTGGTGACGCGTCCCTCCTTCGGCATCCAGCCCGATCTCCCTGGATGACGCGGCAGTCCATGTGACCGCTGCAGCCTGTTATTAGCCTGTGATTGGCTGTAGCCGTCACTTAGACTGAAACGTCATCCTGGGAGGCCGGACTGGAGACAGAAGCAGGGAGTTCTCGGTAAGTATGAACTTCATTTTTTTTTTGCAGATACATGTATATTGGGATCGGTAGTCACTGTCCCGAGTGCAGAAACAGTTACTGCCGATCGCTTAACTCTTTCAGCACCCTGGACAGTGACTATTTACTGACGTCTCCTAGCAACGCTCCCATCATTACGGGAGCCCCATTGACTTCCTCAGTCTGGCTGTAGACCTAGAAATACATAGGTCCAGCCAGAATGAAGAAATGTCAAGTTAAAAAAGCAAGACGGATCCGCAGCACACGTAACATGTGCATGACAGCTGCGGACTTCATTGCGGAAATTAGAATCTCCATTGAAGTCAATGGAGAAATTCCGCCATGAGTCCGCCACTGCTCCGCAACAGACAGAGCATGCTGCGGACACCAAATTCCGCTCCGCAGCCTATGCTCCGCAGCGGAATTTTACGCCTCGTCTAAACGAACACTGCTAAATTAAAGTGTAAGTCAATGGACAAACGGCTCCGCTGCGGATTAACGCTGCGGAGTGTCCGCAGCGGAATTTAAGTGAAATTCCGCCACGTGTGAACCCAGCCTAAATCTCCTCTCCAGGGATTGCGTGATGGCATCAATAGACCTGGGGGACGTTTACTACCACGTACCCATATGTCCTCATCAAAAATATCTGAGGGTAGCAGTGACACTCAATGGTTCTCCACCTACAATACAGAGCCCTCCCCTTTGGCATCTCACAAGCTCCAAGGATATTTTCAATATTAATAACGGAAATGACCTCTTACATCAGGACAAACGACGACATCCTGATCCCCGTACCTGGACGATTTTTTTTGTTGGTGGCAGAAACATCTCAAACCTTGACCATACAAATAGTTTGCGCTATACTAACAAAGTTAGGATGGAACATAAATTTAAAAAAATCTAATTTAAATCCATCAAAAAGATGTGTATTCCTAGGAATTCTGCTAGACTCCTCCAAGCAGATGTCTTTCCTTCCAGAAGACCAAATCAATCCCCTGATAGACAGAATATCAGAAATCTACCTAGGCCATATGACATCTTTCAGTAAAGCTATGTCCGTCCTGGGCCTCATGACCTCATGCATTCCAGCTGTACTATGGGCTCACTTCAGGTCCAGGGCCCTACAGTGGGACATTTTAAATCAGTGGGACATTTTAAATCAGTGGGACAGGCGCATTTTTTCCCTAGACCAACCCCTACACCTCATCCGCAGCCAGATCGTGGTTGAACAGGGAGAACCTCATGCGGGGTATGCCATGGAAGTTAACCCCCTACTCTCAACATTACCACAGATACAAGTCCTTGGAGGTGGGGAGCTCATTACGACTTGTCTTCAGGGTCAGTGGGATCAACGGACCATTTAGAAATCCTCCAACTTAAGGGAACTGGTGGCAGTTCTTCAGGCCTTGAAGAGATCCATACCAGCTATTTCAGTTCGACACTTAAAGATCTATTCCGACAACACAACCACAGTGTCTTATATAAATCGGCAGGGGGGTACAAGATTGGCCTCGCTGATGGACTTATCCTCACAGATCTCTTTTTCTGGCAGAACACCACCTATTGACCCTATCAGCTGTCTATCTGAAGGGAAAAACAACCAGGTGGCAGACTTCCTAAGCCGAGAAAGGCTTCGCCAGTCAGAATGGTGTCTGAATACAGCAGTATTTCAGAAAATTATCCTCAAATGGGGGACCCCATCAATAGATCTATTTGCATCCAGGGTAAACAAAGATTCTTCTCCCTAGACCCTTTAGACCATCCAACAGCAATAGACTCATTCTCCCAGTGTTGGAGTCCAGAGAGGGGCTATGCCCCCCCCCCCACCTGAACCTTCTCCCAAGAGTAATAAGAAAGGTCAGAGAAGACGAGGCCAGTGTGCTATTAATAGCCCCCTTCTGGCCAAAGAGACCATGGTTCACGTGGTTGAGAAAAATGTCTTCTGACCTGTTAGGGAGAGCCCATGGTTGGTCTGATCGCCTATATCAGGGCCCAGTAATGCACCCTGACCTTCAGAAACTCCATCTGACAGCCTGGAAACAAAGGATAATCCTTAGGCAAAGAGGATTCTCAGAATCTGTAATTTCCATCCTACTAGCCAGTAGGAAACCGGTTACCTCAAAAATATATCTGAGGGCCTGGAAAGCATTCTTGAATTTTGCAGGCAAGGATATTAATCCTTTAACCCCTTAACGCTCAGTGACTTACTATTCCGTCATGGAAACCGCCCTGTTCGTGCTCCATGACAGAATAGTACGTCACAGGAGTAATTGCCATTTCGGCCGTCCTCCCGACACATACAGGAGCTGTAACAGCTGCTGTCTCGTACAGCAGTTGCCGCAGCTTCTACAACGGGGACCGATCGCTGTGTCCCCGCTGATTAACCCCTTAAAAGCTGCGTTCAATAGTGATCGCGGCTTTTTAGGGGTTAAGCTACCATCGCTGGCTTGCTACACGATAGCGGCCGGCGATGGTGACTATGGCAACCGGACACCTAACAATGGCGTCCGGCTATGCCATCGACTGAAGCCTAGTGGGTCCTGACAGGACCAACTATGCTTGCTGTCAGTGAGTAGCTGACCGCTCTAATACACTGCACTACACATGTAGTGCAGTGTAATTATAATTGCGATCAGAGCCTCCTGCCCTCAAGTCCCCTAGTGGGACAAAGTAATAAAGTAAAAAAAAAAGTTAAAGAAGTCGTGTAAAAATAAGAAAATAAAAGTTTTAAAAGTGATAAAAGTAAAAATCCCCCTTTTTCCCCTTATCAGTCCTTTTATTATTAATAAAAATATATAAACAAACTATACATAATTGGTATCGCCACGTCCGTAACGGCCTGAGCTACAAAATTATTTTGTTATTTATCCCGCGCGGTGAACGCCGTAAAAGAAAATAATAAACCGTACCAGAATCACAATTGTGTGGTCACTTCACCTCCCAAAAAATGGAATAAAAAGATCAAAAAGTCGCTTGTACCTAAAAATGGTAATGATCGAAACTACAGTTCGTTACGCAAAAAATAAGTCCTCGCACGGCTTTATTGATGGAAAAATAAAGTTCTGTCTCTTTAGAATATGGTAACACACAAAGTAAAACAAAATGTATTTTAGTTGCAAACGCCATAAGACATTAAAAAAAAACCTATAAACATCTGGTATCGCTGTAATCGTATCGCCCCGCAGAATAAAGTGAAAGTGTCATTTATAGCGCACGGTGGACGCTGTAAAAAAATAGAATAAAAAAACAATAGTAGAATTGCTGTTTTTTAGTCACCACGCCACTTAAAAATAGAATGAAAACTGATCCCTAACCCTAACCCTAACCGCATGTACCCCATGAAAACTGCAATGAATTCCTCAAGGGGTCTAGTTTCCAAAATGGGGTCACTTTTTTGGGGGTTTCCACGGTTTTGGCACCACAAGACCTCTTCAAACCGGACATGGTGCCTAAAAAAAAGAGACCTCAAAATCCACTAGGTGCTCCTTTGCTTCGGAGGCCAATGCTTCAGTCCATTACCGCACTAGCGCCACATGTGGGATATTTCTCAAAACTGCAGAATCTGGGCAATAAATATTGAGTTGCGTTTCTCTGGTAAAACCTTTTGTGCTCTAGAAAAAAATGGTGTAAAAAGGATTTTCTGACAAAAAAAAAAATGTAAATTTCAGCTCTACTTTGCTCTAAATTCCCATGAAACGCCTAAAGGGTTCATAAACTTTCTAAATGCTGTTGTGAATGCTTTGAGGGGTCTAGTTTCTAAAATGGGGTGTTTCATAGAAGTGTCTAATATATAGGCCCCTCAAAGCAACTTCTGAACTGGAACCTAAAAAAAAAAAGAATTGGGCAATACTTTGCTTCTTACATTATACTGATAATGAGCAATGCCCACCCCGAGATGACCCCAGTTTTGACAGTTTGTTTAAACGGAGACCCCTATTAGACCGTTTCAGTGCCCGGTTTTCCCAAGTATTTCTATTGATGAGTCCTTGGTAGATTTTAAAGGGAGGATTCAATTCCGCCAGTACCTGCCGAGTAAGAGGGCAAGGTATGGTGTGAAGATGTATAAGCTATGCGAGAGTGCATTAGGATATACCTACAAATTTAGGATATATGAAGGGAAGGACAGCAGTATTATGCCCCCCCCCCTTTACTGGGAGTTAATGCAAAAATTGTGTGGGATTTGGTGCTCCCACTGTTGGACCAGGGTTACCACCTCTACCTGGATCGTTTTTATACCGGCGTCCCGCTCTTTAAGTGCCTCGCATCCAGAAGTCCTGCGGCATGCGGCACTGCTAGAAGAAATCTGAGAGGCCTCCCAAAGACTCTGCTTGGGCAAACACTCAGGGGTGAGAGCAGGGCACAGTCTAGCAGCAACATATTGTGTGTCAAGTACAAGGACAAGAAAGATGTCCTTGTATTGACAATACATGCCCACAGCAGTACCCATGTACCTGTACGAGGTACCAGTACAGAGACCCCCAAACCAGAATGCATCCTGGACTACAATAGGTACATAGGAGGGGTGGACTTGTCATATCAATTTCTGAAGTCCTACAGCGCCATGCGGTGTGGTATAAGAAACTGGCCGTGCACATCATTATCAAGAACCTAATCTTTAGGGACCAAGAAGGGGGCACCCAGTACTTCTGGAAGTGAGGCCACAGGCAACGTACCAGGGCAACACTTTCCAGAAGAAGTTCCCCAAACTGGCAAGAAGGGAAAAAGTCAAAAGAGGTGCAAAGTCTGGTATAAGAGCGGGATAAGGGAAGACACAATATATCAATGTGACACGTGTCACGAAAAACCAGGGCTCTGTATGAAAGTGTTTTAAAATTTATCATAGATCCCTTAGATTTTTCATCTACCCTGACTCACTCCGCACAGCTTATCCCCCTCATCTTTCCTTTCTGAGCCCTGCTGTGTGCCCAGGTAGCAGATAACAGCCACATGTAGGGTATTGCCGTACCCCCTGCTGTGTGCCCAGGTAGCAGATAACAGCCACATGTAGGGTATTGCCGTACCCAGGAGAACCGACATTACAGTTTATGGGGTGTATATATCTGGGGGCGCATGCTGGGCACAATATATTGGACACTGAAATGGCATAGATATATAGAAAATGTCCTATCTCAAACTGCACCATCTGCTGCGCATTATCTTTTACACAATACCGGTGGTGTCAAAATGCTCACTACACCTCTAGATGAGTGTCTTAAGGGGTGTAGTTTTTAAAATGGGGTCACTTCTCGGGGGTTTCAACTGTACTGGTACCTCAGGGGCTTCTGCATACATGACTTGGCACCAGAAAAGCTCCAGTAGGCCAAATGTTGGTCCTTTCCTTCTGAGCCCTCCCATGGGCCCAGACTGCAGTTTATCAACACAAATGGGGTATTGCCACACCCAGGAGAAATTGGGCAACAAAATTGGGTATTTTGTTCCCTGTGAAAATAAGAAATTTGATAAAAAATGACATCATATTGGAAAAAATTACATTTTTAATTTCACAGCCCAATTCAAATTCGTGCTGTGAAAAAACTGTGGTCAAATGGTAACAACAACCATACATGAATTCCTTGAGGGGTGTAGTTTCCAAAATGGGGTCACTTTTGGGGGATTCCTACTGTTTTGGCACCTCAACTTTTCAAACCCGGCATTCTGCCTAAAATATATTCTTTAAAATGGGGTGTTTTATAGGGGTTTCTAATACATAGGCCCCTCAAAGCCACTTCAGAACTGAACAGGTACCTTAAAAAAAGGCTTTTGAAATTTTCTTAATGAGAATTTTTTGTTTATGTTCGAAGTCTTGTAAGGGCCAAGAAAAATAAAAAAATGTTAAAAAAAAAACTATGCCAATCTAAAGTAGACATATGGGAAATGTGAACTAGTAACTATTCTGGGGGGTATAACCATCTGTTTTACAAGCAGATGCGTTTAAATTCAGAAAAATGCTATTTTTAAAAAAAAATCTCTACATTTTGCAATTTTTCACAAATAAACACTGAATATATCGACCAAATTTTACCACTAAAATGAAGCCCAATGTCTCACAAGAAAACAAACTCAGAATCGCTTGGATAGGTTTAAGCATTCCGATGTTATTACCACATAAAGTGAAATATGTCAGATTTGAAAAATGGGCTCTGAGCCTTAAGGCCAAAACTAGGCTGCGTCCTTAAGGGGTTAACCAAACCAGATATCCCTTTAATATTGGATTTCCTCCTGGCAGGATTAAATAAAAACTTTAGGCCTAGTACATTAAAGGTTCAGATTTCTGCTTTGTTCCTTTTTATATTCTAAATAACAGAACACCCCTGGATTAAGAGATTCCTAACCGCTTCCTGCAGACTTAAACCCCAGATAAGATCCCCAGTTCCTCCCTGGGACTTAAAGAGGCTCTGTCACCAGATTCTCAAATCCCTATCTCCTGTTGCGTGTGATCGGCGCTGCAATGTAGATAACAGTAACGTGTTGTTTTTTTTTAAAAACTTTCATTTTTGGCCAAGTTATGAGCTATTTTATTTATATATATATATATATATATATATATATACATGCAAATGAGCTTTGAAATTGACAACTGGGCGTGTTTTTTTCCGTATGTCAAACTGGGGTGTATTGTGTTTTTAACTGGGCGTGTTTACTTGTGGGCGTTGTGAATAGAAGTGTATGATGCTGACGAATCAGTGACCAATCAGCATCATGCACTCCTCTCCATTCATTTACACAGCACATAGAGTTCTTACTAGAACAATGTGCAGCCACATACACAAGTGTCCTGATAATGAATAGACATGACATCCAGCCTGGATGTCATGTGTACTCAGAATCCTGACACTTCTGACTCTTTTCTGTGAGATTTCTAGCAAGGGAAACAAAATCTCGTTTACCTCGTAATCTCTACATTGCAGCGCCGATCACATGCAATAGGAGATAGGGATTTGAGAATCTGGTGACAGAGCCTCTTTAAATCTCGTTCTCCAGGCTATGATAAATCCACCATTTGAACCAATAGACTCTATCTCCTTGAAAATTCTGACACTCAAAATGACATTCTTGTTAGCCATTACATCAGCCCGTAGAGTGAGTGAGATTCAGGCCACCCCTGCCTTCCCTCCACATACCCTACTGTTAGATGATAGTCATCTTAAAAACCTTACAAGAATTTCTTCCTAAAGTGGTCTCTCCCTTTCATTTAGACCAAGATATTGTTCTTCCCTCCTTTTGCAATTCCCCCAAAAAATCTGAGGGAACAACAGTTTAACTGCCTAGACGTAAGAAGATGCCTAGTCCAGTACCTAAAGATTACCAAGGATCTAAGATCCTCAGAAAATTTGTTTGTCCAGTTTCAGGGTCACAACAAAGGTTCGGCAGCCAGTAAAGCCACTATAGCGAGGTGGATTAAGCAGGCCATACAATTAGCCTACGTAAATCAGAAGCTCAAGCCCCCAGAGTTTTTTGGAGCTCACTCCACTAGGGCTGTGTCCACTTTGTGGGCGGAGAGAGCAGAAGCATCTCTAGACCAGATATGCAAGGCTGCTACATGGAGTTCTCCTCACACCTTTTTCAAGCATTACCGAATACAACTGCATACAGCCTCTGACTTGGCCTTTGGTAGAAAGGTGCTACAAGCTGTGGTCCCACCCTAAAAATACTGATTTCTATTTTACATCTCCATGGGTGCTGTCATAGGTGAAAGGGTAAAAGATTGATTACTTACTGGTAATCTGTTTTTCAAGAACCTATGACCGCACCCTGCTGTTACCCTCCCTATTTTTTGTAGCAGATGAGCCCTAATAAGGTAGATCGCTAACCTAAATTCAAAGGGATTCTTTGTAAATACTGTGTATATATAAGGGTGTGAGGGAATTTCACTTGGGTGGTGCAAAAAAAACCCACAAATAAAATAAACAATATAAACTAAACTATTTCTCATCCGGAGTTCTTTCTAAAGTCTGGGTTTGTGGCGAGGTGTGTCCCTTTTTATAGCCTCAGGTTTCCTGTCCAGCAAATGGGATGTCTCTCCAGGGGTGCTGTCATAGGTTCTTGAAAAACAGATTACCTGTAAGTCATCAATCTTTTTTTTTAATCCCTTGGTAACGTGTAGGGAGAGTATGGACTGGGCCTGCTCCATACTCAGCGGGTGTATGCTATAGCCGACACCTCTCTGCAAAGGACAGGACCGGCGATAACTCCGATCTTCGCCTTTTAACCACTTAGATGCCGCGGTCAATAGCGACCACTGCATCTAAGCCGTTGGAATGAAGTAGGGTGGGCCCTTATGCGATCGTGGGCTGTCGATGATTGTCATGGCAGCCGAAGGGCCCCCAGGTCTGCCATCTTTCTACTCTTATCAGAGGCGGGGCATAAACAGGTTTTCCTGAAATTACCAGTTATCACCTATCCACAGAATAGGTGATATATGTGTGATTAATGGGACCCCCACCCATCTCTGATCAATTGATTGCTTGTTAAAATATATATATAATTTATATTTTTCTGTTTCCCAGTACATTTTATCGCACTTTAAATGGTGTCAATAGAAACTACAATTCCTTCAGCAAGAAATAAGCCCTCACACCACTCTACTGACAGAAAAAGAAAAAAAGTTATGGCTCTTGGAAGGCGGGGAGTGAAAAACGAAAAGAAAGCAAAAAATGGATCAGTCCTGAAAGGGTTAATTCATTTCTAATGAAAAATTGTATGGGGTATTTCCGTACTCGGGGGAAACTGCTTTACAAAAATTGTTTGTTTTTTTTCTCCTTTATCCCTTGTGAAAAATGAGAAAATGCAACATTTTAGTGGAAAAAATATTGTGATATTAATTTTCGCGGCCTAATTCAAATAAATTCTGCAAAAGACCCGTGGGGTCTAAATGCTCACTATACCCCTAGAAAAATTCCTTGAAGAGTGTTTCCAAAATGGGGTAACTTGGGGGGTTTACACTGTTTTGGTCCCTCCAGGGCGTTGCAAACTCGACATGGCACCAAAAACTAATCCAGCTAAATCTGTGCTCCAAAATCCAAATGGCGCTCCTTCCCTTCTGAGCGCTGCCATGGGTCCAATCAGCAGTTTATTACCACATATGGGGTATTGCCGTAATAAGGAGAAAATGCTTTACAAATGTTGTGGTTCTTTTTTTCTTTTTCTTGTAAAAATTTAAAATTTCTATGCTTTTTCAGAAAAAAAGTATATTTTCATTTTCACGGCATAATTCCACTAAATTCTGTAAATAACCTGTGTGGTCAAAATGCTAAGTATACCTCTAGATAAATTCCTTGAGAGGTGTAGTTTTCAAAATGGGGTAACTTGTTTTGGTCCCTCCAGGGCGTTGCAAACGAGACATGGCACCGAAAACCAATCCAGCAAAATCGGTGCTCCAAAATCCAAATGGCGCTCCTTCCCTTCTGAGCCCTGCTGTGGGTCCAATCGGCAGTTTATTACCACATATGGGATATTTCCTTAATCGGGAGACATTGCTTTACAAATGTTGGGGTGCATTTTCTTCATTATTTCTTGTAAATATTAAAAAAATTTCATTTTTACAGACTCCAATATATTTAGAGAAAAACCTCTGTGGTCAAAATGCTAACTATACCCCTAGATAAAGTCCTTGAGGGGTGTAGTTTCCAAAAGGGGGTAACTTTTGGGGTGTTTCCACTGTTTTGGCACCACAAGACCTCTTCAAACCTGACAAGGTGCCTAAAATATATTCTAAAAACAAGGAGGCCCAAAATCCACTGGGTGCTCTTTTGCTTCTGAGGCCTGTGTTTCAGTCCATTAGCGCACTAGGGCCACATGTGGGATGTTTCTAAAAAATATTGAGTTGCATTTCTTGGGTAAAACCTTCTGTGTTACAAAAAAAATGTATTAGAAATTAATTTCTGCAAAAAAAAAAAAATGTTGTACATTTCACCTCTACATTTCTTTAATTCCTGTGAAACGCCTAAAGGGTTAAAACACTTTTTGAATGCTGATTCGAATACCTTGAGGGGTGCAGTTTTCAAAATGGGGGGGATTTATGGGGACTTCCTAATATGTAAGGCCCTCAAAGCCACTTCAGAACTGAACTTCCCCCTGTAAAAATAGCCTTTTGAAGTTTTCTTTAAAATATGACAAATTGCTGCTAAAGTTCTAAGCCTTGTAAAGTCCTAGAAAAATAAAAGGACGTTCAAAAAAACTATGCAAACAGAGTAGACATATGGGAAATGTTAACTGGTAACTATTTTGTGTGGTATTACTATCTGTGTTACAAGCAGATACGTTTAAATTTAGAAAAATGCTAATTTTTGCAAATTTTTTCTAAATTTTGGTGTTTTTCAGAAATAAACACCGAAATTATCGACCAAATTTTTTCACTAACATAAAGTACAACATGTCACGAGAAAACAATCTCCGAATCGCTTGGATGGGTAAAAGCATTCCGATGTTATTACCACATAAAGTAACACATGTCCGATTTGAAAAAATCGGCTGTGTCCTGAAGGCCAAAACAGGCTAGGTCCTGAAGGGGTTAAGGAAAACAACACATTTTCATATATGGTAATCTATAAATGGCAAAGAAAAAGCCATATCTGAGACTGGCTAATAAAAGGAAAAGATTAATATGGGCAAAAGCACACAGACATTGGACAGAGGAAGATTGGAAAAAAGTGTTATGGACAGACGAATCGAAGTTTGAGGTGTTTGGATCACACAGAAGAACATTTGTGAGACGCAGAACAACTGAAAAGATGCTGGAAGAGTGCCTGACGCCATCTGTCAAGCATGGTGGAGGTAATGTGATGGTCTGGGGTTGCTTTGGTGCTGGTAAAGTGGGAGATTTGTACAAGGTAAGGCCTCATTTACACGAGCGTGTGCGTTTTGCGCGCGCAAAAAACGCTGCGTTTTGCGCGCGCAAAAGGCACTTGGCAGCTCCGTGTGTCATCCGTGTATGATGCGCGGCTGCGTGATTTTCGCGCAGCCGCCATCATAGAGATGAGGCTAGTCGACGCCCGTCACTGTCCAAGGTGCTGAAAGAGCTAACTGATCGGCAGTAACTCTTTCAGCACCCTCGACAGTGAATGCCGATCACAATATACACCAACCTGTGAATAAAAAAAGATGTTCAAACTTACCATGAACTGCCTGCTTCCTCCAGTCCGGTCTCCCGGCCGTTGCCTTGGTGACGCGTCCCTCTCTCGTCATCCGGCCCCACCTCCCAGGATGACGCCGCAGTCCATGAGACCGCTGCAGCCTGTGATTGGCTGCAGCCTGTGCTTGGCCTGTGATTGGCTGCAGCTGTCACTTGGACTTAACTGTCATCCCGGGAGGTCGGACCGGAGTTATCGGTAAGTCAGAACGTCTTTTTTTTTTTACAGGTTCATGGATTTTCGGAGCGGAAGTCACTGTCCATGGTGCTGAACCAGTTTAACGCTTTCAGCACCGTGGACAGAGACTGTCTCCTGACGTCGCGTACCCGAACATTTTTTACCGGTTTCGGTCAAAACGAGTTTGGCCGAACCCGGTGAAGTTCGGTGCGCTCATCTCGAATTTGACACTCCGTTTGGATGTTTGTAAACAGAAAAGCACGTGGTGCTTTTCTGTTTACATTCAGGAGTTTGACAGCTCTTGCGCGAATCACGCAGTTCGCACGGAAGTGCTTCCGTGCGGCAGGCGTGGTTTTCACGCACCCATTGACTTCAATGGGTGCGTGATGCGCGAAAAACGCACGATTTTAGAACATGTCGTGAGTTTTACGCAACGCACGCGCACTGCGCAAAATTCACGCATCGTCTAAACAGCCCCATAGACTATTATAGGTGCGTACGACACGCGTGAAAAGCACGCGCGTCGCACGCGCGTATAATACGCTCGTGTAAATGAGGCCTAAAAGGGATTTTGAATAAGGAAGGCTATCACTCCATTTTGCAACGCCATGCCATACCCTGTGGACAGCGCTTGATTGGAGCCAATTTCATCCTACAACAATGACCCAAAGCACACCTCCAAATTATGCAAGAACTATTTAAGGAAGAAGCAGGCAGCTGGTATTCTATCTGTAATGGAGTGGCCAGCGCAGTGACCAGATCTCAACCCCAGAGAGCTGTTGTGGGAGCAGCTTGACCGTATGGTACGCAAGAAGTGCCCATCAAGCCAATCCAACTTGTGGGAGGGGCTTCTGGAAGCATGGGGTGAAATTTCTCCCGATTACCTCAGCAAATTAACAGCTAGAATGCCAAAGGTCTGCAATGCTGTAATTGCTGCAAATGGAGCCTTCTTTGACGAAAGCAAAGTTTGAAGGAGAAAATTATTATTTGAAATAAAAATCATTATTTCTAACCTTGTCAATGTCTTGACTATATTTTCTAGTCATTTTGCAACTCATTTGATAAATATAAGCGTGAGTTTTCATGGAAAACGCAAAATTGTCTGGGTGACCCCAAACTTTTGAACGGTATTGTGTGTGTGTGTGTGTGTTTGTATGTGTGTATATATATATATATATATATATATATATATATATATATATATATATATAAAAGATTTAGACAGTCTTGTATGGGTTTTCATTGGTCAAGCTTCATTACAGCAGAGGATAGTCTCATGACTCAGGTTATCTATTTTGTCAAATGGGTGGGTGTACATAACAAATTGTCCTCAACCACTTTTTGAGAATCTGCATTTATATTCTCGATGGCCGGAGAAATACTGTAGTTGGCCCCTGTCCTGGCTGATGTTATCGCACTACAGAGTTACAAAACACGCCTCAGCTAGCACCTGGGTGTTTCTATCCATAATCCATGTGGTGCTGGCACATAAGTCCACTGCCTATTTGATTGGAATTTCTTTTCATTTGACTAGACGTTTCGCAGCAGGCCTAGGGGAAAGTGGCAGACACCTACCACTGAGCCAGAAGAAATTCACTCTGACAACTATAGACAGGGCTGTTTATATTTCTGCTGCAAGAGTTTGTAAGAGGACCCTAAAGAAAACTCAAGCAAATTATGTGAGGGAGGAATGTGCTGTAAATTGATGGGGCCATACCAAGCTTTCACAGGCTTTGTATGCCAAGCAGAATGTAGTATTTTTGTACATCACTTAATAGTAGTATTTGTAGCTTGCTTCAAAATTAAACGTGTCTTAAAAATGGGCTTTTTACAAAGTTTTACTGCTGAACATATAAATGTAAGGGTATGTTCACACGATTAACAAAATATGTCTGAAAATACGGAGCTGTTTTCAAGGGAAAACAGCTCCTGATTTTCAGACGTTTTTTGAGCAACTCGCGGCTTTCGCTGCGTTTTTTACGGCTGTTTTTGGAGCTGTTTTCAATAGTCTATGAGAAAATGGCTCCAAAAACATCCCAAGAAGTGTCCTGCACTTCTTGTGACGAGCCGTCATTTTACTTGCCGTATTTTGACAGCGACGCATAAAATGACAGCTCGTCTGCACAGAACATCGTAAAACCCATTGGAAACAATGGGCAGATGTTTGCCGACGTATTGGAGCCGTCTTTTCAGGCGTAATTCGAGGCGTAAAACGCCTCCATTACGTCTATAAAGAGGTCGTGTGCACATACCCTTACTGTCATGGGATTCGTTAGGTTAATACACGATCAACAGAGCCAGTGAAGACAGGGCAACTCCAACAGGATTTATTGTATCCAATGCTGACAGATCAGGTAGTCTTCCACACAGGGACAGCAAACAGTCCACAAAATCAGGAAATTCCTCAGAGCGCTAGCCTCAGCTTCAGCTCTCATGAAGGTCTGAATCCAGACGCCCAGGACAAACTCTTATATACCCCTCAAGGGGGGTGGGACATCTTGGCAGTTTCTAGTCACCATGATTTGTTTTAACACTGACTTTAGGCTTCATTCACATCTACGCTAGGGCACCTTTCTGTCGGAATGGGGCCCTGACTGACACAAACGGAAACCATAAGTTTCCGCTTCCATCACCAGTGGTGATTGATTCGGTCCCAATGGTTTCCGTTTGTCTCCGTTGTGCAAGTGTTCCGTCGTTTTGACAGAATGAATAGCGTAGTCGACTACGGTATTGACGCTGTCAAAACGACTGAACCTTTACACAACTGAGACAAACGTAAACCATTGGGACCCAAAAATACACCGGGTAATTTTTTTTGTCTATATAAGAAGTTGAGTAACTATTGAAATACATTGCATGACCTGCCTAAGTAGAGTCGTGTGTTAACCTTATACCATACTATCCCCCCACCCCCACTTTAGTAAAGACACATGACACCGAGGTTGGATGTGAAATGGCCACAGCAGCCGTTTATTAATTTCACAGTTTCATAAAAACAATTTAAATCCGAAACATTCGGATAACTAGTTAGGAATCCACCAGAGAATTCCTCCTAATAATTCACATGACCCAACATGGGTCATAACATTAACCCGAGCAGAGGAAGTCCTTGAAGCCCCCTCAGATAGTCCTTTTTAAAGAACACACCGAATTAGCCATCTGCAAACCACCAATTACCTCCAGCCGTAAACCAGCTCGGAAGCACCGTTCACCTCTGCAGATGGCTCCAACCACTAGAAGTCCACTTCAAGGGGATAACACCCGATGAAGCCCTCAAGTGATATACCGACCACTAGAAGTCCACTTCAAGGGGATAACACCCGATGAAGCCCTCAAGTGATATACCGACCACTAGAAGTCCACTTCAAAGGGATAACACCCGATGAAGCCTTCAAGTGATATACCTTCTACCAGAAGACCACTTCAAAGGGATACCACCCGATGAAGTCTTCAACCATGTACCTTTTTTGGGGGACGCATACCCCCGATGCGACCCCCCCACCATTTTGTACTGACTGGCCTCAAGGACTCCCCCCGCCAGCTGCCATGACAACAGAACCTACTCCGGAAAAAGAAAAACATGTTAAATAAGCACACAAATAAAAAACCAACGCTCATAGATGGACGTACATAAGACCTAAAGAGTAACAAACCAAGGGCGGGAGGGTGGGAGCTTACTGTTTCTGTGTTACTCCTCCCGCTGCTTCCGGCTCAATGCCGAGAAACAGCGGGAAGCTCAGTAACTGCCCCCCGTCCCCCTTAACTCCTCCCCGTCCCCCCTCCAACTCCCTCCAACTCTCCCTCACCTAATTAACCCTTTCCCTACTAGGACGGTCATGTCGGCTTCCCTTAATCCCTGCAGGCTGCGTCCAGCCTCTTCTTGACCTGCCTAAGTAGAGTCGTGTGTTAACCTTATACCATACTATCCCCCCACCCCCACTTTAGTAAAGACACATGACACCGAGGTTGGATGTGAAATGGCCACAGCAGCCGTTTATTAATTTCACAGTTTCATAAAAACAATTTAAATCCGAAACATTCGGATAACTAGTTAGGAATCCACCAGAGAATTCCTCCTAATAATTCACATGACCCAACATGGGTCATAACATTAACCCGAGCAGAGGAAGTCCTTGAAGCCCCCTCAGATAGTCCTTTTTAAAGAACACACCGAATTAGCCATCTGCAAACCACCAATTACCTCCAGCCGTAAACCAGCTCGGAAGCACCGTTCACCTCTGCAGATGGCTCCAACCACTAGAAGTCCACTTCAAGGGGATAACACCCGATGAAGCCCTCAAGTGATATACCGACCACTAGAAGTCCACTTCAAGGGGATAACACCCGATGAAGCCCTCAAGTGATATACCGACCACTAGAAGTCCACTTCAAAGGGATAACACCCGATGAAGCCTTCAAGTGATATACCTTCTACCAGAAGACCACTTCAAAGGGATACCACCCGATGAAGTCTTCAACCATGTACCTTTTTTGGGGGACGCATACCCCCGATGCGACCCCCCCACCATTTTGTACTGACTGGCCTCAAGGACTCCCCCCGCCACAGCGAAACAGGCCTTGACCACCTTAAGCCTGTGAGTTCCTCCACACCACCACCGCCCTTTCTATGCCTTCTGCTATCGCCAAGCTCCAAAGATCAATGCCAACCTCGGTCAGATGAACCCCATCACTCCTCCAGAAATTCCCCACTCCTGACTCCAAATCCCTATGCCTCACGCAAATGCCCCCGTTTTTTGCCACAAAACGGGACACCGCCCGATTAACTTTAATGCGAGCCTTATTGACTCTCTCCACAGATCTAGCTAACCGCCAATGCTTTCTTGGGACTATGTCCGACCACACTATCACCAACTTGGGATAAGATACCCACAAACACAACATATCACGTTTGATATCCCGCACCAACTCACGAAAGGGGCGGACTCCTAAGTCATTCCCACCCACGTGCAACACTAAGACCTCCGGAACCCTATCAAGCCGAGCATATGTCTGGAATTCCGCCAACACCCTGCTCCACGACATACCTCTAAAACCCAGCCAATGCACAACCGCATCCTGTCGCGGAATGCGCAACTGGCGACCATTCGGGCGGACGTCCGCCCTCAAAGCCCCCCAGTGCACGTAAGAATGACCCATCAACCACACCAAACACGGAGGCGAATCTGAAACGGAAAAAACAATTAAGCACCACCATATGACATTTGTAAAGCGTTAACAGCAAAATTCATAACATATGGGGGCGGACATAGGAATTAAACCTGTTGGACTCCCAACGACCAATACGCCTCACCCCCTCATCATCCAACCCCCAGCGCCCCGCTTCTGTTGCTGCGCCAATCCTGAAGGAATGAGATGAATATGAGCCTGCCGCGACACCAACCGCCGTCAAACATTTTTTAAATACAGCTCCAAACTGAAACCTGGACAAAAACTACCCGTCCACATGACGTAACAAAGGCAAATCTGGAGACCCCCTGTTTGGCGTAAAAACCCCGCATGCACTCTACTGGGCACATAACCGACCCCGGGGCGCAACCCCTTCAAAGCCTGCGATACCAGAAATTCCTTCGATACATCCTGAAAGCCCCGCAACTTAAACCCAAACGCCACCGCAGATATGAACCGGTTCACCTTCGCCACTGAAAACCCCGCCTCCCAGGCGTCCCCTAACCAGTACAAAAGTGCCACCAACCTGTCTCTATCCGTATTGACGTCACCCAACTCTCTTACCCACTCCTCCCACTGCCTCCAACAAGCAGCATAAGCACTCCACGTCGTGCGCGCCAAAGACCTTTGTACCAATTGTTCTACGGGACCGAGACCAGATCCCAAAGATGCTCCGGACCAGCCAAACCGAGACGTTCCGCTCCCGGTGCCAATTGCCGAAACCGGTCCCACTGCGAGCGAGAAAGAGCATCAGCGATACAATTCCGTACACCCGGGACATGCACCGCCACCACCCACGCGTTCAACGACAAACATACCAACACTAAATGTCGCAACAATTGAACTACCGGAGGAGAGGACGCCGTGATGTTATTAATGGCAAGCACCACCCCCATGTTGTCGCAGTAAAAACGGACCTTCTTATCCCTGAGCCTGTCCCCCCAAATGGTAGCCGCCACCACGATGGGAAACAGCTCGAGCAGGGCCAGATTCCGCGTGAGTCCACTGGACACCCAGCTAGCCGGCCATTGACCTGCGCACCACGGACCTCCCCCGTAAGCTCCAAAACCCCCCGCCCCAGCCGCATCCGTGAAAATATTCAAATCACTCGTATCCTGCGCTGGGGCCATCCATAGCGAGCGACCATTGTACTGGCCCAAGAAGTCATCCCAAACCTGAAGATCAGCACGGTGCTCCTCCTTGAGCCGCACAAAATGATGCGGCGCACGCACTCCCGCCGTTGCCGCCGCCAACCTCCTACCAAACACCCTCCCCATTGGCATAATCCGGCAGGCGAAATTCAACTTCCCCAGCAGCGACTGAAGCTCCCTCAGCGTCATTTTCTTCATTCTACAAGCCCGTCGAACCTCCAGCCTCAAAGCACCCAACTTATCCGCCGGGAGACGACACTCCATTGCCACCGAGTCTATTTCGATTCCCAAAAAACAAATCGTCGCTACCGGGCCCTCCGTTTTTTCCGGCGCCAAAGGAATCCCAAAATCCCTCGCCACCTTCTGTAGAGCATGAAGCAAATTACCGCAAACCGGCGAACCCCCCGGGCCAACGCACAAAAAATCATCTAAGTAATGGATCAACGAGTCGACCCCGGATACTCCCCTCGTTACCCACTCCACGAAGCTACTAAACGCCTCGAAATATGCACAAGAAAGGGAACACCCCATCGGAAGGCACCGATCCACGTAAAAGGCCCCATTCCAAAAACAACCCAACAGCCGTTGGCTTTCTGGATAGACCGGCAACAACCTGAACGCCGCCTCGATGTCAGTTTTTGCTAGCAGCGCCCCAGGACCCGCAGCCCGCACTAACCCCACCGCCTTATCGAATGAGGTATAAACCACGGAGCACAACTCGTGATCAATCCCGTCATTTACCGACGAACCCTTGGGATACGATAAATGTTGAATCAAACGAAATTTTCCGGGCTCGCGTTTAGGGACAATACCCAACGGGGACACAACTAAATCTTTTACCGGCGACTCAACAAACGGCCCCGACATGCGGCCCAACGAAACTTCTTTTAACAACTTTTCCGACACGACTTTTGCATGCAAGTAAGCCGATTTTAAATTCCTCCGCGTAACCGGAACCTCATAAGGAGGCGGAGGAATAACAAAACCAACACGAAACCCTTCATAAAGCAACTTAGCCGCCGCCCTATCCGGATACTCATTTAGATAAGGGGCCATCTTTTCCACCCTCACCGGCGACACCCCCTTGACCAGCCGCGTGCTGGTTACCTGACCTCTTTTTTCGCAGACATTTTTCCGCCCCGTGTGCTGCACCATTACACTCGGAACACGCGTGCTTGAACTTGCACGTGGCCCCGAACTTGCACTGACCTTCATTAAATTGCCAGCAAAACCCCGCCTTTCCCCCGCCGCTTTGTCCAACCTGACTAGACTGGCCTCCCTGGCCGGCGCTCCCGGGAAAGGACTGCCTAACCGAAGCCGTAACCCGTAACCAGAGAGCAATATCCTTCTGGTCCCACCGAATCGCCGGCCGAACCGCCTTCCGCTGACGGAATTGCTCATCGTATCGCAGCCATGCTTGACCCCCATACGCCCTGTGAGCCTCCCCAATGGCATCAAAATAACAAAACAACGCCGAACAATTTTCCGGCGCCTTTTCCCCTATCACACTAGCCAATATGGCGAACGCCTGCGACCAATTAACGAACGTCTGCGGGATAAGCCTATACCGCCGCCGCTCCTCCTCGTCCTTTTTACTCTCATCCCGCTTGCTCTTATCCGAATTAAATTTAGCGAGCGGCAAGAGAGAAAAAATTTCAACCTACTCGTCCTTCCAGATCCGCTCGCGCACCTCCTGCTTTAAATGCGCCCCCAACGAACCTTCAAAACAAACGTACACCTCCCCCCGAGCACGATCATCAATACGCACTCGATCGCCATCCTTTTGTGCCTCGGTCTGTACCGACACCGCGACCGCCTCTCTAACCGCCATCACGGGACGCGCCTGTACCGATCCCACGTCCCTGGGGCCTTCCCAAACTACCGCAGGGGACACTTCCGTTACTACCGGCGCCGCGGCCCTATCTAGGCGCCCCCCCAGCTCCCGTAAGCAACCCACTAAGTCCGCCAAACCCGCTCCGTCGCGTCCGCCCGCGCCACTACCGGCCCCCGACGCAATACTAGCAGTCCCCCCGCCGACACAAAAATCGCTGGATAAGACAGAGATGGAGTTATACACTCACCGGGCTGCACAGGCGCTGTGTTCCCGTCAGCCGGACCATCCTGACCTCGACGATACACGTCCAGTTCACCTTCCTCCAGCTCTTCTCTCGCCGACGACTGTCCATCCCAACGACATCTGTGGAACGGGGATGAGGACGCGCTGACCGATGGGCCGGCAACCTGCCGCCCGACCGCCGGGACCCAGACTTCCGACCGGACCTGTTGCCTCGACGTCGCTGCAGATCTAGGCGTCCGTCTAGACGATCCTGACGAAGCCTGCCCCCTGGCCGGAACATCACCAGGCGGGGCGGCCGTACCTTGTCCTCCAAATCTTCCATCTGATGGGGGAGGGGTGACAGGGAGCCCAGCCTGCGACTCCCTGCCTACCGCCGGACCCCGTCGCGGCCTGGGATTCCTGCCAGGACGCAGGGCCTGAGAAGGGGCGGTCCTCCCAGATGCCTGGCCTGCAGCGTCCGGGATCGGGCTCCCTCTGCGACGCCGTGTCCGCGGGACTGCCTCCGGACTGAGGCGCTCTGGAGGTCGGGACCGCCGAGAGGGACGGGTCGACCCGGCCTGCGTCGCCGTCACCCCCGGCAACGCTCTCTGCCTGCTCTGTGCAGGAGCGGTTGTTGCCGACTCCCCCCCGCCGCCATAACCATGCTTGTAAGGGGGCCGGGGGAGGGGAGCCTGTCCTGTGCAACAGACCCCGAACGCCGGGCCCGACGTGGCGAAACGGCGTCCGGGATCTTAGTTATTGGAGCCACGGTCTCCTCTAGCCATCCGGGACCGTGGTGCACAGCAACGGCCCGCAGCCGCTCTAACATTAAAGCCTCTGCCATCCTGAGAAGCACGGGCAACGGGGAGCTTACTGTTTCTGTGTTACTCCTCCCGCTGCTTCCGGCTCAATGCCGAGAAACAGCGGGAAGCTCAGTAACTGCCCCCCGTCCCCCTTAACTCCTCCCCGTCCCCCCTCCAACTCCCTCCAACTCTCCCTCACCTAATTAACCCTTTCCCTACTAGGACGGTCATGTCGGCTTCCCTTAATCCCTGCAGGCTGCGTCCAGCCTCTTCTTTACTTATATTCTACCTCTTCTGAGTTACAGCCTATATTATAATCCAGAGCTGTATTTACAATTCTTCTATCATCGGAAGCCGTGAAAACTCTTATTGTCAGACACATCCCTAATAGCTTAGCCAAGCTCCTGTAATGCCGTGGAACAGGTCATTTTTCATACATCAGATTACTGTACAGTGCGTGGTGTAGAGACTGCACTTCCCAGAATCCAAATCACTAAAACAATCTCTGTGCTGACATGTTTAGTGAACGAGACACTGGGAGAATTCAACTCTGCAGAATGGAGAATTGTGAATGCAGCTCTGGACAATAATACAGAATGCACCCCAGAATCCTTCCGAAACAAGTATTACAGTGTACAAGATAAGGAATACAATGTATTTACAAAGTTATAACATTTTTATGTATGTTTATATGTACTGTATATGTAAACTGTGAAATGGGATTTAAATGGTAAAATGTGCTTGTAAGGAGTCTATAAGATTGGTGTAGTCTGTCATACATGGACACCATTTTTTGTGCACATAACTGTTAACTGGGTTGATACATATGTAACAAATAGAGTTTTGTGAATCAGTTTGCCATTCGCTGGCCATTTGGATGCATTAGCGAATTCATGCACCTGGTTTGAGATTCACGTTTGGTAAATTTAAGAAAATAATAGTCAAACTGATTCTCCCATTGTATTCCATGGACTGGTGAATTAGTGAATCAGGGGAAATGATCTCTTGTAACTACAAGCAACTTCTTAGCAACGACCCTGACTAAATTTTTTTTAATTTAAAAAAACCCTGTTTTTAAATGTTTTAGCTGTTGAAATATGGTACATTTACAGATATTCTGCGTTTCTCAACACCTTATCTTGTAAATACCTGATAAAATTTCAATTTCAGATTGATTCAGGTTCCTATTGATGTCTGTAGCCTGCGACTGTTAGGCTGGATTCACACGAGCATGTTACGTCCGTAATGGACGGAACGTATTTCGGCCGCAAGTCCCGGACCGAACACCGTGGAACTACTGTCCCGTACTGAAAACATGAATACAGTACGGGACAGTTGTCCCGCAGCGAGGCAGGGACTCCTAGCGTCGTACATAACTATGATGCTAGGAGCCCTGCTCCCTGCAGTGTGTTCGGTCCAGGACTTGCGGCCGAAATACGTTCCGTCCTTTACGGACGTAACATGCTCGTGTGAACCCAGCCTTAGGGCATTCTGGGAGTTGAAGTTTCCAACAGCTGGACACCCAAAGGTTGGAGTCCAATAGACTATGGGGTAGATTTATCAAACTGTCTAACAGTAAGGCCTTATTCACACGAACGTGTTATACGTCCGTGCTACAAAAACAAATAATGTGCAAGAGCACAGATAATCCCAATTTCCCAGCTGCTATTGAGTTGTTGAATTGATTAAAACTTAACTTTTATTATTTTAATTTAGAAAAGAAGCGCAGGAGAGAGTGAAAAGACGTACAACATTGAGGTGAGTAAAAATGGTTCCAAGTCGGTTAGCGTAACGTTTGAGATCCAATGTGTATTAGGATCTCATAAGTATAGTGTGGCAGGCGCAGTCAGCAGCTGCAGACTGCTAGAGAGCCTCTTTGTCACACTGAGTAAGATGCAGTAGCTTGTGCCGACTAGGATTATTAAAAGAGCGCTAGCCCCCCGACATGTTTCGCTGCTTCACAGCGTCCTCAGGGGATTAATTTGGGGTGATTTTCACGCGCTTCACACGGACCTATGTTAATGAATGGGGCTGTTCAGACTGTCAGTGAATTTCACGCAGCGCACGTACGGCATAAGTCAATGGGTGCGTGCAAATCGCGCTCGGCACACGGAAGCACTTCCGGGTGATGCGCGCTACAGTAGGAAAATAAATGAATGAAACCAGAAAAGCACCACATGCTTTTCTGTTTGCAAACATAAAACCAGAGTGTCATAATGATGCGAAAATCACGCAGCCGCGCACCATATGCTGATGAATCACGGACCTTTTGCGCGCGCAAAACGCAACGTTTTTTGTGCGCACAATACGGACAGGTCCATGTGATTAAGGCATAAAACTGTCCTTGTTGCCCATAGCAATTAATCAGAGCGCTGCTTTAATTATTTAAGCTGCTCTGGAAAAATTAAAGTTGTGCTGTGATTGGTTGCTATGTGCAACAAGGACAGTTTTACTGGTAGACTATTTTGATAAATCTGCCCCCCCCCCCCCATGTTTTATCGTTCACTTTACTGCTTAAGGAGACTGTCTTGAAAAGTTTAATGGTGTGTTGACACGGCTTGGATATGCTGTGGTTGAGTCCGCAGCAAATCCTAACAAGTTTACGCTAGGAATTCCATTTGAGAGTCCGCAACAAATAGTGTTTGATTTGGTGCAGATTTGCAGCCGGATTTGCTGCTGCGGATGACAAGAGGATATGAAAAACACAATATACACTCCTTCCCCGGCCTCGCGAAGCGATGCATCCCTGCTCCCTCGGCTGGTCTCTGTGCTGCCTGCCTCCTGGGATGGCGTCCTGTCTCGTGATCGTTGCAGTCTGTGATTGGCTGCATCGGTCACCTGGGACAATACATCATCCCAGGAGGCCGACTGCACAGAGAACAGCATTGGGAGCAGGGATGCATCGCTTCAGAAGACCAGGGGAGTTGAGTATAGTATAGAAAATCTGCATGATATTACAGTAACAGCAAAGTGGATGAGATTTTAAAAATCTCATTCACACGCTGCAGAAAATTTTCGTGCAGAAATTGACCTGTGGTTCAAATTGTTTTAATCCTTGGCCCGCTGTTAATTTGGGGGGAAAGTTGGGAGATTTTATCTATTCTAGGATAGGAGGTGTCAACAGGCACTTTAAACTGACTTCACGAAAGACGATAAAACTTGTTTTCCTAAGCAGTTTAGAACTGTTTCATAGGTAGTGTATCCATTAGAGTTTTTAAATTAAAAAATACATCAAGACGTGATGATTGGAACCATGCAGACTGTAGTTCCTCAAGCAACAAAAACTAGGGGATTTAGAATGTACTGATAAGGCTTCATTCACATCTGCGCTAGGGCTCGGTTCCATCTGAGCTTTCCGTCGGAACGGAGCCCTGACAGACACAAACGGAAACCATAGGTTTCAATGGTGATGGATCTGTTCCCAATGGTTTCCGTTTGTCTCAGTTGTGTAAGGGTTCTGTCGTTTTGACAGAATCAATACTGTAGTCGACTACGCTATTCATTCTGTCAAAATGACGGAACCCTTGCACAACGGAGACAAACGTAAACCATTGGCACTGGATCCGTCACCATTTCAATGGAGATAGAAGCGGAAAACTATGGTTTCTGTTTGTCTCTGTCTGGGCTCCGTTCCGACAAAAAGCTCAGACGGAAAGTCTGAACAGAGCCCTAGCGCAGATGTGAACAAAGCCTAAATTCTCTTTTTCCCTCTGCCTAAAAGTATGAAGATAGAGAGACTTACTGAAAGAGGAGACTCTAATGAAAGTGAGAATAAATTGATGCACTAAGGGCCCATTCATACGAACGTGAATAACGTCGGTGTTCTGCGCGTGGAAATCATGCACAGCACATGGACCCATTGATTTCAATGGGGCCATTCACACATGCGTGAGTTTTCACGCAGCGAGAGTCCGCTGCGTGAAACTCACTGCATGTCCTATGTTGATGCGTTTTCACGCACCTACGCGCCCATTGTAACCAATGGATCTGTGAAAATCATGCACCGCACACGGATGCACATCCGTGTGCGGTGCGTAATTTGCGCGTCAATTCAATTGAAAATAATAATTAAAAAAAATATGTCCTTTGCGAGTGCGTGAATAATGCATGGCACACGCTAAGCACACTGATGCATAACGCAACACACACGGACCAGATTCACACGCGTTTTTCACGTGTGTGAATCTGATACGCTCATGTGAATGTAGCCTAACTCACTGACTCCTATAATTTTTACTTTGTCTGCTGGTCCTATTCAGTCCTACGAGTTTCATCACGGAGTCACGAGCTGTGACTCATCAGGGGTATAGTTTTAATTAAACAGATTTAACATTAAGCTTCATTTTGGCACTCTTGGTCACCAGTGCCAGTCAGCATAGATGCACTCTAAGCTGGCCATGTAGCATTTATCACTGCTGAATGTAGCATTTACCACAGAACAATCCGTGTAATGACAGATAATTTGGTCAGAATCAATTCAGCTTTAATAGGCTTTCTACAGGCAGACTAAGGCTTTCGAGACAAAAGTACATTGGAGTAACATTGACTATTTCGCCAGTCCATTTCTATTGCGGGTTGCCAAGATAAGCAGGAGGAGAGGTGTCTGGCAGCCACTATCCCCTACCTCCCCCATAGACATTAATATGTACAGATGTAGCAATCTACTTGACAGTTAACGTGTAACATACACTGTGGCAAGAAACTATAATGGCTTTTGGGGTTTTGCCATTATTGATATTTATTACCTATCCGCAGGATAGGTGGTAAATATCTGATCGGTGTGTGTCCGAACACTGAGACCCATCCCGAGAATGGGCTTACCTGGCCGCCCTGTGCACCCCATATGGCTGGCAACTATCTAATGTATATGGGTGTATGTGTATAATACTATACTGAACTATAATACCCCCTGCACAGGTAGCAAATTTGTCATCCGTATTTGCGGTCTGGAAATCCGCAGCCGAAGACGGTTGTAGGCAAGTGGATGAGATTTGAAAAATTTTCTGCATGAAAATAAGATCACGTTGCGGAATTTTAAATCCGCAGTATGGTCATTCTGTTCTGGATGTTCACTGCAGGTTTATCCCCTTTTTAATGAAGAAGGGGTGAAATCCGCAGCAAACTGCAGAAAATCTGCAACACATCCACTGTGTGTGGGTACCTTAGGCTAGATTCATACGGGACAGAAATGTTGCAGATTTTCTGGGATATTTCTGCAGCAAAATACACCTGGGTTTCAAAGCAGATTTTATCCCTAAGGCCAGGTTTTCACGGGACAGATACGCTGCGTAAAAGCCACGCAGCGTATCCGACCTGGAATGCGCAGTATATTCCGTCCAAAAAACCACACCACATTGTGGTGCGTTTTTTCAGATGGAATTTTTGCTGATGAAAGCAGCGGTAAAAAACGCTCATACATACGTAGGTCGTTGTTATGGCAACAAGTCCCCCCATCGCAGTCCGGTCCGGCCTCCCTGGGTGATGCTGCAGCCCATGTGACCGGACACATTGGGTGCAACGTCATCCCAGGAGGCCAAACTGCAGGAAGGAGGAGGGTGTTCTTTGTAAGTATGATTTTTTTTTATTTTCCGTAGTTGCGATTTTTGCAGCGTAATAGCGGTGAATATGCCACAAAAGTCGCGACACTGGGCTTTATGTTGCGGATTTTGCATCCACATTGAATTCAATGGGGAAAACCTGGGTTTTCCTTCCTCAGCGTGGGCCTGAGATTTTCTGAATCTCATCCACTTTGCAGCTACTGTAAATGCTGAGGAATTTCCGCACAGAATTCTGTTGCAAAAATTCCGCAGCGTTCAGGCTACGTGGAAACCCAGCCCTAAACATTGAAACGGGTGTGGACATCCGGAAGTGAACATCCAGAACAAAATGTAAAAATCAGCAGCATGTGGATGAGATTTTTTCATATCTCATTCACGTGGCTGGGACTGTAATCCGCTGCGGATTTTCCACACTGAAAACCTGCAGCATTTCCGTCCCATGTGAATCCAGCTATTGTGGTTCGCAAGCAGTATGTGAATTCTCCACTATAATTTCAGATCTCAGAGATATGTTTCTTTTTTACAGTACAAGTACAAGTTCTATTATTGCTTTGTGTGGAAGAGGGACTAGTTTCCTTTCAATAACATTCCTATGTAGTGAGGAGTAGTCCTCAGCAGGGTCACGAGATATATAAAAACTGGGTCCGTTAGAACTTTTTGTGCTCCCATGACTGGCATCCATCTCTTTGGAGAATGACAGCTTCTGAGTCACTATGTTAGTCACTAATGAAATATTCACACTAATGTTCTTATCCCATTCCCACATTCCTTATCTTTTCTCTGTCCCTGTGTCCTGCCTCTTACGCCCTAGTACTCTTCTGTAAAGAAAGGGGATGAATCAGAAGTGATAAAAAAATGAGCAATCTTTTTCAACAAGGAACAAATGGGCTGCCTGTCATAGGACACAATGTATTGTCATTTATAAGCTTAGGTGAAGTATTGATTTTTCCATACTTTCGAGTACATCTATAAGGATGTTATGATAGAAGACTTTGCAGCAGCTACTGGTATCTGTGCTGGACCACAGACCAACCCAACGGACGCACATTTACTACCCTTTAGAGGCATAGAAGCCACTGTTAAGTTATCGGTTTGTATACAGTTTTTAAGGGGTTTGTAAGTTTTTGTTACAAGTTTTATAATTTACAGTATGTTGGTTTACACATATAATTTAGTATAGTCTATGGAGATGCTGCATACATAGACAGCTGTACACACAGTGCATCCATACTATGTACTGTATGAAAGTGTGTGAATAACACCCACATGTCTTTAGGACAAATTAAATTATAGCATAACATAAAAATAATATTTATTCAGACTTTCCAGTAGTTACTAATTTTATAGTCCTTCCTATTGTACACATTTCAAAAGTGGCTTTTTCTCCATATTTATCCTGCTATTTATTAGTTATTTATATTTCTGTTCCTGAAGGATAATTATGTAAAAATACAAAAATGTAATCATAAATTATACTGAAGATTTTAAAGGCTATATTCAGCTTCACAACCATTTTGAGGTGCTCCAATGCATTCAAAGTGATAAATGAAGCGACATTGTAAATATTCTTGATTTGAAATGTTCTGTTGCTTCATGTCTACAGCTCCTGTTCAGATCCATGTGTCTCCATGGTTACAGACTACAAACAAACCCTGGGCAGTCTTATCCTGCAGTCATACTCCTTCCCATCTGTCCCGTACTTTTTAATAACCTCAAATATACGTTAACAATAAGTAGGGGACGGATGAAAGGGAGTATGACTGCAGGATCAGACTACACAGAGATTGTTTGCAATGTGTTGCCATGGAGACGCATTAGAGCTGTAAACAATATGGTAGGAAATTCAGTGAAAATGATTGTGAATGTGTACATAACCTTTATCAAGAAATCATAAAAGCTTTATTAATATAAAACCAGAAAGCCACTTTAAAGACTATGTACACCTTTGAAAGGGATTTTTATTTTTTTTTAATAAAAAGGTCAATCAGTGTGTTTGGTGCAACTTTCTAATTAATTTTTCTTCAAAAATTTTTTTTACAGAGCAGCTGTATTGTTCAATAAGACATAAATCCGTCAGTCCCGCGGACCTGACAGGTTCAGTGTCAGCGTTTTCTGCATGTCTCTGACACACAGGATCCACCTGTAATCTATCACATCTAATTATGAGCTTAGATGTGATGGATAACATGTGGATCCTGCGTGTCTCCCGCTGGCACTGAACCCGTCGGTACCGCGGACATGACTGGTACAGGATTCAGCGTAAGATTAAGCTGCTTTGTATACAGGATACAAAGCAGCTCTATCTGAAAAAGTAAAACAAATGTTTAATAAAAAACTAATTATAAAGTTGCACCACACACACTGACCATTTTATTAAAATAATAAATGGAAAAAAATGTACATAGCCTTTAAAGTGGCTTTCAGGTTTTATATATTATAAGGGAGTATTACTAGCAACTTTAAATAGACTAGCACAGTGCAGGGGAGTTCACAATGAGAAGGTGTCTGCTCTGTTATGGGGGTGGGATTGTGGTACTGTAGACATGATGTAGGCACTAAATCGGTGCTATAATCCACTATTTATCTGAGCAATGAATAAGACTAGACATTGTTTTACATGATGTATGCACTGTTTGGCTATATGTGGGCAAATTATGTCACACTTTTGGCAATATGTTGGCACTACAAGGCACTAAGTAGGCACTATCTGGGCATTGTTTTGCTCTATGTGGTCAGAGCATGGCACTATGTGAGTGCTATTTGGCTTCATGTGGGCACTATTTAATACTACCTGGGCAAAGCATGATACTCTGGGCAATTTACTGTGCACTCTGTCTTATCTGTACACCAGGGGCGTAGCTGAAGGCTCATGGGACCGGGTGCAAGAGTTCAGATTGGGCCCCCCTACCCCTCCCCAACACCACCATCACCAGACCCCTGTGCGCGCCTATGCCCAGCCACCTTGCCCAACAGCTCCATAGTATAATGCCCCACACAGTAAAATGCTCCCATAGCTGCCCCCACACAGTATAATGCCCCGTAACTGCCCCATACTGTATAATGCTCCCCATATCAACCCCCACAGTATAATGCCCCCCATACAGTATAACGCCCCCATATCAACTCCCCATACAGTATAACGCCCCCATTTCAGCCCACCATACAGTATAATGCCCCATCTTATCAGCCCCATGCCATATCAGCCTCCATATCAGCCCCCCACACAGTATAATTTCCCCATATCAGCTCCCCATACAGTATAATGCCCCCATACAGTATAATTCTCCCATATCAGCCCCCATACAGTGTAATGCCCCATCTTATCAGCTCCCATGCCATATCAGCCACCCATGCAGTATAATGCCCCCCCATATCAGCTCCCCATACAGTATAACACCCCCATATCAGCTCCCCATACAGTATAACGCCCCCATATCAGCCCACCATACAGTATAATGCCCCATCTTATCAGCCCCATGCCATATCAGCCCCCATACAGTATAATTTCCCCATATCAGCTCCCCATACAGTATAATGTCCCACATATCAGCCCCATACAGTATAATTCTCCAATATCAGCCCCCATGCAGTATAATGCCCCATCTTATCAGCTCCCATGCCATATCAGCTCCCATGCCATATCCGCTCCCCATACAGTATAATGCCCCCCCCCATATCAGCCCACCATACAGTATAATGCCCCATCTTATCAGCCCCATGCCATATCGGCCCCCATACAGTATAATTCTCCCATATCAGCCCCCCATGCAGTATAATGCCCCATCTTATCAGCTCCCATGCCATATCAGCCCCCCATGCAGCATAATGCCCCCGCCACATCCGCTCCCCATACAGTATAATACCCCCCATATCAGCCCCCATGCAGTATAATTCCCCCATATCAGCCCCCCATGCAGTATAATGCCCCATCTTATCAGCCCCCATGCCATATCAGCAACACATGCAGTACAATGCCCCCCCCCCCGCCATATCAGACCCCCACACAGTATAATGCCCCCATATGTGTATAATAGAAACAAGTAATATAGGGAGGATTTCTCCAGCTCACCTTGTAAAAGTTGTTTTGTTTTATGGTGGGTAATCCTGATGCTCGGATCCTCGTGGTGGCACACGAAAAATTGCTTTGAAGGAAAGGATGGTTGGATCCAGCGTTGGTGGAGATAAAAGGAATCTTTTTCCAAGTTTTAATTATTCTTATTAAAAAATAGGGTATTCAATAGCGTATATAGTGTCTTTGCAATGAGAAAAGGTGTAAAGGTAGGTAGCCTACGCGTTTCGGACGGTGTCTCCGTCCTTATTCATGGCTTAGGATAAGAACTCTGACTGTGTATGCTGGGTTTAAATGTGTTTAACCACAGGTGTGGTTTTTTTTAATTGCGTTCCAGGGATGCATGGTGTTGGAGCGCAGCTTTGGACCCGCCTCCCGTATTGGCCGGTTCCTGGATTCATAGGCTAAATAACCCGATGATGGTAAGTATCCTTTAAATTATTTATTTATATATATACCAGAACACTTATGAACTGTGTGTATCCACGTTGTTTGTTAATGTTCTTGGATAGGCGGACGAGCGAAAATGCCATTATTTGAATACGCATTATTGGGATATATGTTGCATAGAGTCAGATTGTGTGTGAATGGTGGTTGAGTGAGAAATGTTGAAAAAGAAGAACAGGATCGTATTGATCAAGGAAGTTGTGAGTATGAATTATTGGAAATTCATGACCAATCTGTTAAAAAGCTTATGTATCCTGGGGGATAAATATTGCTGGTTAAAACCGTATTAAATAGAGATGTGAAGGTAGTGATATGTTTATACTTGGTAGGTATAAATTTATCTCCTACTTGTGTTTTGCATTATTGAACGTTTTTTCTTTTTGGTATATCCAAGTAACTGTGGCATACTGTCATGGAAGTTGTAATTGTATATTGTAATAGACATGGAAGTATCTATATAAAGTGGATAATGTGTCATGTCAGAATTTTTTCCCCCTTTTTTTCGATTGAAACCAGTAATTCTGTGGTTAGTAATAGTGCATGATCTCTCTTTTTAGATTAAGACCTTCTGGTACTCTAGTTTTTAGACGAAAAATCAAAAAAGCTTCTCTTTGTAGCATTTTTTCTTTTATATTTCCACCTCTTTTGGATTTACGGATTTAAAAAAAAGAGAAGCTTTTTGGATTTTTCGTCTAAAAACTAGAGTACCAGAAGGTCTTAATCTAAAAAGAGAGATCATGCACTATTACTAACCACAGAATTACTGGTTTCAATCGAAAAAAAGGGGGAAAAAATTCTGACATGACACATTATCCACTTTATATAGATACTTCCATGTCTATTACAATATACAATTACAACTCCCATGACAGTATGCCACAGTTACTTGGATATACCAAAAAGAAAAAACGTTCAATAATGCAAAACACAAGTAGGAGATAAATTTATACCTACCAAGTATAAACATATCACTACCTTCACATCTCTATTTAATACGGTTTTAACCAGCAATATTTATCCCCCAGGATACATAAGCTTTTTAACAGATTGGTCATGAATTTCCAATAATTCATACTCACAACTTCCTTGATCAATACGATCCTGTTCTTCTTTTTCAACATTTCTCACTCAACCACCATTCACACACAATCTGACTCTATGCAACATATATCCCAATAATGCGTATTCAAATAATGGCATTTTCGCTCATCCGCCTATCCAAGAACATTAACAAACAACGTGGATACACACAGTTCATAAGTGTTCTGGTATATATATAAATAAATAATTTAAAGGATACTTACCATCATCGGGTTATTTAGCCTATGAATCCAGGAACCGGCCAATACGGGAGGCGGGTCCAAAGCTGCGCTCCAACACCATGCATCCCTGGAACGCAATTAAAAAAAACCACACCTGTGGTTAAACACATTTAAACCCAGCATACACAGTCAGAGTTCTTATCCTAAGCCATGAATAAGGACGGAGACACCGTCCGAAACGCGTAGGCTACCTACCTTTACACCTTTTCTCATTGCAAAGACACTATATACGCTATTGAATACCCTATTTTTTAATAAGAATAATTAAAACTTGGAAAAAGATTCCTTTTATCTCCACCAACGCTGGATCCAACCATCCTTTCCTTCAAAGCTGTATAATAGAAAAATAACATAATTACTTACCTATCCCCGTTCCCACGCCGGGTGGAGGATCCTTCTCCTCCTCCGGTCTGTGCTATGAGTGACTCGGCGCAGACAGGCACGATGATGTTGCTACATCGCGCCTGCCTGCGTCGAGCCGCTCAGGGCACAGTGAATGCTGGAGCAAGGAGACGTCAGCTCCTTGCTCCAGCATTGAATGGAACCGGGACCTCGGTGAGTGACTCGCGACTCTCCAGAGGTCTTTACACGACCCCCCAGGGGGACGCGACCCACAGTTTGTAATGTATTGTGTAGTTTGCGGTGGAGAGAGGAGGGGGGGGCTGTAATTTAACAGACCCCCCCCCCTCCACTGCAAACACAGACAGCACAATACAACACAATATATTACAAGACAACACAATACATTACAACAACACAATACATTACATTACAATACAGACTCTGCAGCTCACCTTGAGTCCTCCTCACCGGCTCTTCCACTGCACTGGCTGGAAAACGTGTCACGTGATGTCACCGTCACATGGTACAATAAGTGTACTATGTGACTGTAACCAGCATGCTTTATGGCAACGTGGGGCCCCCAGGCTTAGGGACCCGGTCGCAACTACGACAGCTGCAACCCCTATAGCAACGCCACTATGCTGTAAATGGTTGATGTAGGAGGGCAGTGATCCAATCAAAGAAAAATTGGATCATTTTTCAGATCAAATTGGTTACATCCATAGCCAAGTTAACAGAACTTTATGTGGATAAGCACAAACTGACACAATCTCGGTACAGAGTAAACATCGCAACTGTGGTGAAAAAAGCTTTGTGTAAACCTCTTCATATTCTTGGATTTAATGTACCTAGTTTTCTTTAATTATATTGTCATAAACAGGAATTTATAGAATATTTTTGTTGCATAAAGACTTTGATGTGAACTGATTATACAGCCCCTATTCACAGCTATTTCATAAATTGCGCACTACAGGAGGGCCATGTGCTTCAGTAAAGTCTTTCTATAGCAGGAGGGGTTTAATCTGTATAAATAAATAAGCACAGGATGGGTGGTTATAAATATGGAGGGAACAGAATTTTCCTGAAGTCGCTGCACTAACATATGCTACGTGGTAAGATATGAAAATATTTGGTGTTCTTTGATGTTGAAATAATACCAGGATATTCTGAGTCTGGGATCTCTGCAGGAGCTACTTGGCTTTGAGTCTGTCTCTTGTTCAGAGATAACATTCGGTGTGTTTATAGAACTGGTCTTGTTCCGCACACAGAAGCAGGTTCTGGTTAAAGGTTATCACATATGTAGGGGCAGATTTGACATGGAGACAGGACAAACAGGGGGTTCACATACATTAACAGATTCAGCAAACTGTCAAGATGACACAACGTAACTATGTTACAGAAACAACCGTCATGCTTTGTTGGGGAGGTAAATACCTTACAGTGATTGAGAACTGTTAGACCAACATTTATTAGGGTTTGTGGTCCTATATGTCTATGTAATTGGGCAGGGGTGTTATCCATCTGGAAACCTGGATCTCGATGCTGCATTAGGTCAGACAGTCCCCAGGACAATGAATATTTTATAGTCATTATACCCCGCAATCAGGTCCTGGGTGCATATTGGGCGTCCATGTAGAAGAATAAAAGATTGTTCTGGAAGTAAAAGTCAACTGTCAACTGTCTATGTGTATGAATGACCAGCCTAAGGCATCATGCACATGGCAGAACCATGTGCACAAGGCTGTATGGTGGCACACAAAGTCCTGTGCATAGAGGAGGCCCTATTACAGGTCTATACAAAACAAAGCTGTAATATGACCGCGTGCATGAGGCCTATAATTCATTTATTTTAAACATTCTAGTTGATGTTCCTAGCACTACCTCAGTGGAAAACTGCCTTCCATGCTTTAATATGTGGGTTTCCTTGCCATGTGTTTTTCCATTAAAGTGAATTAAGAAAACAAATACCAGTGATCAATAAAAAAACCTGCATAATTTAAAAACCTCAGCATGTCCTACAAATTTGAATACCTGGCGCGTGTGTGTGTGTGTGTGTGTCTCCGTGTCCGGACACTTCACTAACGTTTGTGTGAGATTTACAGCAAAGCAAGCGTAATCTCGCGAGATTACGCTGTAAACTGTCATTTAAAATGAGATTACGCTTGCCTTGCTGTAAATCACACATAAACGTTAGCGAAGTGTTTGGATTGTGAATAGACATCCCGTCCTGGCTGGTAGTGATCTCTATTCACGGTCAGGACACTTGAGTAACGTTAATGGGTGTGCATGTGGCTGCATATAGTGATCTAGTGAGTAAGTGAGTAAATGAATGGAGAGAAGTGTATGACGCTAATTGGTCACTGATTGGTCAGCGTCATACACTCCTCTCCACAACGCCCACTTGGTCAAAAAACAAAACACGCCCAGTAGGGCATTAAGAAACTCATTAGCATAAAGCTAAAATAGGTCATAACTCCGTAAAAAATGATCGTTTTTCTAAATAAAAAACACTGCTGTAATCTACATTACAGCGTCGATCATATTATGTAGAAGATAGGCCACTTATAATGTGGTGACAGAGCCTCTTTAATGCATTATTTTAGGGTAAAAAATTTTAATCAACACTTCTGGAGATACGCAAATTACACCTAAACAATTTCCTAATATATTCTGAGGTGTAGGCTGAAGAGAGGATTAGACCCCAAACCAGAATTGTTAATATAGGCCGAATTTTTGAATAAATTCTTGCTCAAAAAGTATGTGTGTAGCCCTCGCCTATTTGCTTTAGATTATACGTAATTAAACACAATCTCCATTTAAACAGAGAGTAGTGGAAATAAAAACTGCAGCTTAGGAAAGCAAGTCAGGGTGTCCTCTCACATCGTACTGTCTGGAATAATAGTCACTTCTATTGTGTGGTTCATTTATAGGAAAGTTCATTTCATTCATTTTTTTTCCCTTTTGAGGCTTCACAATTTTTTATTTTTTTTTTAGTATGATTACATGTCTTCAATTCTTCTATCACAGTTTTTTTGTCTGCCATTTTTAACTGCATGTAAAATCACCAGTGGTTTTTAAATGTAATGCTGTTTTTTACCTGTGTTTTTCTTCTATACCAAAATGTATAAATAAAAATGCACCAAAAAGTGCATGCTGCGTATTGATAAAAAAAACTATTCAAAATGCCAAAAAAGCTGTGAAAAACACAGTGTGTAAATCCATCCTTAAACTGATCATACACAATTGCAACTCGTTTTTTCTGACTATTGTGTAGAAATATCACGCACTCTATTGTTTACGACGCCTGATAACTGCACTTATCTGCTAAGAAGTTAATTGGTCGCATTGGTTTTTTTCCCGCCCACTCATCTTCAAGGTATGTGCCTGGTGTTGTTAGTTGAGCCATTCAATTGCTGGCACATAAGCATTGAATTGTCTGACAAATGTAGTATACAGTATGTATGACCCCAATCTCTGCAATGACCAATGTTGTTTGGCATGTTTTGGGGGAATATTTTGTATGAACCATCCAAAGTACAACTGATCAGCCAAGTGTCCACTTTCTATCAAATCTGTATGGTTTGATTTAAAGAGGCTCTGTCACCAGATTTTGCTATTGCAGCAGATAGGCGCTGCAATGTAGATTACAGTAACGTTTTTATTTTTAAAAAACGAGCATTTTTGGCCAAGTTATGACCATTTTTGTATTTATGCAAATGAGGCTTGCAAAAGTACAACTGGGCGTGTCCTCGCTCGTCTGACACGATGCAGGACCTGGGGAAGTGACGTCACAGCGTGATCTGCCAGAAGCTGGGCGTTCTGAAGAGAAGTGGATGATACTTCTCGTCAGAACGCCCAGCTAGTAAAAGAAGTAAAAACGCCCCGATGTACGCACATAATACACACCCAGTTGTACTTTTACTTTTCAACACGCCCAGTTGTACTTTTGCAAGCCTCATTTGCATAAATACAAAAATGGTCATAACTTGGCCAAAAATGCTCGTTTTTTAAAAATAAAAACGTTACTGTAATCTACATTGCAGCGCCTATCTGCTGCAATAGCAGATAGGGGTTGCAAAATCTGGTAACAGAGCCTCTTTAAAGATGGACATACACATAAGATTAAAGTCGGTGGAACCCTTCCAATGGCAGTTGTTGAAGAGAAGAGGGATCAGGCATGTTGGATTTAATTTGTTCCCGTGTGAAGCCCCTGCCAGAGGTGATGTCGGAAAAAACTTGAGCGTTAGGACGACAGGTATCTCAAGTGTAGGGCCAGCTTCAGATTATCAGCAGATTCCACCAAAATTACTCTATTTTGTTTGTGTTTTATCCAGTACGCTAGGAGAATATTACTTTCTGCTAGGTAGGCACAGTGCAGTAGTTCCCAATTTTTACTGATATATGCAGTACCGTGCAAAAGATGTAGGCAGTTGTGGATAAATGCTGCAAGGTAAGAATTCTTTCAAAAACAGAAGTTTTTTTGGGGGATTTTTCAAGAGCTTGGACACCACATCTTGAAACCCCAGTCTGCTTTGAAATCTTTGCCTAGGAGAGACCTTGCTGATGCTGTATAACTTACCTTGTGTTTTGTTGGTGTGCTCAGTATTGCCATTTTGGACCTGTGGCATGAAACTTTGCTCCAAAACCTCACCTTTGTAGCAGAGTTGGACTGTTCCTCACCCTAGTTTTAAGCCTCCTACACAGATGTTTCTGTTACAGTTAATGACTGTTTCAACCTACAAATCTCATATGAAAATAATCATCATTATCACCCATTTGGTATAATTGGTGTCTTGACTCTGGGGGTATGTGGATCCACTAGGCTGCTCCGCCGTAGCAGCTGGCCAACTACAGTCAATGAAAGTCTCTAACACAAGAGTACCTGTATGAAAGTCCTGACAGACACGAGACGTAGCAGACGCTTTAGCACAGATGATACGTGGCAGATAACACTTGGTGTGGCAGTGAAGATGAACTCTACTCCAACACTAGACTTTGCTCAGGAACAAACACAGTTACTGGATACAAGAAACAGGATCTGGGAACTGGATACAACTAAGGTACCATTTGCTATACAAACATGGGTAGACACAACAACGCTAGGGAGGATTCTAGTGGTGCGTGCGTGGCCCTTTAAGGAGGATACCAGGGTATGCGCGCGCACCCTACGGGAGTGAGCAGCGGACGGGAGCAGTACATGACGGCGTCCTCGGGGAGGAGGAGGATGCCGGCGCACAGGTAAACTATGCTGATGGCCGCTGGGGAAGCTGGATAGCGGTGAACAGCGGCCGCCAGTGTTACAATTGGTTAATCATACAACTGACTATAATCCTGCAAAATCCATGACTTTGTGCTGTTGTACCTAGAAGAATTGATGTTGTTATGAAGGCAAATGGTGGTGTGTGTGTGTGTGTGTGTGTGTATATTTATATATATATATATATATATATATATATATATATATATATCCCACACACACACACACACACACACACACACACACACACCACTCTTTGCCTTCATAACATCAATTCTAGGTACAATAGCACGAAGTTTGCAGGATTATAGTCATATATATTTATAGGCACAATATGATAAAAACCGTTAGAACTAACATGGATTACTAGCTTAACCCCTTCGCGCACCCGGACGTGCCATTATGTCCGGGTGCGGGGGGTGATGTTTAGAGCGCGCTCCATGTGCTGCGGGTGTCGGCTGTATTTTACAGCGGACACCCGGGACTAATAACTGGGAGCAGCGATTGTGCTGTTCCTGGCTGTTTAACCCCTCAAATGCTGCGGTCAATCGCGACTGCAGGATCTGAGGTGTTGAAAACAGGGGGGCGGCCACTCCGACAGCTCATCACCCCCCCCCACAGTGAGATCGGAGGGTGACGAAGGTTGTTATGGCAGCCCAGGGGCCTAATGAAGGCCCCCACGGCTGCCTTCACTCTGCCTCTGTTAAGCCCTGCCTCTGGCAGGGCTTAACAGAAGCCTGTCAAAATGACAATATACTGGCAAACGTGAGTATTGCAGTATATTGTACCAGCGATCTAACGATCGCTGGTTCAATTCCCCTAGGGGGGCTAATAAAGTGTGTGAAAAAAAAAGGGGAAAAAAGTTTCATTTTCTCCCTAAAGTAATGTAAATAATAAAAAAGTAAACAAAATTGGTATCGCTGCGTCCGGAAAAGTCTGAACTATTACAATATAGCATTATTCAATGCACACGGTGAACGCTGTAAAATGTAAAATGCCAAAATCGCTATTTTTTTGGTCAACTTAGCTATAAAAAAAAAAAAATTGTAAAAAGTGATCAAAAAGTTCTACGTACCAAAAAATAAAAACTACAGCTCGTCCCGCAAAAAATAAGCCCTCACACCACTCAATGGGTGTAAAAATAAAAAAGTTGCGGCTCTCAGAATGTGGTGACACAAAACATTTTTATTTATTTTTAACAAAAAGTTTATCAAAAGTAGTGAAATATAAAAAAATCCTATATAAATTTTGTATCACTGTAATCGCATTGAGCCACAGAATAAAGATAAGTTGTCGGTTTTACCGCACAGTGAAAGCCGTTAAAAACTAAACCCAAAAAACAATTGAGGAATCGCAGTTTTTTCCAACTTCAGCCCGCAATGATTTTTTTTTCCGTTTCCCAGTACATTATATGGAACTATAAATGGTACCAATAGAAACTACAACTCATCCTGCAAAAAATACGCCCTCACACCACTCTACTGACGGAAAAGTAAAAAAAGTTATGGCTCTTGGAAGGCGGGAAGAGAAAAACGAAAATCAAAAATCAAAAAAGGATTAGTCCTGAAAGGGTTGAACAAGGGCATGTGTACTATAGAAGCAGCCCTTGCAGCTATAATGGTGCCTTTCCCTCCGTACAAACAAACATAAGGGGTCGACACTAGACTGGGGACACAATGCTATGCTCTACCATAAGGTACGGCAAGTAGAGGGAACCTCTTGTCTGGGGATGGGGATATCTGGTCACGTGACCTATTGTTATTGAGCCACTATAAGCCTATAAACCATATGTAATCATGTAAAAAAAATATAAATACATTGATTTAGTGTAAACTACCGTATACGACCGCATGTATTACTACAAGTGACTTGGATTGTAGGCCAGGCGTGTTTCTGATTAAAAGCTGATCTGAAAGAAGTAAAACGGTATGAAATAATATTGCTTTAGGTATGGCTTCTCTTATATAAACATTTGACTTTGTATAATGGAGATTAGGTTTTGACAGGTGGTCATGCCGAGTCTTACTACCCATCTTCTTCAGATTACTCTCAACTTAAAAGAAGAAACCTCTATATTTCACAGGAAATGTATATTTTACAGGGGAGTGGGGGTGATTTATATTGCACAATGCTGGCGGGATGAAAATGTTTCCTATAAACACAAACTATTCTGAAGTGACATAAAATGTATGTGAGAATTTACAGCAGGTGGAGAAAGGAGGGAATAGAGGAGCTTAGTCCTTATCAAGTTATGTGTTTACTGTAAATGGTTTCATACACTTACTTAATATTAAGTGGTAACTGACATATAACTACAAGTGCCATCCTTAGAAGTATACAATATAATTGGCATCCAGCCATAGCGCATAAAAATGAAATCACAGCTCAGCATTTTAAAATTAGTCCACGTGACGACCCTTTTGGTTCTGTTTTCAGTTCAAGTTCAGGGACATTTTGGGTGGATGCAAATGACCACATCAATGGCCGCACCATAAACACACATCTACTATTAAAAGCAATTAGGAAGTGAACATTGATGTGGAGGGTGATTTGGATTCACACACTGTCAATGTAATGATATGATGACTTGACAAAAATCAGAACAGGAAGTGTTGTCATATGTAACTGAAAAAAGTGCTACCTCAGGCGTCTAAACTGGTAACCGCATACAATATTTGAACATCAACATTTGAATCCCCATTCGTGGGACATTATTAAGCCCACCCCGTTACACCCGGTAACACCCACTTTGGGGTATATCTGCATAAGCACTGCCCCTTTAAGGTCGTGGGGCAATCTTGCAAAAAAGAGGATTATTGGAAGGTATGGATTACATTAAAGAAGTTAAAATGTTTTTACATTGTAATGTACAGAGCGTCTGATATATTTATTCTGTTAGGTTTCCTGAAGAAAGTGTATAGATTGACCGAGAGCAAGTCTCTTTTGTAAGCAGCTTGTAAGGTAAATGGATTTAACAACTTTCATATTTTTCATGTACAAGTTTCCTTGTATCCTGTCAGGCTTAGCTAAATCAATACCTGTATATCTTGTCATTACCTTCTCATATAGCAAAACATATTGTAATATATTGTAATTGTAAAGGGAATTGTGCCACACACACACACGCATACACACACACACACACACACACACACACACACACACACACACACACACACACACACACAGCGCCCTGGTCATAAGAAACGGCCTAAAAACAAAGCAGGACGATTATTTATTGTCCTGCTTTGCTTAAAACTGATGGAGACAGGAGATACTGCTTTTGATCTCCTGTCTCCAATTAAACTTCCCGTGGGCTCTCGCGCTCATGAGTCGGCCGGTGATGTTATATCACCGCGCCAACCCTTGTTAGACAGGGGCGAGCGGCACTCGCCCCCATTTACAAGCGTATCGGCAGGATTTAAATAGCCCTTCGTCGGTACACTCAGGAGCTCAGCTGGGACCTGCCCACACCACTTCACCAACGGACCGGCCCACCACTCCTGCGTCCCTGACCACTACACCAACGCTCTACTTACCTGCTCCCCGGCTCCAGCAACGTACCTCTCCGGCTCCACTAACGTCCTTCTCCCCTGGACAACGAGCTGGTGCCCCTGAGTTAACCCTTTGCCACCTACCTGCACATCCCCTAGTTACCCCTTTACCTACCTGCACATCCCTAGTTAACCCTTTACCTACCTGCACATCCCCTGGTTAACCCTTTACCTACCTGCACATCCTCTGGTTAGCCCTTTACCTACCTGCACATCCCCTGGTTAACCCTTTACCTACCTGCACATCCCCTTGTTAACCCTTTACCTACCTGCCTGCACATTCCCATTGTTAACCCTTTACCTGACTATCCCCCTGGTAACCCTTTATCTTCCACATCCCTTGTTAACCCATAGTGTACAGGGACAGCTATATTTAGGAGGGAGCGGGACAGAAATAGTGAGCGTTTGTGTATTGCAACCTAACTTATATGTATGTTTAGGTAGGTGGGTGGTGGTATAGATTAGTATTTGTAATGCCTTGTTTATACTGTACCACGTGTAGTGTCAGTGTATTCAGTACATATTAAGTTGTTATGTGGATTGGGATACACTGATACTATACTGCGATTATTTACGGTGTTTGGTGTATTTTATCTAAGTATTATTTACTGTGTGTATTAATAAATATTACCTTTATTTCTACTATACCGTCTTATCCACTTAGTAGCAAAGAAATTAGATTGACGTTAGTATAAGAAAAAGGTAGGGGAACTATGCATAACCCTAGTGACCCTGATATACAAGAGGTAGTAATAGTGGGCGACACGAGCCAGTGAACCCCGCTATTACTCCAGTCCCCTTTTACAGTAATATAAAGTGTAATTCTCTATTTACATTAGTGTTATGGCTTCCATTTATAATGGAGTAGTGACTGCTTTGGTGGTTCTATTTTATAACGTTATACAAGCGGACCCTTGGACGACATTTTGATAGCAAGAATAGCGCTGCTGACTGCAATAAAAAATACCAAAAAGCTTGATGGATACACTGATGGAACCGACGAACATATGTGTGAACGCAGCCTTAATCTTAGATACTGCTTGTACTCTCAGCTTATGCAGTGACTGCATGTATACCATCAAGCCCATTAACAACTTAGCTAGGGAAACCCTAACATTAAGAATTGACACAGGAAACCATATTTGTTTCCTTTTAACGTGGGTTGACTCGGGGTCGGCCACAGCTTTTGTTTATAAATACAAATATTGAAAATAACGTAAACTTTTAAAGTAAACACCCGTATGCCAGCCTACCAACATAAGTGGGCATGTAGGTAATTTACCTTCCAAAAACTGGCATAAGGAGGGCGTGTACTAACACTACACGTGCCTCCGCCCCACCACGACCCCCAGCCAATAGAAAAAGAGCCTGCTCAATCCCATCCTGTAGACCGGACAGAAATATATCCAGGCCAATAGCTGTAAGGTGAACTCCGTCTGACAGTAACAGGCATCTGTTGTCACCCTCCAGTTGTCTATGCCTGATCACTGCACCCCCCCTTTCTCTAACAAAGTGAGATACACGTGTATTCAGGAGCCTCCGGCCCCTCTCAATCTCATCACCATCCCGTGCCACACTGCCCTGGGGATTACTTCTGACCATACCAGCACAAGCTCCGGGAAGAAGGAAGCGAACCGCTCAAGGTCCGTCTAGATTAGGGCAATCAACTCACCAAGGCGCACTGAGCATAAATCATTCCCCCCAATGTGTAAAACCAAAACCGTCGGCACCAGCCGTTGCCGACTAATATCCACCACTTCCGGTAAGGTCTGCAACCATCTCAGGCCCCTTAGGCCTCTACAATAGATCTCAGCATCCTGGAATCCAAGTGATTGCCCCCCGGGCCATATAGCCGCTCTCCGTTCAGCCCAAAAAACATATGAACGGCCCAGTATCCATAGTGATGGCCGGTAACCTAGAAAAGAAAAGAAATTAGTGCAGAACCAAATCAGGCCAAATGTAACCTGCAAAGCAATCGTAGTGCCAGCGTCCTACATGACGCACCTCCGTATCAGCCAGGCCCAATTCTCTGGCGGTAGTAGCCGTTCCAATGCGAAAGGAGTGGGTGCCAAAGTCCCCAGGGGGGAGACTGACAGATGACAATGCCTTTTCAAATACTGCAGAGAACTGAAATTTCATAAGGGGGCTGCCGTCAATATGCGTCAAAAACTGAGAGCCAGACTTACGCAAACTTAAGTAGGAAGATGCTGAAGCAACAGGGCAGCCCCTGCCAAATATATCTGTCTTCGACCGACGTATGCGAAAATGCAGGCCAGATGAAGCCAAACTAACATCTTCAGATAAAAGGCCGCCCGGCCGCGTAGCACTAGGGGGAACTAACTCGGATATCCGCAGGGAGCAAAAAAAGTAAAGAGAAAAAGCCACGGCTAACAGGGACGACTCAAACATAGAAGCGCATACCTCAGGTAAACAATGTAAAAGTTTTAACAGGATTGCAAAATAAATCAGATGCCTAGATTCCCTACGAACTGCTGACTTCTTCCACCCCTTAATAGACTGCAAAATAAAGGATTTCGTGACATCGGCCCACCCATTGAGCTTAAAGAAAAATGACAGACCCATAAGGCGACGCTGCGCAACCAAACCTGATACACCCGGCTCAGACAAACCCGACAAATATTCCATAATATATGCTAAACGAGGATGTTTCAGAGGACCAGTAATACGTTCCCCTACAACTTTTAACCGCTCGTTCCACGCATAAGCCGTCCAGGTAGATGGAACAAGTGATGCCCTGACGAAAGGCACTAACTGGGATCCAGCAGTCTCCATAGCCCTTACGGGCACTCCGTCCCCTCCGGTTCTGCCTGCGGGCATAATAAACGAAACACCTGAAAATTAAAACGAGAAAGAGCATCAGCAATTTTATTGTCAACACCAGGAATGTGACGAGCCCTGAACTGGATATTATGTTGTAAACACCGCAGCACCAGCCGGCGCAGCAGTATAACCACAGGGAGAGAAGCAAAGGTTAGATGATTAATAGCATGCACAACACTCTCATTGTCGGACCAGAATAACACAGACGAGTTTGCCATAGCCCCACCCCACGTTTCCACAGATACTATGGTAAGGAATAATTCCAATAGAGTTAGATTCGCACACCATCCCCTGGCACACCAAACGTCCGGCCACTGGGCCGCACACCATGCTGTACCAAAAATAGCCCCAAATCCTTTGCTACCTGACGCATCAGTGAAAAGTTCAAAGTCAATGTTGGAAACAGTCGGCGACTTCCAACATGTGCGCCCATTATAATCCTGCAAGAATAGAGACCAGACTCTCAAATCCGCCCTTATCCCAGATGTAATACGAACCAGGTGATGAGGAGAAGATACCCCCGTCGTAGCCATTGACAATCGACGAGAGAAAATTCTACCCATAGGCATAACCCTGCTGGCAAAAACTAGGAGACCCGACAACGATTGAATCTGCTTCAATTGCATTTTTTTTAACAGACAAGGCTGAAACTAACAGGAATTGTAATTTTTCTACTTTATCCCCAGGTAGACTGAAAACCATTTGTAAGGAATCAATCTCAATTCCTAAAAAGGAAATCACTGTATCGGGACCCTCGGTTTTCTCTAGGGAAAGTGGAACACCAAAAAGACTAGCCAAAAACTGGCAGAAACTAAGTAAAAATTGGCAACGCGGTGATGCAGGGGGCCAATAAAGAAGATATCGTCTAAATAGTGAGTAACGGATGCAGTGCCGGTTTGCTCCCGGAGAACCCATTCCAGAAACAAACTAAACACCTTGAAATAAAAGCACGAAATTGAACAACCCATGGGAAGGCACATGTCATAGTAATATTGACCCTCTAACTGGCAACCCAATAAATGAAAGCAATCCTCATGAACCGGCAATTTGTTGGGCCACAGGTAAACCCCACACCTTTTTCACTAAAACACGGCCACTATTTCAAAAGTTCTGTGACCGTCATAAGCTACCTAAAAGTTGCTATTCTCCCTGCCTTTTTACAATGTTTCTACGTCAGAAAAATTTCTGGTAAGGCCCTGCCCCTCTTAGGCTAAACCCCGCCTTTTATCTCTCCACTTCCTAAGGCCCCATGCACACAAACTTATTTTTTTCCTCCCGTAAATACTGGCGTAAATACGGGTCCTTTGTCACACGTATTCCACCAGAATTTATGGACCCGTGTCCGTAAATACGGGTCCGTTGTCACCAGCATTCCACCCGTATTTACGGACCCGTTTTCTCTGCACTAATCCGCAGCCCCTTCTCTCTATCAGTGCTGGAGTTTCGGGCAGAGTTTCCACAGCGATTGAAAGTAAAGGAAGATCATACGTACCCCGGCCGTTGTCTTGGTGACGTGTCCCTCTTTTGACATCCAGTCAGACCGCCCTGGATGACGCGGCAGTCCGTGTGACCGCTGCAGCCTGTGATTGGCTGCAGCGGTCACATGGGATGAAATCTCATCCCAGGAGGCCGGACTGGAGGAAGAAGCAGGGATTTCTGAGTAAGTTAACTTTTAATACTATTAACTCCAGTGGTAGTCACTGTCCCGGGTGCTGAAAGAGTTACTGCCAATCAGTTAACTCTTTCAGCACCCTGGACAGTGACTATCCCCTGACGTCGCCTAGCAACGCGTAGCCACCCGTAATTACGGGAGCCCCATAGACTTCTATGGGCCTGCCCATGCCGTAATTATGGCCTGAAATAAGACATGTTCCATATTTTTCAACGGCCCGGGCACCTTCCCGTAAGCAAACGGGAAGGTACCCGTGGCCAATAGAAGTCTATGGGCCTGTAATTATAGGCCATAATTATGGGCCGTAATTACGGCCCATAATTACGGGCGTTTTCCGTTCGTGTGCATGGGGCCTAAGCTGTGCTACTTTTTTTTTTACAAAACTGGCATAAACCTTTTCATATAATTCCTCCATTGTGTACTTGCAAAATAGAGAATTTAAGTGAAAATGACAACAGTATTACAAGGTATTTTTTATTGCGGTTTGATTATAGGAAAGTGGTTTTGCAAGTGCCTTTAACGTAATGATATCATATTCTACATTCTCTGTTACATGTTTGTGTCATACAATAAGCTTTTCATGTCTACTGTAAACTTTAGTTAATTTGTTTGTTTTAGGATATTCCAGTGAATATTTGACAAATTTCTTTCCTTTAAATTTGCTGACTTGGGTAAGTTTCCTCATTGCTTCGTTGACTTCGGGTCCTTGTCTTGAGTTTGTCGCTTTTCTTTAGAAGCGCTTGTTTATAACTCAGATTTATTCATTTGAAAAACAGGAAAAGGATATGTCCATCTGATAAATAGTACAGCAAAGAATGTCCAGAGAGAGAACAATATGAAAACACCATCTCTCAATACATCAAAAAAAGATAAAATAGAAATGACGTCAGATGTGAATTAATAGACAACATGCAGTTGTGTTATATCTGAAAATAAAGAAAAGCGGCAATAAAAAAAGAAACGGCCTATTTACTGTGCTATGTGTAATCGCATTGTGAAGATGAATTTCATTGCCAGCAGCCAGCTCGCCGCTTACACCACATAGTATAACATGATCACCTTATATATAGATATATGGGAATTGTAAATACATACAATAAAAAATGGCTAAAACTGATAAGATTACACTTCTAAATATAAAGATTGTTGTGAATCAGTGGATATACGGTTTCATTTTCTCTACACAATGTCAGCAGACTCCAGTCTTTGTGACTAACAAAATGAGAAGGTTACATATAAAAAAGTTATGGCTGTGAGCAGACAGAGCCTTGAACAAAGCAGCTAGTTTGGCTACTCCACAACTCCTGTCTTTTGTAAAAGGCAATATACAGACTCTTTGGGTAGCCAAGCAACCTGGAGGCTTCCTGGAGTCTCCATGGAGAGGGTGACGGTGGCAATGAAGAGTTATTGTTTATTTCCCCTTAACTGGATGGTGGTCAAGTAATTAGGACCATCCCCCTCCCTCTCCTTACCTATAAAGTTCTGTTAAATGGTTGAGGGTAGACAACACAAAAACCTAAATTACGTTCTCTACACAGACCAGCCCATGTTCACTAAATGTCACTAAGCTTTGGGACACTTTCTTGTCTATTTGGAAAAAAGTAATGGGAAAGTGTACAGACATGGATGTAATAAGGCCCCAGCTCCACCATACCACAGTAATAAACAAGTCTTTGAAGGCTTATGATCTTCTTTTTATTTATTATTTTTGCCATATGTTCAGATACAAGACTTGACTTGTAGCTTTTTTATATTTCTCCTCTATTAATATTGACTTATTTTTGTGTATTAGATTTTGGTTTACTCTTCACACATCATTCTCTATGCAGTGATTTATATTTTTAGAAAAACTTTTAACAGATTTTTCTTTTTAAAGTCCTTTTCATTTACTGGAAACAGTCCTTCGACTTCCAGTATAATCATTAGTAATATCTCCAGTGTTGAACATCAGGAAAATAGAATTATATCATATAAGATTTGTCATGAACAAGCCTACATTACAGCCAATGTCAAGCTATTTAGGATTACTGAAGAATTAAAACTGCCATCATAGCTGTAAATTGATAGCGGACAGTCACGCAATAAATAGTAACAACCGGATCGATATCACTTTAAATCCAGCGTGTAATACAGAGCTCTCCACCCTCATAGTATTTATGTACAATGTAACCACGTCGGAGACTGTTTTTTATTTTACAACAAAGTTTCCTTATATTACGATACAAGCATGAAAGTAGTCACCTATGTGTAGAGTCCAATAGTGATATCGATCAAAGTCCATAGTTCATGCTAGTATAACGTTTTGGGGGTACGCCCCTTTTCTCAAGCATGTTAAATGGCCTTCCATATAAAACAAGTGTAACCTATTAGACCAAAGAGACCTTTAAAATACAACCTGAGTTGACAGGATATTAGATACATAATAATAAACACTTCAACAGCAGTAATATTTTGGATATCCTATAGCAACAAAAGTCCATAAATAACTAAAAAATAGTCATAATAAAAAGTATCTCTTCTCTTTACTTTAAGGGTACGAACACACAGTGTAAACACTGCGGATTTTCCGCGACGGATTAATTGCGGAAAATCCACAGCGTATTACAGTAGCAGCAGTGTGGGTGAGATTTCAACAAATCCATCCCCACGCTGCGGAAAAATGCAGCCGAAAAAAACGCACAAAAATTTACCCTGTGTGCGTTTACTGCCGCATGTAAGTAAATGCTACGGAATCGCAGCTCTTCCGATGCAGTTTTTCCCATTGAATTCAATGGGGTGCTTAAACCTGCAACAAAGCAGTGTGTGTTGCGATATTTGCGGCGGAATCAGTGATTCCACCGCAAAAATCGAATGTAAGAAAAATAAAAAATAAAGTTATACTTACCCAGAGATCCCTGTTTCTTCTCCAGTCTGGTCTCTCTGGATGATGTTGCAGGCCATGTGATGTCACATGGCCTGCAATGTCATCCAGGGAGGCCGGAGGGGACGTCAGAGGAGAGGGGGGGTAAGTATGTGCAATAATTTATGCAGCAGAATGTGGTGCGGGTTTTCGGACGGCATTCCCTGCGGTGTTCAGGGCGGATACGCTGCGCAGGTTGACACAGCTTATCTGTAATTAATTTCATGTATTCGACTCTTATTTATTTTAGTAAAATCCGGCGGTGGTGCTCCAAGTGTCTGTAACCCCACACAATAAGAAAACCCCTTATTGTATTTTTTGGGCAAAAAAAATATAAATATCCCCCTCCTAAAACAAGAGGAGTTATGATATATTTTTTAGTACACATATGTGGCAATACAAAGAATTTTCCCCACTATTTCACCATAGACATAGCAATTATTGCTACTATGTTATTGTGTAGATGGTCTATGGCACCCTTTAGAATCACATAGCTGTAAATTCTTTTCTACTACCAGTGTTTGCCTTACTGGGTTGTCCTCTTGCCCTGCTTTCTATTAAGACTCCCTGATGTCTGTCTCAAGGAGAATGGACCCTAGGTCTCATTATTCTTTTATTCAAGTGTAAGGCAACGTTTCCTGTCTGAAGTGTGTGTGCCTCCGGTGGGAGTGGGGTCTGAGAGGTCACAGTTTAGATCCATAATTTAGAAATGCTTCATTTATCAGAACAATGTTGTAGAGGGTCCCAAGTATGCCTCCGCCCATCACTCTCCTCTTCACCAGCACAGTGGGAGAGCAGCACTTCCAGGAACCTGCATGCTGTGTCCTGGAAAAGTTCCCATCAACTTATTATTAACCTATTATTTGGCTTTCAATGAAGGAAGGTCGTGGATGATTCAGAGGGAAGTCCACTGTAGTAGTGATACTATTCTATCTATTAGTGCAGGTTAAGCTTTGTGTGTGGCAGATGCCTTATACATCACATAATGGGACGCATGTATAAGAGTAGTCATTTGGCCGGTGAAAATGGTGCAAGTTTTATCAGCTGTGCACAATATTCACTGAAATAGATCATGCACCTGAATAAGTACTGTATATTAGAACATGCAAATCTATGGAATAAATGTTGCAGTAATTATAACAGGCATGTGCGAAACTTCTTTCAATCATATCTGTAAGAGCAAAACACCTAATATACTTTATATCTGTAAGAGCAAAACACCTAATATACTTCATATCTGTAAGAGCAAAACGCCTAATATACTTCATGTCTGTAAGAGCAAAACACCTAATATACTTCATATCTGTAAGAGCAAAACAACTAATATACTTCATATCTGTAAGAGCAAAACACCTAATATACTTCATGTCTGTAAGAGCAAAACGCCTAATATACTTCATGTCTGTAAGAGCAAAACACCTAATATACTTCATATCTGTAAGAGCAAAACGCCTAATATACTTCATATCTGTAAGAGCAAAACACCTAATATACTTCATGTCTGTAAGAGCAAAACACCTAATATACTTCATATCTGTAAGAGCAAAACACCTAATATACTTCATATCTGTAAGAGCAAAACACCTAATATACTTCATATCTGTAAGAGCAAAACGCCTAATATACTTCATGTCTGTAAGAGCAAAACACCTAATATACTTCATATCTGTAAGAGCAAAACAACTAATATACTTCATATCTGTAAGAGCAAAACACCTAATATACTTCATGTCTGTAAGAGCAAAACGCCTAATATACTTCATGTCTGTAAGAGCAAAACACCTAATATACTTCATATCTGTAAGAGCAAAACGCCTAATATACTTCATATCTGTAAGAGCAAAACACCTAATATACTTCATGTCTGTAAGAGCAAAACACCTAATATACTTCATATCTGTAAGAGCAAAACACCTAATATACTTCATATCTGTAAGAGCAAAACGCCTAATATACTTCATATCTGTAAGAGCAAAACGCCTAATATACTTCATATCTGTAAGAGCAAAACGCCTAATATACTTCATATCTGTAAGAGCAAAACACCTAATATACTTCATATCTGTAAGAGCAAAACACCTAATATACTTCATATCTGTAAGAGCAAAACGCCTAATATACTTCATATCTGTAAGAGCAAAACGCCTAATATACTTCATATCTGTAAGAGCAAAACGCCTAATATACTTCATATCTGTAAGAGCAAAACACCTAATATACTTCATATCTGTAAGAGCAAAACACCTAATATACTTCATATCTGTAAGAGCAAAACACCTAATATACTTCATATCTGTAAGAGCAAAACACCTAATATACTTTGTCTGTAAGAGCAAAACGCCTAATATACTTCATGTCTGTAAGAGCAAAACGCCTAATATACTTCATATCTGTAAGAGCAAAACACCTAATATACTTCATATCTGTAAGAGCAAAACACCTAATATACTTCATGTCTGTAAGAGCAAAACGCCTAATATACTCTGTCTGTAAGAGCAAAACGCCTAATATACTTCATGTCTGTAAGAGCAAAACGCCCAATATACTTCATATCTGTAAGAGACGTCATCAGTACATGATCTGTGGGGGTCCGACACCCGGGCCCCGCACAGATCAGCTGGTCCGGTGCCTCCGTGCACCGGACATACATGCCGGAAGCAGTTAGCTTCGGCCATGGAATAGTGGCCGAGCTGCAGTACTGCTCGTATTCAAGTGAATAGGAGCGGACCTACAGTTCTGCAGCACGGCCGCTATGCTATGTACGGAGCCAACTGCTTCCGGGCTCCGTACGTAGCATTACGTGTCACAGCATCCGGTGCCCGCAGGCCACTGGAGCGGCTTATCGGTGCGGGGTCCTGGTGTCGGACCCGCACCGATAACATACTGATGACCTATCCGGTGGATAGGTCATCAGTTGTCAGAAGGTGGACAACCCCCTTTAATCCGCAACGAAAATCTTCAAATACACCACGTGTTCACATAGTCTAATAGCAGTGATATTAAAATGCATGTGGAAAATGAGCTTTTTATAATATAAAGACATTTTAAGCCACTTCAGCCTCTTTAGAACAATATAAAATTAAAGTATCTGAATTCCTGATCACACGTATTATCCACACAGCAGCAGCTCAACATGCTTAACGTGTTCACACAGCATGTGCAGCAGCCTAATCCAGGATTGACTGGTCATGCTGGAGTTTAGAGAAATTCGCCATTCAGTCATTACTGTCCCACAGCAAATTCTATCTCAGGGTTTATAGTGCAAGAGAATGTGGAGAACAGACTCCTTTTTATTGTGTCTGCTGTCAATGTCATTAAGGCTTGTCTGTAATTTCGCCCAGAGATGCAACCTGTGCCAGCTATTACCAAAAAACGGGTATTGACAATAGAGTGTGAGGGTATATTCACATGCGACAGATTTGTTGTAGAAATTTCTGCAACTGAAAATCAGTTTTATACATTTGAATGGGATTGTTTTTTTTTTGTACTGTAGCCAGGTGTATGGATTTCTACAAACCCCATTCAGATTAATGGGACAGCCACATAAATTTCTACTAGACATCTGCCACGTGTGAAAATAATACCCTAAAGGGATATAGGAATTAGCAGGGACAGCAAATTTCTACTGTGACGATCAGGTCCGGTCTTAGGTTAGATGGAACCCTGTGCCGAATTTTCTTTTGGCATGACTGTATTGAGGGGCTCTGATGGGCAGACAGAGGGAGTTCCGTCCCTCTGCCAATCACTTTAGATGCCGCTATTGACCATGGCATCTAAGGGGTTTAACTGCAGAGATCAGAAGTTTCTCTGATCCCTGCCATTAAAACAGAAGCCCTGATGTGAATGACAGCTCCTGAGCCATTTCGATCATCCTGATGTAAATGTACGTAGCGGAGCCTCCAGTTAAGGCGATCCATGGCGTACATTTGTGTGAGGGTAAGTTAAGGGGCTTTATGTACTGTACACTTCAATACACATACAATTGATATTGCGTTATTTCTAGAATGCATGATCGTATACCTCTAAATAATATAGTCATACAGTTACCATTTATACAAGGGCCAAATAATATCACCACATCAGGGGTGTAGCTAGAGGGTTATGGGCCCTGGTGCAAGAATTCAGCTTGGGCCCCCCTACCCATCCCCAACACCACCAGACCCCTGCACACGCCTATGCCCTGCTACCTTGCCCGACAGACCCCATGAATGCCCCCACAGTAACATGCCCCCCATCGCTGTCCCCACAGTATAATGCCACCACACAGTATAATACCCCCATAGCTGCCCCCCCCACAGCTGACCACCACTGTATAGTGCTCCCCATAGCTGCTCCCACACAATATAATGCCCCGCATAGCTGACCACCACAGTATAATGCTCCTCATGTTGCCCCCACACAGTATAATGCCCCCCACAGCTGACCACCACAGTATAATGCTCCCCATGGCTGCTCCCACACAGTATAATGCCCCCCATAGCTGACCACCACAGTATAATGCCCCCCATAGTTGCCCCCACACAATATAATGCCCCCCATAGCTGACCACCACAGTATAATGCCCCCCATCGCCTGACCACCACAGTATAATGCCCCATAGCTGTCCCCACAGTATATTGTCACCCATAGCTGCCCCATACAGTATAATACCCCCTCCCCATAGCTGCCCCCATACAGTATAATGCCCCCAATAGCTGCCCCATACAGTATAATGCCCCCATACAGTACAATGCCCTCCATAGCTGCCACATACAGTATAATGCCCCCATAGGTGCCCCATAAAGTATAATGCCAATATAATACCCGCCATAGCTGCCACATGCAGTATAATGCCCCCCATAGCTGCCACATACAGTATAATGCCCCCATAGCTGCCCCATACAGGATAATGCCCCCATACAGTATAATGCCCTCCATAGCTGTCCTATATAGTATAATGCCCCCCACAGTTTCCACATACATTATAATGCCCCATACAATATAATGTGCCCCATACAGTATAATGTCCTCCATAGCTGTCATACAGCATAATGCCCCCACACAGTATAATGCCCCCCATAGCTGCCACATACAGTATAATGCCCCATACAGTATAATACCCTCCATAGCTTTCCCATACAGCATAATGCCCCATACAATATAATGTCCCCCATAGCTGCCACATACAGTATGATGCCCCCCATACAGTATGATGCCCCCCATACAGTATAATGCCCCCCATAGCAGCCACATACAGTATAATTCCCCCATACAGTATAATGCCCCCCATAGCTGACACATACAGTATAATGCCCCCCCATACATTATAAAGCCCCACATGCAGTATAATGCCCCAATACAGTACAATGCCCCCCATAGCTGCCCCATACGGGATAATGCCCCCCATACAGTATAAAGCCCCACATAGCTGCCCCGTACAGGATAATGCCCCCCATAGAGTATAATGCCCCCATACAGTATAATGCCCTGCATAGCTGCCACATACAGTAAAATGTGCCCCATACAGTATAATGCCCCCTCAGCAGCTGCCATATGAGCCCCTCTGCCATACCCAGTATAATTCCCTCATATGTATGTATCTAATAGAAAAATAATAACATAATTACTTACCTATCCCCGTTCCCACGACGGGTGGAGGAGAGCCTTTTCCTCCTCCCCTACAAGCCCCTCATGGTTAGGGGCCTGGTCGCAGTTGCAACCCCTATAGCTACGCCACTGCACCACATCATGACCACATGTTGCCACCGCGTAGTGACTGAATAACACCACCAGCCTGTTACTGAATAATACCTCCTCATATTACACGGCATAGTGACTGAATAATACCTCCACACCATGATCACATATTACCACCACTTATTGACTGAATAATACCACCCTACCAATAATACCACCCTACCAATAATACCACCCTACCAATAATACCACCCTACCATTACTGAATAAAACACACTATACAAAGACCAAATTTAACACCACATAGTGACTTAATAATACCACAATACTGTTACTAAATAATGCTGCCACAACTTGACTATATATTACTACACATAGTGACTGAAAAATACCAGTATACTGTTACAGAATAATACCTCTACATTATGACCAAATATTACCACCTCAGAGTGACTGAATAATACAGCCACACCATGACCACCATATCATCACCACATAGTGACTGAATAATACTACCAATACTGTTTCTGAATAAAAACCACTATGCAAAGACCAATATTACCACCATACAGTGGCCATATAGTGGTAGATACCGGTTCTACTAAGGCGCTCCGCAAATCTTATAAGAAAATACAGTACAGTTATATCCAGTGACTCACAGGTGACGTCTTCTCAGATTGGAGTCATTCTTTTTCTTCTCCATCCTACCCAGACCGCCATGACGACTTCTTCCAAACACTGCATGTCTCTGTCGACTTTGCTGCCCAGACATCTTTGACTCCTAAGTTTTCCAGCACCCTCCCCACGTATGCTTACCCTCTACACCCTCCATTAAACTGGGGCCTGTGCAGTTTCAACTTACCATACTGCTGCTGTCCTCATTACTCTGTCTGTTGCTGCCCCAGGTGCTCACATTACTGTACCTTCTGTATAGTAAGTATAGTAAAGTGCCCCCAAATACTGTGCTTCAGTAATATTATGGTGACATAACTATAGTTACACCAAAAACAATAGAGAGTTCCTTACATAGTAATGTGCTGGTCTCCTTAGTTCCCCTTCACAGTAATAATTCTATCTTACTGCTCCTACACAGTAATAGTGCCCTCTTATTGCTCCTACATTTATTAATGCCACTCTACTTCCCCTACACAGTAAGAGTGCCCCCTACTTAGTAAAAGTAGTCCTTTAGTGACCTTCACACGGAAATAGTACCGCCTACTTAGTAAAAGGACCATTTAAGTGCCCTCTACACATGCATAGTGCCTCCCACATAGTAATACTGTAGTTCCCCTTAGGCAAGCCTCAACAAAGTAATAAAATGAACACCCATAACTCCACTTTAATCCTCTGCTCATTGGTGGGCAGCAAGCATTTAAAAGCGCAAGTTCAGGGTCACACAACGTGGCGCCATGGGGTACAGGAGAATGATCTCATGCAAGAGAGGACTTGGTGCTCAGCCTGGAGAAGCGGGGGGGGGGGGGGGGGGGTAAAGCTTACAAAAGGGAAAATCAGAGGAATAGTCGGGGGGGAGCAGAGGTAGAGAACCAGCGCACAGCAGCACACACAGAGCAGGCTGCCAGAGAGAGTAAGGGTATGTTCACGCGCAAATGCAAAATACGTCTGAAATTACAGAGCTGTTTTCAGTCAAAAACAGCTCCTGAATTTCAGGCGTTTTTGCAAGTACTCGCGTTTTTCGCGGCGTCTTTTACGGACGTAATTGGAGCTGTTTTTCATTGGAGTCAATGAAAGCCGGCTCCAAAAACGTCCTAAGAAGTGACATGCACTTCTTTGACGTGGGCGTATTTGTACGCGCCGTCTTTTGACAGCGACGCGTAAAATGACACCTCGTCTGAACAGAACATCGTAAAACCCATTGCAAGCAATGGGCTGATGTTTGCAGACGTAATGGAACCGTCTTTTCAGGCGTAATTCGAGGCGTAAAACGCCCGGATTACGTCTGAAAATAGGTCATGTGCACATACCCTAACTGGCGCTTGTCCATTATTCTCCCTGACAGTCTGCTCTCTTACACTGGTGGTGTTCAGCATACTGTCAGCAGCACCCCTTCTCAGTAAATAAATGATGCGACTTGTGCAAAGGTCGGCTCTTGTGTCTATAGATAAAAACTGACCCTAAGGGCGGATTTACACGAACGTGTAATACGTTCGTGCAACGCGTGAGATTTTCACGCGTAGTACGGACCTATGTTAGTCTATGGGGCCGTGCATACAGTCCGTGATTTTTGCGCAGCGTGAGACCGCTGCGTAAAACTCACGACATGTGCTATATTTGTGCGTTTTTCGCGCATCACGGACTCATTGGAGTCAATGGGTGCGTGAAAATCACGCGCAGCACATGGAAGCACTTCCGTGGGACGCGCGTGATTCGCGCAACAGCAGTCAAAAGTATGAATGAAAACAGAAAAGCACCACGTGTTTTTCTGTTTACAAACATACAAACAGAGTGTCCTAATGATGGCGCGGCTGCGCGAAAATCACGCAGCCACGCATCATACAGGGCTGATACACGGAGCTGTAAAGTGCCTTTTGCGCGCGCAAAACGCACACGCTCGTGTAAATGATGTCTTGGTACTCCGGATAGAGCAGGTGGGCACCGGGTTTCCTCCTCGCAAATGGCACAGAGCACATATTTTAAAAGTCTTCCATCTAACATTTTGAATCCCGACTTCTACATTACATCTTTGTGTCATGTTACTACATTGTGAAAGCAGCAGTTGGGCACATAGGTAGTTAGATGCTGTGAATTCACAATTTAATTGGGGTCTGTGCAATTTCAACTACGTGAAATGAACAGATCCCATGTTCACAAATTACTAAGCTATGGGGCCCATTCCTAAGTGGAAAAAGCACTGAGCCCCAGCAAGCTGCCGCTAGTGTCCAGCGGCAGCCCTCCCCTTTTTTCTTTTAAATTGGTCCCTGATGGCAGCCCTGGGCATTAGCCTATGGATCCCTATTTATAGATTTTTAATGCAGATCAGTTTTTCATACCTATAGTGCTGCATAAAAGATCACTCATGTTATGAGACAGAGCTAGTATCCGTAAAAGTATATTATATATATATATATCAAATAATTCTCTATCATCAACACAGTAAATGGGGGCAGTGGGGTTTTACTGGCATGAACAAGTATTTGAATATTGCTCTCAGGTTATTATCCCTCTACTTGGAATGCAATGATTTAATAAACACAATTATTGCCTAAGGCCACATTCACACGGCAGTATTTTGGTCAGTATTTGGAAGCCATATCCAGGAGTGTGACCTACACAGAGAAAAAGTATAATGGAAAGATTTGTACCTGTTCTGTGTAGATTCCGCTCCTGGTTTTGGTATGGGAGCAGAATACTGGCGTGTGAAAGTGGCCTAACACTGGTGCAATTGTTTATGAAGCCAAATGCATGTAGAGGACATTGGTGACAGCAAGAGTGATGTTATACAGAGGAGGGCAACAAGAGGGACGTTCTGTTATCACAAGTGCTCTCCAGCTTGGGAGCTACATTAATGCCCATTAGGTGAATTGGGAACCATTGACATTTAGGGTATGTTCACGCGGCCTATTTTCAGCCATTTTTCGGGCCGTAAACTCCGTAAAAATAAGGAGGCTGAATGAATCCAAAAATCTGCCCATTGATTTCAATGGGAAAAACGGCATCTGTTCCCATGAAGCATTTTTTTACACGGCCGTTTTTAAAAATGGCACGTAAAAAAACGCCCCGTAAAAAATAAGTGCATGTCACTTCTTAAGCCGATTTTGGAGCCGTTTTTCATTGACTCAATAGAAAAACCGCTCCAAAAACGGACGTAAAAAACACAAATTGCTTAAAAAAAGGCTTTTGGTTTGCCGTGTGAATATAGCCTAAGTGTATTACATGTGGCTTTGTTTTTAAAGGTGGGAATATAATAAACTCCCATTAACATATTTTCTTTAAAAATTTTAACAATTAAAAAATAAAAATCTGTGACAACTGCATGTAAACACTACATGGGAATGAGCCTTTGGTGATTTGTCCTTTCACTTGTTTTTAAAAGCTATATAAACAAAAAACCACAAGGATCACTATAGAAAGACTCCCAAGCAGTGCCCATAGCGGTCTTCAGGAGGTAGAAGATAAGCAGACAAATCTGTTATTTTTCCCGGAAACTGCTTGGGTACGCTAGTAGTTCTTCTTTTTGTGACGGCTTCTCTTCATAGGGATCAATGATCAACTATTTTTGGACTGTTCATTTGTCATAGACGGAAGAAGGGATAGATTATTAGTGACAGATCCTATTTAGCAATCTTAGGTTTGTTAATACACGTGGATAGCCAAAAACCACAATGGCTAGAGCAATGCGCCCCAAACCTGCCCTCAAGTAACCCCAACATGCAATGTCTTGAGGATTTCCCATAGAGAAAAGAAATGTGTTAATTGTTGATTCAATGAATTTATTTAATTCACCTGTGCAACATTAAGGAAATCCTGAGGGTAATGACGGATGTAGCGGCCACCGTTCAGCCGCGATGCAGCCAAAAACCATGCTGACAAGCAGTTCTCCTGTGAATCGATGCGGTTCTTAAATACTTGTTAGGGCTTGTACACACGTAGCGGAATTGCTGCAGCATTTCTGTTAAAACGAGCAGACATTCCGCTGCGGAAAAACTGCACCATTTCCGGCGTTTTTTACTGCAGAAAATGGTTGAATTTTGCTGCCTTTTTCTCAATGTCGAGAGATGGTGACATCTCCTCTGAAAAACGTAGCAATTCTGTCCACTTTCCGCAGCAGAAACTGACATACTGCGGTCCGAAAGATACGCACCGCAAGTGAATTTCTGTTTTGAAATTTTACGCAGCGTGTGGATGAGATTTGTTAACTGTCACCCACTTTGCTGCCACTGTATTCTGCTGCGTATTTTCCGGCCGCAATTCCAGCCAGAAAATACACAGCAATTCCGTTAAGTGTGGACAAGCCCTAAATGTCCATGCGTTTTTTACAGTTAAAAATGCTGCTTATCTTGAGGTCTGGAAACACTGATCTAAAGTATCCAGCATTCGAATAGTGGATCATGATGTACTAGTGCCCCCTGCCAATTCAAGAGCGGGCAGAGCTCATAGATGCACTATTGGAGGTCAAGGATAATGATATTTCATATAGCTCATTGTGAATGAATAAATACTATATAAATAGTTCTAGCAGTAAAACTGGCCACTAATGTGACAATTTAGCAATAACATTTATGTTTTGGAGTACCCCAAAAATGGTGCAATTAATTGTAACAATAAAAACAATGCACGCACTTGATCTTTAACCCATAAACATCCCATATGTTCAATGTGCTGCCATTGTGACTTTCTGTTAACAACCAATCAGATTGCCCGATACAGCGTGATGGCACACGAACGATCAATCAAAATGTTAACTCGTGTAAAATACATTTTTGAAATGACTCGCTGTGATAGATGGAAGGGTTAACAGTTATTAACAATCGCCGTTTATGGTCTTATCTCATGAAAAATTGTCAGCATATAGCCAGCTAAAGGTCTTTTTAAACATACAGATATCTGACCAATTTCCATCCAATCTCACCAATACTGATCTAAATTGATGTGTATCAATGGCCAATTGATCCAATTAAAATGCCAGAAAACTGATCTGTCGTGCATAAAAACTGCTGATCACAATGACTGTAGCGGGTAAACAGCATCTGGAAGACAACTCCATTATAGGGAGGACAAAGGTTTTATTTTAGGATTATCATAACAGAAAAAATATTTGTGTGTGTAAATGGCCAAGTCAGCCCAATGTCATCATCTGTAAGATCGGTCTGATTGGTCAGAAATCTGTGTGTGTAAACCCGACCCAATTGTCTAGAATCTTGACCTGTTTGCAAACATCAAGAACACTAGAGAGTTTAGGAACCTCCAATATATATAGATATGAGATAGATAGATAGATAGATAGATATGCGCACACGTGTGTATATTTTGATACTATATAATAATTTATCCATCACAAGAAACACGTAGAGTTTCTTAAAAAATCATTTATTTATCTTGAAAATACAGAGACTTTGGTAGACCTTTTTTTTTTTGCAAAATTCATACATTTAAATAAATGGATTCTTTAATACAGAATTACGACACATGTAAAACACATTCAACATAGTATTTAAAAAGGTACCAAAATGAGATAAATCCAGAGCTTCTACACAAAGTGTTACAATAGAAAAGCGGAATGAGGCTCATTGCTAAAACTGAGAAATGTATTTATATTTTATTTCCAAAACGGCTTCTCTGGATACAGTATTAAAAGGTAATGTCCTGGTGTGCGGTTTCCGTTATTGTGTATACTTTTATTAACGGCTTCCCCACATCATTGCATGTAAAGGCACAAGAACAAGCAGTACAAATGGGATTGTGAGTAGCCCTTAGGCTGGGGCAACATAGAGATTTTTGTAGTGCAACTTTTCTTTTTAGCTGTAGTTAAAACCAGAAAGTAGCACTACAAAGTCTCCAAAAAGTCCCTGAATCACATAAAATCATTAGTCCTAATTTACACTTGGTGACAGTGCTGCCATTTAATGTTGCGTTTTTCTACAGTGATCAGTTAGCTGTGAATAGATGGGAATTCATGAATTCAGACACAGCAGGGGAGTTTTTTATAGTGAACAGTTCATTAAGTTTCCTGCTATTATCACTTTACAGAGAAGCCCCCGTTTCATTGCGGTTTTCTACATGCCACTATCACCAGTGTGTGCCCCCTGCCTTATCAGGTGCTCTGGAATGTAGTACAAACTGATAATAAAATACACAAGAGGACAGGAATGAAAGAAGTGCCCATGTCTGAGTGTAACCTGCTGCACTGAGCTCAGCCACTGAACAAGCAGGGGGTGCCCCAGATCCAATAACGTGCCAGAGCAAAGTGCCTCAATCCCATCGCCTGGAACAGGTCGGGACTGGCATACCACCTACTCAATCATCTTACTGGGGTCCACACCGTACTGGCAGACACAATGCCAGGCTATGGAGAGGGGATGGATGGCACTATGAGCTCTCTGCTGAATATACATACATCATCTACACATATATACACAGTGACTGCACGAACAATCACTCCAAAGCATCAAGAAGAAGTTCCAGTAATACTATTCCAGTCATGTAGTTGTGCCGATGCCAGTGGCACGGAGATGCCCGCTGTCGGGTCACTGTGCCATATAGTAGTCAGAGTCCAGTGAGTGGCCAGCTGTCCATGAAGGGAGCGATGTAACGTCCATCTTCCTCTGCCTACCTGCTGTGCCCGCACCCGGATGCGGAGTGACCAGTGTCCGTTGCCCCTTTGTCCTTACACGTAGTTCTTCTTATCGTAGTCCCCATTGGAGGTTGGTCTCCGGGAGGCAGAGTACTTGACTGGCGGTGTCCACTGCCCCTTCATAGGGCACGACAGGCAGATTAAGACCCCGCCGAGGAGTAGGAGGGCAGTGGCTGCCCAGCCGACATACAGCGCTGCCCCCATCTCCCTCTTCTGGGAGGCGGGTACATGGGGGTTGAAGAAGTCCTTGATGACAATGTTGGCAGTCCAGCATAGCGGGATGAGAACCAGCAGCCCAGTCACAATGTACAACACTCCCCCGGCAAACACGATGCGGCTCTTGACATTGCTGTCCTGGAAACAGGTGGTACATTGGGCTCCGACAATAGTGACCAGAAGGGCGATGAGTCCTACGATGGATGCCAGGATAGTGAGCGCTCTGCCCGCCTGCAGCTCCGGCTCCAGTGCCAGGATAGAGTCATAGACCTTACACTGCATCTGCCCGGTGCTCTGTACCACACACGACATCCAAAGCCCTTCCCAGGTGAACTGTGCCACCACGATGTTCTGCTCGATGAACGCTGACACTTGCCACATAGGCAGCGCACATGTCAGGATCACCCCTACCCAGCCGATGATGCAGATGGACAGACCGAAGATCTCCAGAGCGAACGCACCCATCTTCCTGCTGTGTGGACAGTGCTGGTCAGCGGCTTGTAGCGTGCCCTCTCCTGGGTGACAGTATGCCCGGTGCTGGCAATGTGGATCTGAGCCTCAGGCTTCTCCCTCTCCTATTAAGTAGCCCTCCAACTCCAGACCCGCCTCGCCCATGGGACGCCCGGCCAGCCAATCAGGGGCCCCAGTATCTTGAGGCTGCCAATCAGGCTGTGATCAGGGGCTGCCTGGGGGATATGAACTAGTGACTAATGGTGGGAAGGAAGGGCTGGGGGCGAGGGGGTCCAGCTGGAGGAGGACACAACCAAGTACGAGAAAAACACAGCAGAGAGTGAAGGGGACTGTGTCCTGCGCTGCCTCAGAGGAAGAGGGGAGCACAATAGCAGTAGGATGTGTCATGTCACACAAACCTAAGGGGGAACCAGTGTGCCCCCTCTGTCATGCCAGCTTACCACAGAAATCCGGTGTAAATTCAGGGCTAGATGAGACGTCACCCCTCAGTGGAAGGATTCATCTCGTGAAATGAGTTCTAACCCGAATACATAGCTCTCTCCATTATTAGATGGAAAGCCCTTTCATAAAATGTCAGAGGAAGTAGATGAAACCTGTGATTCTTACACCTATGGCTATAAAACCTCTGATCTGTCCACTTTAGATCAGGGATGGACAACCATGGGGCAAAAAATGCTCCTGAGGAGTTGACTGACCTCTGTGGAGACAGACATCTCATCCATGGCCATACATTTCAGACAGTTGTCGGCCGAGCACTCGCTCAGCCGACCGTTATTCCTCTCAACTCCACCATGAACGTAAACACTCGCCAGAGCCGGAATATTTCATTTTAATAGGGAGAGGGGAATAAGCCCCTGCCAGACACAGGATAGATCTGCGGGAAAAAGGATCCGGCGCGTTCAAAACCAATATGCCCGATCCTTCTTTTCCCTAAAATCTGCAGTCAGGGGGCCGACATACATAGACAGTTGGCGGATCCTACCAATATCACTATTTTATCTCATGTGTATGCCCAGTTTCAGCAGGGAAAGATTGCGTGGTTGTGTGTACGAAGCTTTATCCCATGGATTAGATAACATTTTTCTCATTGCACCTTGACAGGATATACAAAAGGACTCCGCATCAGACGGAGCGCAACTGCATGAAAGCGGAATACCAGTTCTGTCAATGTTCAGAAACAATCATCGGCTGTATCAGGGTATGTTCACACGGAGTGTTTTCAGACGTTTTTCTGGCCGTAAACGTCCCGAAAAACGGCTGAAAAATCGGAAGCAAAACGCCTCCAAACATCTGCCCATTGATTTCAATGGGAAAAACGGCCGCGTAAAAAAACAGCCGCGAAAAAAAAGGGGAATGTCACTTCTTCAGCCGTTTTTCATAGACTCTATAGAAAAACAGCACCAAAAACAGCCGTTAAAAACGCCACGAAAAACACAGCTTTGATTAAAAAACATCTGAAAATCCGTATCTTCAGACGTTTTTTATTTTCTGTGTCCAATAACGTCCGCTCCGTATTTTCAGACGTTTTTGCTCACTGCGTGTGAACATACCCTAAGGCTAGGTTCAGACATTCACTATTTCATGAGGACTTGGGCGTGGAGTCCACACCTTAAGGGTATGTTCACACGGCGGGGGTCCGTAACGGCTGAAATTACGGGGATGTTTCAGCCTGAAAACATCCCCGTAATTTCAGCCGTACCGGCATGTGCAGGCGCTTGAACGCCGCGTCAATTACGGCCGTAATTAGCGCTGCTATTCATTGGAGTCAATGAATAGCGGCTCCAATTACGGCCAAAGAAGTGACAGGTCACTTCTTCTACGCGGGCGTCTATTTACGCGCCGTCATTTGACAGCGGCGCGTAAATATACGCCTCGTGTGAACAGACAAACGTCTGCCCATTGCTTTCAATGGGCAGATGTTTGTCAGCGCTATTGAGGCGCTATTTTCGGGCGTAATTCGGGGCAAAAACGCCCGATTTACGTCCGTAAATAGGCCGTGTGAACATACCCTTAGGGGGGATTTGGCAGCGTGTAGGGCGCGTGGTTTTCGCGCGGCACGCAATGCCCTATAGAAGTCTATGGGGCAGTACACACAGTCCGTGTATTTTGCGCAGCGTTTGTTCGCTGCGCAAAATACGCGACAGGTTCAATAACTCTGCGTATTTCACGCATCACGCACCCATTGAAGTCAATGGGTGCGTGAAAACCAGGCAGGTCGCACGGAAGCACTTCCGTGCGAACAGCGCACGAGCTGTCAAAAGGATGAATGGAACCACCACGTGCTTTTCTGTTTCCAAGCATCCAAACGGAGTGAACCCCGACAACCGAAGCTAACTTCACCGGGTTCGGCCAAACTCGTTTTGGCCGAACCCGGCAAAAAAATTTCCGGTCCGCGACGTCGGGAGACATTCACTGTGCATGGTGCTGAAAGAGTTAAACTGTTTCAGCACCATGGACAGTGACTTGCGATCCCAAAATACATGAACCTGTAAAAAAAAACGAAGTTCTAACTTACCGATTACTCCTGTCTCCTTCCTGCAGTCCGACCTCCCGGGATGACACTTCAGTTCAAGTGACAGCTCCAGCCAATCACAGGCCAAGCACAGGCTGCAGCCAATCACAGGCTGCAGCGGTCACTTGGACTGCCGCGTCATCCAGGGAGGTGGGGCCCGATGTCAAGAGAGGCGCGTCACCAAGGACGCGTCACCAAGGCAACGGCCGGGAAGTTCTCGGTAAGTAGTAACTTTATCTTTTTTTTTTACAGGTTTTTCGCTGTTGTGTTCGGCATTCACTGTCGAGGGTGCTGAAAGATTTAGCTCTTTCAGCACCTTGGACAGTGACGGGCGTTGACAAGCCTCATCTCTATGATGCCGGCTGCGCGAAAATCACGCAGCCGCGCATCAGACACGCATGACACACGCAGCTGTCAAATGGTTTTTGCGCTCGCAAAACGCCGCGTTGTTTGCACGCGCAAAAACGCAACGTTCGTGTGAATCTGCCCTAATCCTCATTAAATCTGCTCACATTGCGCATTCAATGGAAGTGAATTGGGTGTTTTATACCCATAAAATGAGTGACGTTCATTTTTTCCGCATGACAATGGAGCTAATCCACGTGCAGATCCGCTGGCACATCCGCGGTAGAAATTCAAGTGCCAGCCTAATGATCTGTGAGATTTGACGAGAACTACTGACATGTCTCTATGATACAGAGGTTCAGGTCCTCCCAAGTCATATTCACAAGGGTACCGGAAGCCGAGATCTGGGGTGTCTGGCAGCAATACCTTCTCTCTCCACAGACATCAACATGCAGAAGAAGGACATGCATGTTCATAGGGTTAGGTGGCTTGTGGGCGATGGCTGTCAGCTAAATGGTGGGCCAGTATGTCTATGGTTGGGTAATAATCCTTGTAGAATCCTACAGCGAATAATAGATTGTAAACACTACTGAGCAGGGGCCCTGTAAGTTTATGTTCTAGTGAACGCTCTTGTACTGACATTGCTGTAAACGGAAGGGATGATTTATAATATTTCTGTTATGTGACAGAACTGCAGCTGTGACGGGAGTAACCATGGGTATTCTGCACAGCGTGATCTGGTTACACAGGTGATTGTACATACTCCTATATGCTACGTCACCGCACGTTGTGGAAGGTGATGATGTCACTGAATAATAGATGAAGCCTTCCCTACTGTCAAATCTTAAGTCAATTCCTCACGAAATACGGTGAGCAATAACCATAATAGAACGAAAACTGTTCTGTGGACATAATAACAAATGATGTAAATGTTACAGATAATGTTTCAGCAGAAAAGTTCCCAGTAACTGATGCAAGTGCCGCGGTTTTTCCATTCACTTTGATGTGATGTTTTTTTATTCATTGTCTTACTAAACTCTCTGGTAGTTGCTGAGTGATTTCCCCTTATTATACCTACCTATGACCTGACACCATTAATATCTGCGTAAAGAACACCATAAAATGTCCTATTGGTCATAATAAACTCTTAAAGGGTTTTCCTATCTTAGACATTTATGGCAGAGCCACAGGTTATGCTATAAATGTCTGATATAAGTGGTGGTCCCAAGCTTGTTTGTCAATTTCCCCCAGTATTCAATAGAGTCTCCCATAGACTTCACATGTCCCTATATTCAGTCTACCGCATGACCAACATTCTCCTGTAGATATGCCATACGTATAAAATGGGAAAACCCTTGAAGTATATTAAATGACAGATTCCCATCTCAGACATTTATGGCATATACACAATATATGCCATAAATATCTGAAAGGTGTTGGCCCCCCTCTAGGAACCCACACCTATCCAGGGAACAAGGACCCCCAAACCCAGTCCTAACTGGTGAGGCGGCTGCCGGCAACTGCATCCAGGCGGAGAGTGAGTGGACAAGTGGCTGCCCCTGTGAGCGTCTCTCTCCATTCACTTCTTTGGGAGTTAGGAAAACAGCCGAGCACAATTGCACATCTAAAACAATGGAAGTGGAAAAAAATACTGCAGACTTTAAAAGCCAGTTACACTAATACCGAAGTGGATTTTTATAGGTCAGCATCTCGACTTTCATAGACATTAATAGAAAAATAGACCAAAATGTCTAGACCTACAATGCATTCGGAAAGTCCTCAGACCCTTTCACTTTTTTCACATTTTGGTATGTAGAGGCCTTGTGCTAGTTTAAAGAAAAATCCAAGTTTTTCCCCATCATCCTGCACTCAATACCCATAACGACAAAGTGAAAACAGAATTTTAGAAATTTTTGCAAATTTATTAAAAATGAAAAACTCAAATTTCCCATGGACATAAGTATTCAGACCCTTTGCTATGACACTTGAAATTTAGCTCTGGGGCCTCCCATTTCTCTAGATCATCTTTGAAATGTTTCTACACCTTGATTTGAGTCCACCTGTGGTAAATTCATTTGATTGGATATGATTTGGAAAGACACACCCCTGTCTATATAAGGTCTCACAGCTGACAATGCATATCAGAGCAAAAACCAAGCCATGAGGAGGAAAGAACTGCCCGTACAGCTCAGAGACCAAATTGCGTGGGGGCACAGGTCTGGGGAAGGGTACAAATTTTTTTTCTGCTGTAGTGAAAGTTCCCAAAAGCACAGTGGCCTCCATAATTCTTAAATGCAAGAAGTCTGGAACAACTGGGACTCTTCCTAGAGCTGTCCGCCCCACCAAACTAAGTAATCTGGGGAGAAGGGGCTTAGTAAGAAAGGTGACCAAAAACCCAATGGTCAATCTGGCTGAGCTCCAAAGATCCTATGTGCAGATGGGAGAAACTTCCAGAAGGTCAACCATCACTGCTCATAACCTTCCCAATACCATCCCTACAGTGAAGCATTGTGGTGGCAGCATCATGCTGTGGAAGTGTTTTTCAGCGGCTGGGACACGGAGACTGGTCAGGGTTGAGGGAAAGATGAATGGAATAAAGTAGAGATATTCTTAATGAAAACCTGATCCAGAGTGCTCTGGACCACAGACTGGGCCGAAAGTTCACCTTCCAACAAGACATTGATCCTAAGCACACAGCCAAGACAACACAGGAGTGACTTAGGGACAACTCTGTGAATGTCCTTGAGTGGCCCAGCCAGAGCCCTGACTTGAATCCAATCGAACATCTCTGGAGAGACCTGAAAATGGCTGTCCACTGACGGTCCCCAACCAACCTGACATAGCTTGAGAGGATCTGAAGAGAAGAATGACAGGGCCCCCATAGTAATCGCTTGGGGGACACATGGTATCACAGCCCCACATAATTTTTATGATTTAAAGGTTGGTGGTTTCTGGTTTGGTTTCTTCCTCCCCACCCCTCTTTTATTATCACAGTTGGTATTTACCTGCATGGGTCAGGTTCAGGTCAGCTGTACAGGAATGTACGAGCAGGTTCTGGAATTTTCCACCTTGCGCTCGTGAACCCCGCGCTTTTTACTGATTGGATAATGAGCAGCAACGGCGGGAAGATTTCCTGTTTAAATTCCGGTATTCGGCAGTGTTCCGGGCCGTTTGAAGAAGAGTTTAAAAGGGTTTCCCTGTCGCGATGTTTACTAGTGGGGTTTAGTCTCTCAGCTAATGCTTAGGGGACTTGGTTCAATAATTTTATGATGATTGATTAATGAATTTTCAATAATTTTATGGTTATGTTGTATTGAATTATTTATTCTTGGGTAACCCTTAATAAACATCGCGACCTATATTTCCAATTATAAAGTTGTGGTTGTCATTTATTTGTATGTTTATATGTTGGGGTTTGTGTTACCATGGCAGAAAGTCCTCAAATCCAGGTGTGCAAACCTTGTGGCATCATAAGAAGACTGGAGGCTGGTGTCGCTGCCAAAGTTGCTTCAACTAAGTGCTGAGTAAAGGGTTATGGGATATTGAGTGCAGAATAATGGGGAAAAAACTTTTTAGCACAAGGCCTCAACATAACAAAATGTGAGAAAAAAGGGTCTGGAGACTTTCCGAATATGTTGTATATCTTACACATTATTGTAAAGAAGACAATAAAAAGACGAGAAGATAAGACATTCACAAGTATCACAGCATCATGGCAGGCCCAACATGCTTGTAGCTGCTCTAAGGCTGGGTTCACACGACCATGTTACGTCCGTAATGTACGGAACGTATTTCGGCCGGAAGACCCGGACCGAACACAGTGCAGGGAGCCGGGCTCCTAGCATCATAGTTATGTACGACGCTAGGAGTCCCTGCCATGCTGCAGGACAACTGTCCCGTACTGTAATCATGTTTTCAGTACGGGACAGTAGTTCCACGGAGAGGCAGGGACTCCTAGCGTCGTACATAACTATGATGCTAGGAGCCCGGCTCCCTGCAGTGTGTTCGGACCGGGACTTGCAGCCGAAATACGTTCCGTCCTTTACGGACCGAACATGCTTGTGTGAATCCAGCCTTACATTTATACAGGGCTGCCATCAGGAAATTCTGGGCCCCATACACTGAAAGAGATTGCCCCTCCCCCCCCTCCATTACCGGGGGTTGGCAACGGACAGTGTGGCGCTCACCTTTGTACGCTATATGCAGTAACTGATTTTGTTACTGATGTCAAGTTACAGTGAACGAAACCACAAAGCAGCCAGTAACCAGTTGATGCCCTGGATTTTATTGAATTCAGCCAAAACATATGGCACACAATGGGATACGTCGCCTGGGGAAACTCCTGAAGTCACTTTCCATAAATGAACAGAGACGTCAGGAGTTTTACCTGGGCCAAAGTCCACGGGCAGAGAGCTTGTGATGCTCTGCCTGGGGATCATTACTGTTTTTAGGACCGATATATGGTTTTTTTGTGGGATCTCTCAGGATGGAATAGCATAGTCTACTACACTATTCCATCCTTCAAAAAAAAAAAGTACACCGAAGTATACCAACCCGACAGAGACCAAAAGGACATAATGGAGCCATATGAACACATTTATTGTGTACGTCGGGAGCTTTCTGACGTAGAAGATAAATATAGGGCGATAACACGATGTGGAGGGTGCCTTAAGAAAAGGTGAAGCACTTGCGAGGATTTAAAGGAATAGTGTCGCCCCAAAAAAATTTTGGGAGTTTGAGGTTAGTGTTTTATAAAAAACTTTTGTATTTATTTGTGTGTTACTTTTTTGTATTTTTTTACTTTTTCTTCCCTATGGGGGCTGCCATTTTTTTTTCCATTTCTGTATGTGTCGATTAACGACACATACAAACATGGAATACGGCACATACAGTCCAATAGTGAATGCGAACGGGGCCCGTTCCATCCACTATGGTGTACGCTGTCTGTGTGGGAACGACGCATGCGCCGCTCCCACACAGTCCAAGTTGAACTGAGCGCCGTCCGGCGCCATTTTCCTGTAGACCGGAAGTCGCGGCCGGACAGTAAGATTACTACTTCCGGTCGCGGCTTCCGGACTTGTGCACTTGGAGCAGCGGCAGCAGACGGAGCGGACGGACCGGAGGGAGCGGCAGCGGCAGGAGCAGGTAAGGGATTTCTATGTATGTTCGTGTTTCAGTGTGTGTTTACTACTGTATGTAAACCTTCTACACTGTGTGTTAGCTCAAAAAATAGCGACACACAGTGTAGGAGGTTTGACCGTTCAATCCCCTCGTTTCTCCCGGTACTAGCCAGGATAAAGGAGGGGGGGATTCTGAGAGCTCACTAGAGCGAGGGATTTTTACCCAATTTTGCAGCATAAAGCAATGTGGTTGCTTTACCACATGCAATGCTGCAATTTTGGGAATTGCTCCATCTAGTGACCAGTGCTGGGAAATATTATAAATTAGAATCTAATTTATAATATTTCCTGACTCGTGAAAAAATAAAAAAAATTAGAACAATGTTTAATCACCTACACACTAATTGTTTAACTAAAAAAAAAATGCATTTTTTGCTAGCAACACATTCCCTTTAAGGAGCACTAAGGCAGGTAAAAAAATTAAAATAAAAAAGCCTATACTTACCATGCCACACGTCTCTCTGACGTCCTTCAACAATCACATGGGATGAAACGTCATGCCTTAAAGGGGTTGTCTGAGATTTAATGACTTTGTGTTAATGCTTGTAATTTATAAGTGTAAATACATTTGTAATATACTTATATTTTCCAAAGGGGCCCTGTTTCCAGATCCTGCCGTGGGGAACTTGACGGGTGACGTCACTCTCTGCTCTGGCCGCTTTGTTGATCTTGAATTCTTTGCCGGGTATACGACATGTCACTTGTGACGTGGTGTATATCGGCTTGTTCTAATTCACAGCCTGTAACGCGCATGCGCTGTCACTGCTGTTCTCGCGGTCCATGCTGTTCTCGAGATAACAGCCGCGGCCGCGCATGCGCATTACAACAGAACAAGTCGATATATATACCACGTCACAAATGACGTGTCACATACCCGGAAAATGATTCAAGATCAACAAAGCGGCCAGAGCAGAGCAGAGAGTGACGTCAACCGTCAAGTTCCCCACGGCAGGATCTGGAAACGGGGCCACTTTGGAAAATGGAAGTATATTACAAATGTATTTGCATTTATAAATGACAAGCATTAACACAGTCATTAAATTTCCCCATTAAGGCCGGACTGGACGCAGAAGCAGAGAGATCTGGGTAAATATAGGCTTTTTTTTTTTTCTGAGTTGCAATTTTTTTGTGGTAGAATCACAGCTTTTCCGCAGCAAAAATAGCAACATCTGTAGTTTTACTTCCCTGCTGAATTCAATGGAGAAAACATAAATGGACATGCTGCGGATTAAAAAAAAACGCACCACTGGTCAATTTATCAACAGTTTTCTAGTGCATTTTGTATGCAGCGTGTGGATGTGCACCAAAAATAGGAGACAAATCCACCACGTCTGAAGTGGCCTTAAGGGGGTTTTACACAGAACGATTATCGGGCAGACAAGCATTCATATAACGCTCGTTGCCGATAATTGCCCTGTGTAAACGGCAGCGATCAGCAGATGAACGAGCAAACACTCAATCATCTGCTGGTCGTATCGTTTTAAAAAAGTAAAATATTATTGTTGTCAGGAGCACATCTTGGTGTGTAAACAGGAGATGGGCTGCCAACATGATAACGTATGGGGACGAGCAATCGGAGTAACAACCGCTCGTCCCCATCCATAGCTTACCCATGTGACAGGAGCAAACGAGCGCCGATCAACGATGTCTCCTTAAACGGCGCTCGCTGCATCGGCCGATTATCGGCCGGTATAAAAGGGCCTTTAGGGTCTATTCACACAGTGCAGTCAAACCCCATTTTTGGAAAATCGCTGCAAAAACGCGATTTGACTGCACTGTGAGAATATAGCCTAAAAGCACTGTTTTTTTTCCATGTTTTGTGCTATTATTTTTCTAATGTAATTTTTGTAATCGCGGCACAAATAAGGCGGTTTTGCGGCAAAACTGCGCCATTTTTGGTACGATTACAAAAATCACGGCAAAATGACGCAAGGTAAACGGAAAAAAACCCACTTTATTTTCTACAAATGGTGTCAGGGGAATGTGAAGGAGGATGGGGCACTCACCAGTCTAGCAGTGTCCTGTTGGCTGTGTCTGTCGGCTGACCCTACTGTCCTCTCAGGGTCCCGTTACTTCGGAGGAAGGAATGAAAGGGTCCGTTCCTTTCTCCAAGTAACTAACGCTGGGGCCCTGATAGAAATGTTTACAGTTACTAAGAAGCGGACGGGCCCCTTTTTTCCAGCATTGTGGCTGGGCCATTGACTGCAGTACCAGCTGTACTGCCCTGATGGCGGCCCTGCTTTTATATCATTTGAAGTGTTAACCATAAACACTCAACTGGTATTTGATTTTCAGGCTACGAGGCACAGCCAGAGCGGTGAATCAGTGGAAACCGCAAGATGAATTGTCAAGTACATCAGCCTTTGAGCCTCCTTTATTTGACTTTATTTTGAGTTTTTATTCCAGTATGTTGATTTTAAAGGGTGGACAGTACAGCATATAGATTTCCAACTAACACACTGAGTGCCAGATTTTGAGTGGAGTCTTGCCTTAAAGGAAAATTAGGTATAATATTTCCAAATACTAACAGGTGGTTGCCACCGGAGCCGTCGTCAGCACCAGGCGAATCTGGGCAAGTGCCGGGGCCGACTGCCCATCGGGGAGCCCTGCTCTGGGACTCCGTCTCTGGGGAAGACCCCTGACATCACTGTCCATATATGCCGTTTCTGATGCAAAAATCGCAACTCAGAAAAGAAAAATTATACTTACCTAGATCTCTCTGCTCCTGCATCCTGCCCGGCCTCCAGGGATGATGTTCCATCGCATGTGACCACTGCAGCCAATCACAGGCTTCAGCGGTCACACGGGATGAAACGTCATCCCAGGAGGCTGGGTTTCAGCACGTCAGAGGGACGAGGCTGAGTTTCAGCCCGTCAGAGGGACGCGTCGCCATAACTATGGGTAAGTATAGGCTCTTTTCTTAACTGCTGCATTTTGCAGCGGACATTTTGACTGTAAAACGACACCACAATTTGGCGCGGTTTTTGGGTTGGAATTCCCTGCGGAGGCCAGGGCGGATAAGGTGTATACTTTTATGCAGCGTATCCGCTCTTTGTGAGCATACTTATATAGTCATATAGATGTATACATATTGAGTAAACACTTGGTGGCACTTTTCAAACATTCCCCTTTTTATTTTGTAACAATCAGGCAAATTAGGCACATGATAAGAAAGCAATAGAACTATATAATCTAGATGTAAGACATGATTTACCTGTTAGTAACTGTAGCCATAGACTTATAACAGTTATCACCAATAATTGTGCGGTGCTATGGTAACAACTAATGGAACTCTGTACCATCACACGATTATTTATATTGTAGAATATACATGCTAACTGGACTAACCTCCTGGATGAGCAATAAAAATGAAAAGGGTTTTCTCACCACAGAAAGAGATGACATATCGCTCGAATATGCCATCACTTCCTCATCGGTAGAGGTGCGACAGCCTAGACCCCCAATATATTTAGAATGAATGGGGCCGCAGTGTTAGTTAAAGGCTATGGCTTCTTTGCAGATTTTCCTCCACATTGACACTCCTGGCCACTTTCTGTGAACTACAACACTACAACACAGCACCATTCACTAGAATTAGAACAACATTACTGTGGTCATAGTAAATTCCTAATAGTTTAGAATGGTTGCTTCGACAACAAGAAAAATATTGGATATGTACTTGTCTTTGCATTACCCCAGCTTAATGTCTTACCTATTGTAAATCTTTTTTCCTCACTAGGAATAGGATTCTATACATTGACAATTTTTTTATTATTTAAGGAATAATAAAAATACTACATTATGCAAATTAGGATTTGCATGGAAAATGATTACTCAAAACCATGGCTGTATTCGGCCTCAGACATACTATTTCAGCGTTCATTGTACAAATGTTTCCACTACCATTGCCTATACAACAAATGACATATTTTTAGTGTGCACTTTTTTAAGCAATGAAAGTGAAATAAAAATAATGGTTGAATAAGTTCATCTGCAGTCTAACCAGAATTATCAGCTAATGGTTAGCAGGATCTTTCTGATAAAAGGCCATTTGTTTATGGAGGAGATGCCACTTATCAGTGAGCTCATCACTGGCTTATCTTTACTGTAAAAGTGAAGAATACAGGCAGCCATCGAGTTCATTCAGTCTTTTCCTGTGCTGTAATTCAGCTTCTGGATACATTAAATATCTGAATGACAGGTTCTCTTGAAATACACAGTCATGCAGTTGAATTGGTAAAATGATGAGCTGAGTGGATAGAGGAGATGACATATATCATCTAATGTCTTTTTCGGCAATAATCCTTTAATAGTTTGCACTGATTTTAACCAGATGCTGTCCTGCACAGGATAACCCAAGTTACATAACGGCGATTCCGCTCAAGAACATATTCTCCTGAATTGGATTTTTTTCTTATTACTGACTGGTGTTGCGAAAATGTGATGAAGCGTACTTTTTTTGTTTACCATGTAACTATGGTCGAACTTATAAATAACAAAAAGTAAGAACAATTTGGTAATACCTTAGGCTGGGTTCACACGACCTATTTTCAGGCGTAAACGAGGCGTATTATGCCTCGATTTACAGCTGAAAATAGGGCTACAATACGTCGGCAAACATCTGCCCATTCATTTGAATGGGTTTGCCGACGTACTGTGCACACGACATGTCATTTACGCGTCGTTTGACAGATGTCAAACGACGACGTGTAAAATGACTGCCTCGGCAAAGAAGTGCAGGACACTTCTTTGCAACGTAATTTGAGCCGTTCTTCATTGAAGTCAATGAAGAGCAGCTCAAGATTTACGAGCGTCACAGATGCCTCGCATTATACGAGGAGCAGCATTTACGTCTGAAACGACGCAGCTGTTTTCTCCTGAAAACAGTCTGTCTTTTCAGACGTAAAAGCCTCTCATCGTGTGCACATACCCTTAAAGACGACCAGTCACTAGGTCCTACAAAGTGAGTAAGCAGTCTCACCTAATAGCCGCCGTGTCTCTGATTACAGCAGTGTTTGTCCTGTACGTGTGTGTGTGTGTGTGTGTGTGTGTGTGTGTGTGTGTGTCCCCTTCGCTGAGCTATGGACCCCTCTATATTTAGCAATAGATATGGAAATGACTCGCTGGCTAGCCAAGTGGGTTTGGCCTCCAGCGATTCTCAGTTTGCGGAGCTACCACTGAGCCTCTGACGCTGACCTATCAGTGTGAGGCTGTTTCCTAAAGTGAGTCCTCAGCTAGTGTCATCGCATGAGACAACACTGGCTGAAGACCGACTTACGCGATGACAGCCGACTGTTGACGCATGAGTCAGTCTCCAGCCAGCGTGGTCTCACGCGATGACGCTAGCTGAGGACTGACTTTAGGAAACAGCCTCACACTGATAGGTCAGCGTCAGAGGCTCAGTGGTAGCTCCGCAAACTGAGAATCGCTGGTGGCCAAACCCACTTGGCTAGCCAGCGAGTCATTTCCATATCTATTGCTAAATATAGAGGGGTCCATAGCTCAGCGAAGGGTACACACACAAGTACAGGACAAACACCGCTGGACTCAAAGACACAGCGGCTATTAGGTGAGACTGCTAACTCACTTTATTGGACCTAGTGACAGGTTCTCTTTAAAAAGGGACAAAGTACAGAAAGAGTAAAGAAATAGCAGGGCATACGATAGGTAGCTGAATGAATAAATAAATGGATAAATTAATGAAGATTGCCTGGCTGTGGATCAAGTGCAATAGGAACCTAACTGTGGCTGCAATCACTATTATGGCACTAAAGCTGACTTTCAGATAGACATTATTCAAATGCATGGTCAAATATGCAAATATCAGGTCACTAGTAGAGACTAATAGCTTATTGATGTCTCAGATGCCAGTGGACTATAGTAGGTTTTGGTAAATCTTGTCCTATTGTAGTGTTCTGTACCATATACAGAGAACAAAATTCAGAAATAACATATATAATTAGAAAATGTATTCCTGTACTCTTTAAAGTATGATTCATTTTCAAACAGGGGTGTAAGTTTGTGTTCAGAAAAGTCCTTATTCTAGGCTCTAAGTCAGGGATGGGGAACCTTTTTTCTGCCAAGGGCCATTTGAATATTTATAACATCATTTGCGGGCCATACAAAATGATAAACTTAAAAATCACCCTGCTTTATATGATTAAACATTTAATTAACTCACCCCTAATGTGATGGCTGGAACTGCTTCTCTTTGGTGAGGCGTGTGATGTTAGCTGGGATTGATGATGTTGCTACTGTGTCGGTCAGTTTGGAGCGCAGTCAACTCTTTGCAATGGTAAGTTTTGAAAAGAACTTCTTGCAGCAGTAAGTTGTACCAAGTTACTTAAGGAGGCTCTGTCACCAGATTATAAATTCCCTATCTCCTACATAATCTGATCGGCGCTGTAATGTAGATAACAACAGTGGTTTTCATTTTGAAAAACAATCATTTTTGAGCAAGTTATGAACAATTTTAGATTCATGCTAATTAGTTTCTTAATAGACAACTGGGCATTTTTTTACTTTTTACCAAGTGGGCGTTGTAAAGAAAAGCGTATGATGCTGACCAATCAGTGACCAATCAGCGTCATACACTTCTCATCGTTCCAGCCCAGCTTGATCCCTTTAAGTCATTCACGTGTTCGGACGTGCCGATGGTGCTTGTATTACTACCCTTACTATTCCTTCTTGTTTATATATTAGGAAAAAGAGTTGCGTCAAGGACTTAGTGCTCTCCTCTAAAATAGGTCCTGGCACATTTGTAACAGCTTGTAACACAAAAACCACAGCAGCAGCGGTGGTCAGAGTGAGGTCGGTGCGTGCTGTGACGGGAGTGGACCAGTCCGGTCCCCTGACTTGAGTCATCTGACCTCATGTCACTGATGTGTGGTCAGGTGAACGGACTGGTCCACTCTCGGATCGGCACGCACCGACCTCACTCAGACCGCCGCCATACTTGGCTCCGTCCGCACTCCTCCTGCCCCTAAATGTGAGTAAGTAGGGCAGACGGCTCCAAGAAGCGAATGAAGCGGCGGTGGCAGCAGGACGATCTTAGTGAGGTCGGGCCAGAACAAACGTTCCCCACCACTGCTCTAAGTGGACACTAAGCACACCTAGAGCTCACATGGTTAAAATTAAAAGCATAAAACAATATGCAAATTTTAATACATCCCACAGAGTCTAACTCAGTCCATGCACCATTTGTCAAAAGCAGTATGTGGGTTTTTCAAGCTGTAAAATGAAGGGTCGCATTTAAGAACAGAATAGAAGACCCTCAGGGTAAAAACCTTTCCAAAGCCTTGTCATATTTTGGAGATCCATCAAGGTTTACTTGATAGGCTTATCGTGCAAAGCATTGAATGGGTTAATTGCTCTATAAAGGAGGAGGATATTGGCAGCAATGCACGTCTTTATTTCTGATCAGATAGCCGAGCGAGCGTGTACGGACTCATAGACTTTTTATTGAGCCCGTAAACCGCTCTGAGGAAAGCCAATCAGAAACGAAACGGCACAACGCTCACGCGAGCACTTCATTTTCGTGATCGGTGGGGGTCTCAATGCACCGATCAAAACTTCTGATATGTCGCCATGTCATATCAAAAGTTTTTAAAGGTTTAGTTACACTTTAACTGCCACACAAAAGCTCTATCAACCTAAATTCTTGACATGGCATTTTACATACCAGGGCATCGAATGCAGCTTGTGTGTATTTCAGGTAAGAATTACAGCATGGCTTAAAGTGTTAGCAATATCACAGAACGGTCTTACTCTATAGTGTTTACTAGTAATAGAAAACAGTTTATGAACCGACTTAAAGTGTTATTTTATCACAAAACCTTTTCTTCATCCCTTCACACATAGTAGTGCCAATGACAACTAATAGATAAGCGTCTGATCTGAGAGCATTTCAAACATTTTATCGGAGTCTTAGAATTTCTTTCATGGGACTAATACACCATTAGCACTCAGCACTAACCTTGTCAGGGCCCTATATCTCCTAAGATTCCAAGGAGAGACTTAAAAACAAATCTACTATCTGGCATACATTGTAGAAATGATTGGCATAGTTACACTGGAGATTTGGCAAGACTAGATAAATAAATGATCACTCTTTTCTTATAAAGGGTCCTAAGCACAGGAATTGGGTTTAACCAGGAAGGAAGATGTTAAGGTGCAGATTTTAGTTTTAAAATCATTTTGTATTTTGGTTTGTTAAATTCCCCTTTACTCAATGAATACAGAAAACGTATTTCCAGGTGCCATGAATCATTGTGGTTTCCTTTAAGGCAAAACTGGAAAAAAAACAACCCTGTTCCAAACGATATTTGATAGGCACATTCTTTCAAGTGGGAGATCACTGGGCTATGCAGTACCAGCTTATGGTGTCCTTGGACTGCATCCGACTGTGATAAACAATGATGATGTAGACATAATGCTATGCTTAGAAAACCCCACATTAAGTGTAAGAGAAAAAAAAGGATGGTTTACCAATATCTCATATTCCACAGAGAGACACGTGTATAGAAAAAAAGGTTTTCCTCTAAATCATGAGTCTGGCAGGCACCAGAAGGAAAATACTATTGTGTGGAAAGAAAATATTTTACTGGAAAATGGAATAGTATCAGAACTAATTAAACACAAATTAGTAATTACAGCAAAATCATATCAGGGGGCAAGAACACAAGTGTGCCCACCTGTTCTCTCTTAAATAATGATATTGCAAACCACATATTCATATTTACCTCTGTAAAATATCAAAGCTGATATAATGGTTTAACATTTCAAAAGAAAGCAAAAATACAAAAAAAGGTGGGTGTAGTGATGAAATCTAAGGATCTACTGACAAAGTTGTACTTTTATATTTGCCAGTCCACATTCATGGCGATTTTTCTGGCTTTATGCTCTTCTTTAGGTAAACACCTTCCCGCCGCAGCCCTTTTTCAGATTTTCATTGTAGTTTTTTCCTCCCCACATTCCAAAAGCCATAACGTCTTTATTTTTCCGTCGATATAGTACTATGAGGGCTTGATTTTTGCGGGACGCGTTGTAGTTTTTCGTAGCACCATTTATTTTGCCATATAATGTACTAGGAAACGGGGAAAAAATAATTTGTGGGGTAGAAAATGAAAAAAACAGCGATTCCTCCATGGTTTTTTGCGCGCCGTTTTTACGGAATTCAATGTGCAATTAAAACAACATGTTAACTTTATTCTCTGGGTCAATACGATTACGTCGATACCAAATATATATAGTTTTTTCTATATTTTCCTACTTTTAAAAGTGTAAAAAAGAAAATGTATTTTGTGTCGTCAAATTCCGAGAGCCGTAACTTTTTTATTTTTCCGTCGATTAAGTGGTATGAGGGCTTATTTTTTGCGGGAATTTTGGTGTAAATACAATGGTTTGATCACTTTTTATTAAATTTTTTGTGGGAGATTAGGTGACCAAAAAATAGAGATTCTGGCGTTTACAATTTTTTTTTTACGACGTTCATCGTGTGGGTTAAATAATTATATATTGTAATAGTTCAGACTTTTACGGACGCGGCGATACCAATTATGTTTATTTATTTATTTTTTACTATGCTCTAGGGGGAAAATGGGAAAAGGTTTTTTTTTTAACTTTTAAATTTCTTTTTACACAAAAAAAAACTTTATTTAACTCATTTTTAGGTCTCTGTTGACCGCGGCATTTAACGAGTTAAACTAGCAGGATCGCGCTCGAGTGCGATGCCGCTAGTTGCTCTGAGGTGTCGGCTGTAACAAGCGAGTGTCCGTTGCATAAAACTCACTGCATGTCCTATATTAGTGCGTTTTCACGCACATAGTCGCCCATTGAAGTCAATTAGTGTGTGAAAACCAGATAGCACATGGATGACATCCGTTTACGTGTTTCTTGCATTAATTACATTGAAAAATAAAAGTGCTTGCAAGTGTGTGAAAAACATATGCCACACGCAAAGCACACTGAGGCCAAACGCAACGCACACGACCAGATTCACACGCGTTTTTTAGTAAGTATCCTTGTACTAACCCTCAGGGGCAAATTTGGCATTTCTGGGGCCCCAAGCAAACTTATGTTTCGGGGCTTTAATCAAAGACACCTTTAGAGCGTTCCCCACACAATGCCCCATGTATATAGTGTCACAACCCCCCCCCCTATATGGTTCCACAAGGTAGGCTTAGATACAGGGCCCCAGCAGACAGTAATCTTATACTGTATAAGATTACGGTCTGCTGGGGCCCTGTATCTAAGCCTACTATGTGGTAAGCTTAGATACAGGGCCCATCAAACATGGGCCATGTATCAAAGAATACCATGTGGTAGGCTTAGATACAGGGTCCATGTTTGACATGGTCTGTTACACCCTGTATCTAAGCTTACCACAAGGTAGGCTTAGATACAGGACCACATCAGACAGTAATCTTATACATATAAGATTACTGTCTTCTGGGGCCCTGTATCTTAGCTTAATGTGGAAGGCTTAGATACAGGGCCCATGAGTGATACTGTCTGTTAGACCCTGTATCTAAGCCTATCACAAGGCAGGCTTAGATACAGGACCCCAGCAGACCGTAACATTACACTTACCCTCCTCTTCGGCTCTGGGTGCAGCAGATATCCCGACACCATCTAGCGTCGTGATGTCATCCGCGGCGCACAGCGTTCTGATGCAAGAAGACGTCAGGACTTCCGCTACTCTCGGGAAGGAAGATGGGTAAGTATGTGTCGTTACTATAGTAACAGGGGCCCGTGTATTTTATTACATAGGCCTCAGTTACTATAGTAACTTTCATTAGTTACTATAGTTGAGACCAGAATGTGGCAGTCGCCAGGGATCCGAGGCACCGGGTCAAAGATCCGGAGGCTCGGTGCTAGCGACCCGCCTGTATTACACAGTACCCATTACTATCAATGGGTTGTCTGTGTAATACAATACAGGACAGTAGAGGTCTTCCAGAGCGAGAGGTGCCGTTTGTAACTATTCCCTACTTTGGCCAAGAGATATAGGTCCTAAACATGGGACCCCCTCCATTAATTCTAATGTCCTTAATAGGGTATGCAGTGGCGAAACTACCGCAGTAGCAGCCCGCGGCTTGAGGGGGCCCGTACCGCCAACCGACACGCCCCCCCCCATGCCCGGTGGCGCCGCTAGCAGCCGTTATGGCTGCTACAGCGGTAGCGCCACTACTATGGGGCCCGCGCCGCCGAGCCTCCAACCAGTATGGGCCAAGCGACACAGGCCCTCTCATGCCTTTAGGCGTCCCTAGCACCGATGACGTCATTGCGGTGCTTTCAAGGTTTAAAGGTGCTGATTGACGGGGCAAGTCATTCTGCCCAGCTAATCAGCGTCATTGGACGACGCTCGTTCAGCTCCAGCAGCCCTGCCACAGAGTGGGAATGGGATCATGTGAGTATGTAAAGTTTTTTTCTCATAAAACTGTGAGTAGCATTATATATAGTGGGGGCTCTATCTAGAGGGGGGGTCGTCTATATGTGGGCCACTATATCCGGGGGGGGGGGGGTCTATATGTGGGGATGTGGGGCACAATCTACAGGTGGGATGTCTATATGTGGGGATGTGGGCCACTATATACAGGGGGGTCTATATGTGGGCCACTATCTACAGGGGGGATCTATATGTGGGGATGTGGGGCACTAGCTATTAGGGATGCACGGTGCATCGAAACTTCGATACTGTTTCGATACTCTGCATCCCTAAACGGTTCGATACCGCTATTTCCTGTATTTCGATACTGAGCTGCGCAGCCGCACAGCTCAGTATAGTAATACATGAATGTATGGGAGCGCGGCTGCGGCTGTGTAATTCAGCCACAGCCCCGCTCCTGAGTCATGATAAGTTCGCGGGGTCAGGATGATGGCGATGCGGCCAGCGCTGCACTAATGAGCGGCGGCACTGAAGACAGAACATGGCGGGCGCTCTACAAAACACCCCCATGTTCTGTCCTCAGTGCCTGAACCGCCGCTCATTAGTGCAGGGCCGGCCGCATCTCCTCATGCTGACCACGCGTGCACTTCCTGTCAGGAGCGGGACAATGACTGTATTACACAGCCGCAGCCCCGCTCTATAACGGCAGAGATCAGAGAAACTTCTCATCTCCGCCGTTATTCCCCTGAATGCTGCGATCACAGCGGACTGCAGCATTCAGGAGAAAAAAAGCAGGGGGGATGCCCCTGGATCGCGTCACAGGGAATTCCTGTGACGCGATCGAGGGCCATACCATATATGGGCAGACAGCCCAGGGTCTATTGACGGACCCCAGGGCTGTCTTACCATATTTTATGTTGTTAGGACATACCCAAGTATGTCCTAACAACAGCCTGTGTGCTATCTGTCCACAGGCTAATGTACTGGCACATATCGGATATATGTCAGTACATTAAAGTTTAAAAATAAAGTAAAAACAAAGTATTGTTAAAATTAAAAAAAAAATACATGTACACCTTTTTTACATTAAAATAAGTCTCAATACATAAAATACACACATTCAGTAATGGCGCGCACAACAATTTTGTTGCATCATTTATGATGTGTACGCTGTAAAAAAATGAAATAAACACGGCTTTCATTCACTTATTAATGTGAGGCACGAAGTGCGATGAATTTAACCTCCATGTTCCTCACATTAACAGTAATTAACCCCATCATTTACCTCGCACATTAACCCATTATGACTGAGAAACATGATGGGATTAATTACTATTAATGTGAGGCGCGTTCAAAATTCATCACACGTCGCGCCTCACATCAGAAAACGGAAGAATTTTTTTTTTATTACTGTTGCCAAAAGTATCGAAATTGGTATCGAAATCGCAATACTAAACGAAGTATCGGTATCGAAGTCCAAATTCTGGTATTGTGACATCCCTACTAGCTATAGGGGTGGTCTGTATGTGGGGCACTAGCTATAGGGGTGGTCTGTATGTGGGGCACAATCTACAGGGGGGTCTATACGTGGGGATATGGGCCACTATATACAGGGGGGTCTATATGTGGGGATGTGCGCCACTATATACAGGGTGGTCTATATGTGGGCCACTATCTACAGGGGGGTCTATATGTGGGGATGTGGGCCACTATCTACAGGGGGGTCTATATGTGGGGCACTATATGTGAGACACTATACAGGGGTGGGCTATATGTAGAGCACTATCTATACAGTAGCTATTTTTTAGGTTACTTTCTATAGGGGTGGGCTATATGTGGGACACTATATACAGGGGTGGGTTACCTGTGGGGCACTAGCAGCAGGGTGGCTATATGTAGGGCACAGTCTGCAGGGGTGGGCTATATGTGGGACACTATATACAGGGGGAGCTATATGTGAGACACTATCTACAGAGGTGGGCTATACATGGAGCACTATCTATAGGGAAAGCTATATGTGGGGCAGCACGGTGGCTCAGTGGTTAGCACTATTGCCTTGCAGCTCTGGAGTCCATATGTGGGACACTATATACAGGGGGAGCTATATGTGAGACACTATCTACAGAGGTTGGCTATACGTGGAGCACGATCTATAGGGGAAGCTTTATATACGGCCGCACGGTGGCTCAGTGGTTAGCACTATTGCTTTGCAGCTCTGGAGTCCATATGTGGGCACTATCTACAGAGGGTTGTATGTGGGATACTATCTACAGGGGCTTCTATGTAGGTCACTATCTACAGGGAGCTATGGGGGCACTATCTACAGGGGGCACGGTGTGTGTGTGTGTGACAGTGTATGGTACTATTATAATCAGGGACACAGTGTATGGCGCTATTATAGAAAGAGGTGCAGTGTATGGCGCTTTATTATATTTAGAGTTGTTGAGCATTTTAACTTTGTTTATAGGTGCAGAAATGTTTTAAACGTGAGAAGTTGAAGACATCTGAGCGGAAAACTGCAGAAATGGGTCATGGCCGGTAAAAATCCATCATAGATGTCTGGACCGGAGGGTGAAGAAAAGAACTAGAATCTGAGACATCACCGATGTGTCACTTAATGTGAATGTTTATTCTGCCTCTAATCAGTATTGTAGTCACTGTATGATCTGCAGCGAGATGATGGTGGTATGATTAGGATAGATTTTTTTTGTGAAACAGCATTTCCCAGTATATCCTCACCATTGTTCGGGCCATGCTGGGAGCTATATATATGTATGAGCTAGGTTCTGGTGCTGTATATATGTATGAGATTGGTTTTGGTACTGTGTATATATGTACTAAGCTTGGTTGTAGTGCTGTATTTATGTACTGAGGTTGGTTCTGGTGCTGTATTTATGTACTGAGGTTTGTTCTGGTGCTGTATTTATGTACTGAGGTTGGTTCTGGTGCTGTATATATGTATTGGCTTGGTTCTAGGGCTGTATTTATGTACTGAGCTTGGTTGTGGTACTGTATATATGTCAGAGCTTAACTCTAGCGATATATTTATGTACTGAGGTTGGTTCTGGTGCTGTATATATGTATGGGCTTGGTTCTAGTACTGTATTTATGTACTAATCTTGGTTGTGGTGCTGTATTTATGTACTGAGCTTGGTTCTAGTTCTAGGCACCATTTAACGAGGTTCATTCTGATCCTTTACCCATCTCTCATCTCTGTACTCTGCTCAACTATACTACTATTTCTATATAGTTCATTTTATTTTTGTTATATCAATAAAATTGGAACGGAGTTCCTTTTTACTTACACCCAGCGCTGGATTTTGGCTCTACTTTTTTCCCTGTATATATGTACTTAGTTTTGTTCTGGTGCTGTATTTATGTACTGAGCTTGGTTGTGGTACTGTATCTATGTCATAGCTTGGTTCTGGATCTGTTATTATATAGGATATATTTATAATAACAAAATTGCAGGGCAGATGGAATTGTTCTCAATTAATTGTATATTTAATGGGAACCTGTCCGGTAATTTTAACCCCTTGAACCGCCACCATGCGGTGGTACATGACCTGACAATATTCCCTTGTATGTTTTTTTCAGATGCAGCAAAATCCTTAAAATCCACTTTTAAAACGGCGCACACTATATGCTAATTACTCATTAGAGGGTCATGGGGCGGGGCTGCTATCCTGAAGAGTCATATAGTCCTGCCTCTAAACCCACCTTTCCATGTTTGAGTGACATCTCCCTGACTGATACAACTTTCTCGGATGCGCCATTGCCTTGTGGCACTATACACAGGGGGGGGGGTTGTGTGGCACTATACACAAAGGGGGGCTGTGTGGCACTATACACAAAGGGGGGCTGTGTGGCACTATACACAAGGGGGAGCTGTGCGGCACTATACACAAGGGAAAGCTGTGTGGCACTATACACAAGGGGAACTGTATGGCACTATTTACAAGGGGGAGGGCTGTGGCTCTATCTACAGGGGGCTGAGTCTGGCACAATCTACAGGGGTCTGTGTGGCACTTTCTACTAAGGGGGGGGGGGGTTGTGCTGCACTTTCTACTAAGGGGGGGGCTGTGTGGCACTGTATACAAGGAGGGGGGCTGTGTGGCACTATATACAGTAGGAGCTGTATAGCGCTATATACAGTGGGGGCTTTATGGCAATATCTACAGTGGGCCTGTATGGCACTATCTACAAGAGGGGTGTGGGGGTGCTATCTACAAATGGGGTGTGACACTGTCTATAGGCGGGGCTATATAGCACTGTCTACAGGGGGGCTGTATGGCACATTCTACAGGGGGCACTATTTATAAGGGGGGCTGCTTGTGGCACCCGGGAGGGGGGCCTCAGTCAAGAGTTTGCTATGGGGCCCAGTCTTTCCTAGTTACACCCCTGAGGGTATGGGACAACCCAAAAGAGCGTATAATCCTAAATAATACATAGGGAAAAAGCTGTTACTCCACACATATATTGAGAACAGTTAAAAGCAGTATACTATCTAAATGAAAGTTAGATCAAGGCATATAGACCCAGAACGTCCATACATTACATGGAATCCCATTTATTTATATGGGCGTTACGTGATACTACATTTTTTAATGCAGCAGTCAATTCAGGGTAAATGCATGTATGGCTGCAGCTTCCCGCAGCGATAACCGTTGATTGTCAGTGGTTCCAGAAGCCGGCTTCATTTTCAGAAGAGGTTGTAATGATGAGACAACCCCTATAACTAGAGCATAATCTGAAAATAACTCCAGGCGGCTTTTCTTTGTCTAGCATGTCATGTCAGTACGGATAGGGCCGGCCTTAGGGGTGTGCGACCTGTGCAAGTGCACAGGGCGCTGCACCCTCCCAGCATGTAGGCAGCACCACTGGGCTCTGCCCTGTGCTCCTCGTTACACACACGGAGGAAACAAGAGCCGAGGAGCAAGAGCAGAGGAGGAAGCTCCGCCCACAGCTCGTCCTGCAAGAAGCTTGTCAGCAAGGTGAGATGGTAAGTGTCTATGTGTGACTATGTTTGTGTGTGTATATATGTTTCTATGTTAGTGTGTATATATGTATGCCTCTGTGTGTTTTTATATATGTATGGGTGTAGTTATAAGAGTGTGATATCTGTGGTGTTACATAGGACTGCAGATAACTAAGTAAAGATAATGTAGTAGATGTTATCACTGTGTGTTATCTGGTATTACACAGGACTGCAGGTGACATCTACTACATCAACTGCCAACGACCTTAGATTAAAATCCTCCATAATCCGAACCTCCCACTACCGTCTCCAGGATTTCTCTCGTGCTGCACCCGTCCTCTGGAATGTGCTACCCCAGACAATCAGATTAATTCCCAATATCCACAGTTTTAAACGTGCCCTGAAAACACATCTATTTAGACAGGCCTATAAAATTCCCTAATCTGACTCCTTTTCATGGCCCTCCATTTAGATTAGTCATCAGAATAAGATTCCCTCACACTCCTTCTCTTCATGTCCGTCATACACGGATAGTGGCTGGTGACCGGCTCATGCAGCTTTATGATACCACCGCATGTGTATAAAAATGGCCGGACCATTGTACAGAACAAACACTATTACACTTTGTGTCTCCCTTATGTCCTCATAGATTGTAAGCTCTTGCGAGCAGGGTCCTCACTCCCCAGGTTTGAATTGTAAATTAACTTTGTCACTATGTAATGTCTGATATTGTTTTCATGTTCCCTCTACATTGTAAAGTGCTGCGTAATATGTTGGCGCTATATAAATAAAGATTATTATTATTATTATTATTAGTGTTATCTGTGGTGTTACATAGGACTGCAGATAACATCTACTACATTATCTGTATTTAGGGAGTGATCACTATGTTATGTGCGGTATTACATAAGACTGCAGGTGACATCTACTACATTATCTGCACTGTGTATATATGGGTATGTACTGTATGTGAATGTGTCTTTGTGCTTGTATGTATGTGCATGTTCCGGTCAATTTACTTATGTGCGCGTGTGTGTGTGTGTGTGTGTGTGTGTGTGTCTATATGTTTACCTTTATGCATGTATATATTCCAGAATGTGTGCATACATATTTTGCCTGTTTATCTAAATATTTCCCTCTATGTATGTACAGTATTTATGTTCCAGTATGTGCGTGTCTATATATGTGGTTAATTTTTGGTTTCTGGAGGGCAGCAATAGAGAATCCCACAGAGGGCGCCATCCAACCTAAGGCCGGCCTGAGTATGGATGACATATCACCAGCAGCTGCACTGATTTCCAGACTGGGGAACCAGCACTTCATTATCAATAACATATTAGTAAGTGCACAACTTACACCAATTTATGTATGTTTTATAAAAACATCCAAAGGCTGGAGAACCCCTATAATTTTGGATTGCTGTACTTTAAGGGCAATACTATATCGAAAGTAATATATAGGTAATTAATTTCAAAGAATGTGTCCGATAGTATCAGGAGCATAATAATTGATGCTGGTCAAAGGTCAATTACAAAATTGATGAATGGATGGTTCTTATCTAAAAAACTCTGACTTTCAATAGACAAACAGCTCCAGCCAGCTACTTAATGCACTGTGATTTAAGATCTTAAGACAAAAATATTTAGGGATAAATCTCCAGCCTAGTGGAATGAAGTATTACACATCGGAAAGAGAGGAATTCACAAACACAGACGCCATAACTCTCATTGCTACAAAGTGAGAGTTATAACATGGGAGATGTGTAGCTTAGAGGTGATCATTACACTGTATGTAAGGACATGTTAGTGATATACATTGAAAAACATTATAACTGAAGTTCAGTTCAGTAAAGCCATATGGGATGCAGGTGTTACATTTACAATACAGTTAAACACGGGCACAATACATCCCCTGAATAAGGCTTTCACGCTTACTTTCTCCTGCAAGGGAAATGAGAATTGAGTATCAGGGTATGTTCACACGATGAGAGGCATTTACGTGTGAAAAGACAGACTGTTAACAGCTGCCTCGTTTCACACGTAAATGCTCCTCCTCGTAATTTACGAGGCGTCTGAGACGCTCTGAGACGCTCGTAAATCTTGAGCTGTGCTTCATTGAGTTCAATGAAGAACAGCTCAAATTACGTGGCAAAGAAGTGCCCTGCACTTCTTTGCCGAGGCAGTCAATTTACGCGTCGTCGTTTGACAGCTGTCAAACGACGACGCGTAAATTACAGGTCGTCTGCACAGTACGTCGGCAAACCCATTCAAATGAATGGGCAGATGTTTGCCGACGTATTGTAGCCCTATTTTCAGACGTAAAACGAGGCATAATACGCCTCGTTTACGTCTGAAAATAGGTCGTGTGAACCCAGCCTCAGGGTCCTTATGTAGGTAACAGCTGATCTGATGGGAAGCCCGATCCCCATATTCAGTAGGAAAAGATAAAGTCAACATCAGACAATTTTTTAAAATATTTAAAAGAGAAATACTTTACTTTCTCTCTATATATATTTCTGGCAGACAATATCAAGGGCCTCCTTAACAATTTTACCTCCCTTATGGTCCCAGAATAGTCACTGGTTACAGATCTCAGTGCCCATGACCTTGCCTTCTACTTTAACTATAACATCTGTCAAGATATCCTGTCCCTTAGCAGCAATGTTATTCCATGCCTACATGTTCCCTTTTGCACTTTATTGTTCTATCTAGCAACAGAGAACAACATCTCCATCCATCTCCCTTGTACATGACTACCGATCTGCTCTTGATTCCCTTCCCCCTCATCTTGTTTGCACTTTTTTTACCAGTTGTGGATTCTTATTTGACTAAAACCCAACTTTACCTCCCTCTCTTCACAGATTACCTCAACTCTATGGCTATGTTCACACGGCTTATTTTCGGCCGTTTTTCAGGCCGTAAACGGATGAAAAACAGTCGAAAAATCAGAAGCAGAACGCCTCCAAACATCTGCCCATTGATTTCAATGGGAAAAACGGCGTTCTGTTCCGACAGGGTGTATTTTTACGTGGCTGTTTTGAAAAACATCCACGTTAAAAAACAACTTCGAAAGAGAAGTGCATGTCACTTCTTGAGCCGTTTTTGGAGCCGTTTTTCATTGACTATAGAAAAACAGCTCCAAAAACGGCCGTAAAAAACTGTGATGAAATTGTAATTGTAGTCACATGGTACAGAGGCGGGGCACCAAATTCTAGGGGGTGGTTTAATTGCCAGAACATCGAGAATTTACCTACAGCGATGTGCAAATCTTACCATCTACATTTTTTGCATACCTGAAGACCTGCGATAGCGATTTCACTGACAAAAAAGGCATTGTCAAAGCAGAAGAATTTTACTGTATTTATATATGAATGCTAAAAAACCCTCTTAGTTTTCAAGTGCTCGGTAAAGTAACCGGAGAACTCTTCTTTAGGAGACACTGGGGTTACAAGGAGACTCCACAAGACCGAGCATTTCATCACTCCTCAGTCAGGCATATAGATGTATTTCACCAAAGAAGCATCCCGCAAAGATTGGCGTTTTTTGTCTATACCTCAAGAAAATTGTAAAATACTGTAAGGTGGCAGATAAAGACCATTAGACATGGCTTGCACTCATGAGCCGACATCTGAACAAGAGTGGTGTTCATGGGAGATTAGCACAGAAAGCTGAAAACAGTGGCATCAAAATTTTGCTGAGGACCACCTCGATAACCCACAGTACTATTACACCAACGTTCTCTAGATAGGCGGGAATTTTTTTACATTTCCCATCACCTAGGAGTAAAGGCAAAATGACAATGATCCAAAAAACAAGAATAAATCAACAATAATAACTGTCAGAAGAATTATGAGGTTTTAGAATGACCAATTTAGAGTTATGATCTCATTCTCCTTATTATGCTGTGGTGTTATCTGCGGCAGGCCATTAAAGGAAGTGATCCAAAGGAATAAACAAACTGAAAGTTGTATATAGAGGAATGTGCTGAAATACTGCTGCACAAGTCTGATAAGCAGCTACAGAACATTTGGTTAAGGTTATTGGTAATAAAGAATGTTTTCCTAAATATAACTTCACATACTTTCACCAACAATGAACTTGATCATTTACTGCTAGCCACAGATGAACAGATAGCTTGGCTAATATGAATGTACTGAAAACTGTACATCTATAGTAAGGAAATTATTAGGGTTTTTACTATAGAATATTAAAAGAAACTTAGGAAGACTTATGTTGTCATATATGGAGTGTGACTTCAGGGGCTCCTCCAGCAGAGGAAATTCCCGGCCAGAGTGCCGGCAAAGCTCTGGATGGGGATTCCACTCCTAGGGGGAGCCCCAATGGGGCTATCTATAGAGGAGGGGGGGCGGGTGGCGGCACTGTCTATAGGGGGGGAGCAGGGGCGTAACTAGGAAAGACTGGGCCCCATAGCAAACTTTTGACTGGGGCCCCCCCTCCCCTGGGTGTCACACAACCCCCCCCTTGTAGATAGTGCCTTTTTTACAGCCCCCCCTGTAGATAACGCCATACAGCCCCCCCTCTGTAGATAGCGCCATACATCCCCCTGTAGAGAACGCCATACAGCCCCCCTGTAGATAACGCCATACAGCCCCCCCCTGTAGAGAACACCATACAGTCCCCCCTGTAGGGAACGCCATACAGCCCCCCCTTTAGAGAACGCCATACAGCCCCCCCTGTAGGGAACGCCATACAGCTCCCCCCTGTAGGGAACGCCATACAGCCACCCCCCTTTTGTAGGGAACGACATACAGCGTTCCCCCCCCTGTAGGGAACGCCATACAGCGTCCCCCCTCCCAAAAAAATGCGACCTACAGTGTGTCCTACAAAACACATGTATCCCCTCTCCACAGGATCTCCACAGGATCTCCACAGGATAGGGGATACATGAGTGATCGCTGGCAGCGATAGGGAGAACGGGGGACTGAAAGTCCCCTGAACTTCTCCATGACAAACCTCTGATTTCCGGCGTCTGCGCAGCTCAATAAAAATTAAAGGAGCGCTGGTCACGCATGCGCACAAGCACGACCGGCGCTCCAATCATTTCTACGGAGCTGCCGACACAGACCCCGGAAGTCCGAGGTTTGTGATGAAGAACTTGAGGGGACTTTCAGTCCCCTGTTCTCCCTATCAATGCCAGCGATCACACATGTATCCCCTGTCCTGTGGATATCCTGTGGATAGGGGATACATGTCTTTTGCTCTATTTTGCGCCTTCAGGACCAGACACCGTTTAGCCATTTTTAGCACGTGTTAGTTAAATGGCTATAACTTTTTTATTTGTTGGGCTAACGACGTGATTTTTGCAATGTTTTTTTCGTAGACAATGCAGGTTTCATTTTTTATCGTTTTTATACACACCTTTTTTGCTATTTTAGAATTTTTATTCATAAAGTTTGAAAATAATAGTAAAAAAATAAGCTTTTTTACATTTCAGCTATTTTTTTTTGGTAATAACATAGTTTTACTCTAAAATAGACCTTTTATTTGTGATCGTCATTGTCTACCGTAAATTTTTATATATTACATGTCTATATTAGGGTAATTGGGTCAGCGCTAGCGTTACAACAATGATTGGCGGGGGGGGGGAAGTTTTTTTTTGGGGGTGGGTATTTTATGTGTATTTATTATTAAAAAAATTTTTGCACTTTACTTTATTATTTTTTTATTACTATGGTCTGTCCCCCAAAGGTCAAAGAAGACCTTTGGGGAACTTTATATATTTTTTTTCTTTCTTTTACACCATGTTTTTCCACTGTAACTGGAGCTGCACAGCAGCCCCAGTTACAGGGGAAATCAGCCCTCTCATAGTGACGATTGTCACTAATAGGGCTGTGCTGGGTCTAGTAAGACCCAGCAGCAGCCTGCCACTAACGGCACCCGGCGATCATGTGACCAGTCACATGATCACCGGGAGGAATAGAGACAGCGCCGCTGCTGCGGTCTCTATTCCTGTACACAGCGCGCATTCAGCGCTGTGTACAAGTGATCAGAGAAGACAGAAGCAGCGAAAGCTGCTTCTATCCTCTCCTCAGGGTCCCCGGCAGTCACTGACAGCCGGAGACCCGACATTCAGCTGCCCGATCGCGCGGGCAGCAAGTTAAAACCCGAGCCGTAGAAAGTCTATGTCTCGGGTTTTAAGGACCCTGACCGCTGGCCGTAAAAATACAGCCAGCGGTCGGGAACCAGTTAATGGCAGAGCGGGGAGATACCTCCCTGCTCTGCCGTAGTGTTCAGTGGCGTCCCGCTGTAGCAGCCATAGCGGCTGCTAGCGGAGCCTCAGGCCATGGTGGGGACCCGTGCCCCTCATGCCGCGGGCCCCGTAGCAGCCGCTACTGCTGCTACGGCGGTAGTTATGCCACTGGGGGGGAGCATATCTACAGAGGGGAGTGTGTGGCACATATCTACAAAGGGGAGTGTGTGGCACATATCTACAAAGGGGTGTGTGTGGCACATATCTACAAATGGGTGTGGGTGGCACATATCTACAAAGGGGTGTGTGTGGGACAGATCTACAAAGGGGTGTGTGTGGCACATATCTACAAAGGGGTAGAATAGTCTTCCCAATATAGAAAAATCTACATTAGCAGAATACTACAGACAATGAAATTTGATCTCCATGTGATAAACTGTTACCACATGTTCAATATTACCAACATGAATTACCAGATCTGTATGCATATACTTACAAAATGAAGTGTCCCCGCTTAACTTTAGGGGCCAAATATTGTAGCAAATTTGTAATGATGGGGGTAGGGAAACGGACAAGTGAGCCATAATCTACCCGCCACTCTGTCCCTGCCTACTTGCAACGACCCGCCCTAGGCGATGGGGTACAACTGGGCGGCGGTCCCTACGCTCAGTAAGTGCACGAGACAAACAGACAAGGGAACACAAAGCAAAGGGAAAGGGGCAGTTGCCCACGGCAACACCGTGAGCAACAGAGTGGTGGACGAGCCGAGTCAAACCAGGAGTGCATGAGGTACCAAACGAAGAGCAGGAGAGTAGTCAGTAAGCCAGGGTCAGTATGGAGCAGGATCAAATAGTAGAAGCTGTAGCTGGGCCAGGAAACCACACGAGAAGAATCACAAGCAAAGGAGGGACAGGAAAGGCAGGTATAAATAGACAGAGGGCGGGAGCTAGCTCCGTCTGGCCAGGCTGCGATAGGCTCTCTCACTCCTAAGCCTGCCATCCTGAGTGGTGGAAGATGGAGTCAGTCTCAGAGACATAGACTCAGGTGCAGACTGATTACCTATGGGAGTATACACAGAAGTTGTGCCTGGCAGATCCTTTACAGTACCCCCCCTTTTATGAGGGGCTTTCTAAGTGGACCTGGTTTATCGGGGAAACGAAGGTGGAACTTCCTGACCAATACCCCAGCGTGAACATCCCGGGCGGGTACCCAAGTCCTCTCCTCAGGCCCGTATCCTCTCCAATGGACCAGGTACTGGAGGGAGCCTTGGACCATCTTGCTGTCCACAATCTTGGCCACATCGAACTCCACCCCCTCAGGGGTGAGAACGGGAACAGGAGGTTTCCTCGAGGGAGCCAAGGACGGGGAGCAGCGTTTAAGGAGGGAGGCATGAAACACGTTGTGTATTCGAAAAGATGGGGGCAACTCCAGTCGGAAGGAGACAGTATTGAGGACTTCAATGACCTTATACGGCCCAATAAACCGGGGAGCAAACTTCTTGGACGGGACCTTAAGGCGCAAGTTCCTAGACGATAACCACACCAGATCCCCGACCATAAACAAGGGGTTAGCAGAACGTCTTCTATCAGCCTGAGTTTTTTGTACGCTCTGGGACGCCTCTAGGTTCTTCTGAACCTGGGCCCAGACTGTGCACAGTTCCCGATGAACGACCTCTACCTCAGGATTGTTGGAACTACCAGGTGAAACGGAGGAGAACCGTGGATTAAACCCAAAATTACAGAAAAAGGGGGAGACCCCTGACGAGTTACTGACCCGGTTATTAAGGGAAAATTCGGCGAGGGGAATGAATGAGACCCAATCATATTGACAGTCAGAGATAAAACACCTTAAATATTGTTCTAGAGACTGATTAGTCCTCTCAGTTTGGCCATTAGTTTCAGGATGGAAGGCAGAGGAGAAGGACAGATCAATCTCCAACTTTTTACAGAAGGCTCTCCAAAACAAAGAAACAAATTGTACCCCTCTGTCCGAAACAATATTGACAGGGACCCCATGGAGACGCAGGATGTGTTTGACAAACAAGGTAGCTAACGTCTTGGCGTTGGGTAGTTTCTTGAAGGGCACAAAGTGGCACATCTTACTGAAGCGGTCTACTACCACCCACACCACCGACTTGCCTTGAGATGGAGGCAAATCGGTGATAAAATCCATGGAGATATGGGTCCAAGGTCTCTGGGGAATGGGCAAAGAACGTAGTAAGCCCGCTGGTCGGGACCTGGGAGTCTTGGACCTAGCACAAACCTCACAAGCGGCGACGTAGGCCTTAACGTCTTTAGGCAACCCAGGCCACCAATAGTTTCTGGCAATGAGATGCTTGGTACCCAGGATGCCTGGATGACCAGATAGTGCGGAGTCATGATTTTCCCTAAGTACCCTTAGCCGGTATTGCAGGGGAACAAACAGCTTGTCCTCAGGGAGGTTCCCGGGAGCTGAACCTTGATCAGCCGCAATTTCAGAGACTAAATCAGAATCAATAGAAGAAATGATTATACCAGGAGGCAAAATACAAGCAGGATCTTCCTCCGAAGGAGGGCTGGCCATGAAGCTATGCAACAGTGCATCGGCCTTAATATTTTTAGACCCAGCCCTATAGGTAACCAAAAAGTTGAATCTGGTAAAAAATAGCGCCCATCGAGCTTGTCTCGGGTTTAGCCTCCGGGCAGATTCTAGGAAAACCAGATTCTTGTGGTCGGTAAGGACCGTTACCTGGTGCCTAGCCCCCTCCAGGAAGTGGCGCCACTCTTCAAATGCCCGTTTAATGGCTAAGAGTTTGCGGTTGCCAATATCATAGTTACTCTCAGTGGCCGAAAACTTCCTGGAGAAGTAGGCACAGGGATGGAGATGGGTGAGGGACCTGGTACCCTGGGACAAGACAGCCCCCACTCCCACCTCGGATGCGTCAACTTCCACGATAAATGGCTCCATTTGGTTGGGCTGAACCAGCACCGGGGCCGAGATAAAGCACTTCTTAAGGACCTCAAAAGCCTGGACAGCCTCAGGAGGCCAGTGGAGGAGATCAGCACCTTTGCGAGTGAGGTCCGTAAGAGGCTTAGTGATGACCGAGAAGTTAGCAATAAATCTCCTGTAATAATTAGTGAACCCCAAAAAACACTGTAACGCCTTCAGGGAGGCACATATCTACAAAGGGGAGTGTGTGGCACATATCTACAAAGGGGTGTGTGTGGCACATATCTACAAAGGGGTGTGGGTGGCACATATCTACAAAGGGGTGTGTGTGGCACATATCTACAAAGGGGTGTGTGTGGCACAGATCTACAAAGGGGTGTGTGTGGCACATATCTACAAAGGGGTAGAATAGTCTTCCCAATATAGAAAAATCTACATTAGCAGAATACTACAGACAATGAAATTTGATCTCCATGTGATAAACTGTTACCACATGTTCAATATTACCAACATGAATTACCAGATCTGTTTTCATATACTTACAAAATGAAGTGTCCCCGCTTAACTTTAGGGGCCAAATATTGTAGCAAATTTGTAATGACGGGGGTAGGGAAACGGTCAAGTGAGCCCTAATCTACCCGCCACTCTGTCCCTGCCTACTTGCAACGACCCGCCCTAGGCAACGGGGTACAACTGGGCGGCGGTCCCTATGCTCAGTAAGTGCACGAGACAAACAGACAAGGGAACACAAAGCAAAGGGAAAGGGGCAGTTGCCCACGGCAACACCGTGAGCAACAGAGTGGTGGACGAGCCGAGTCAAACCAGGAGTGCACGAGGTACCAAACGAAGAGCAGGAGAGTAGTCAGTAAGCCAGGGTCAGTATGGAGCAGGATCAAATCGTAAAAGCTGTAGCTGGGCCAGGAAACCACACGAGAAGAATCACAAGCAAAGGAGGAACAGGAAAGGCAGGTATAAATAGACAGAGGGCGGGAGCTAGCTCCGTCTGGCCAGGCTGCGATAGGCTCTCTCACTCCTAAGCCTGCCATCCTGAGTGGTGGAAGATGGAGTCAGTCTCAGAGACATAGACTCAGGTGCAGACTGATTACCTATGGGAGTATACACAGAAGTTGTGCCTGGCAAATCCTTTACAGTACCCCCCCCTTTTATGAGGGGCCACCGGACCCTTTCTAAGTGGACCTGGTTTATCGGGGAAACGAAGGTGGAACTTCCTGACCAATACCCCAGCGTGAACATCCCGGGCGGGTACCCAAGTCCTCTCCTCAGGCCCGTATCCTCTCCAATGGACCAGGTACTGGAGGGAGCCTTGGACCATCTTGCTGTCCACAATCTTGGCCACATCGAACTCCACCCCCTCAGGGGTGAGAACGGGAACAGGAGGTTTCCTCGAGGGAGCCAAGGACGGGGAGCAGCGTTTAAGGAGGGAGGCATGAAACACGTCGTGTATTCGAAAAGATGGGGGCAACTCCAGTCGGAAGGAGACAGGATTGAGGACTTCAGTGACCTTATACGGCCCAATAAACCGGGGAGCAAACTTCTTGGACAGGGCCTTAAGGCGCAAGTTCCTAGACGATAACTACACCAGATCCCCGACCATAAACAAGGGGTTAGCAGAACGTCTTCTATCAGCCTGAGTTTTTTGTACGCTCTGGGACGCCTCTAGGTTCTTCTGAACCTGGGCCAAGACTGTGCACAGTTCCCGATGAACGACCCCTACCTCGGGATTGTTGGAACTACCAGGTGAAACGGAGGAGAACCGTGGATTAAACCCAAAATTACAGAAAAAGGGGGAGACCCCTGACGAGTTACTGACCCGGTTATTAAGGGAAAATTCGGCGAGGGGAATGAATGAGACCCAATCATATTGACAGTCAGAGATAAAACACCTTAAATATTGTTCTAGAGACTGATTAGTCCTCTCAGTTTGGCCATTAGTTTCAGGATGGAAGGCAGAGGAGAAGGACAGATCAATCTCCAACTTTTTACAGAAGGCTCTCCAAAACAAAGAAACAAATTGTACCCCTCTGTCCGAAACAATATTGACAGGGACCCCATGGAGACGCAGGATGTGTTTGACAAACAAGGTAGCTAACGTCTTGGCGTTGGGTAGTTTCTTGAAGGGCACAAAGTGGCACATCTTACTGAAGCGGTCTACTACCACCCACACCACCGACTTGCCTTGAGATGGAGGCAAATCGGTGATAAAATCCATGGAGATATGGGTCCAAGGTCTCTGGGGAATGGGCAAAGAACGTAGTAAGCCCGCTGGTCGGGACCTGGGAGTCTTGGACCTAGCACAAACCTCACAAGCGGCGACGTAGGCCTTAACGTCTTTAGGCAACCCAGGCCACCAATAGTTTCTGGCAATGAGATGCTTGGTACCCAGGATGCCTGGATGACCAGATAGTGCAGAGTCATGATTTTCCCTAAGTACCCTTAGCCGGTATTGCCAGGGAACAAACAGCTTGTCCTCAGTAAGGTTCCCGGGAGCTGAACCTTGATCAGCCGCAATTTCAGAGACTAAATCAGAATCAATAGAAGAAACGATTATACCAGGAGGCAAAATACAAGCAGGATCTTCCTCCGAAGGAGGGCTGGCCATGAAGCTATGCAACAGTGCATCGGCCTTAATATTTTTAGACCCAGCCCTATAGGTAACCAAAAAGCTGAATCTGGTAAAAAATAGCGCCCATCGAGCTTGTCTCGGGTTTAGCCTCCGGGCAGATTCTAGGAAAACCAGATTCTTGTGGTCGGTAAGGACCGTTACCTGGTGCCTAGCCCCCTCCAGGAAGTGGCGCCACTCTTCAAATGCCCATTTAATGGCTAAGAGTTCGCGGTTGCCAATATCATAGTTACTCTCAGTGGCCGAAAACTTCCTGGAGAAGTAGGCACAGGGATGGAGATGGGTGAGGGACCTGGTACCCTGGGACAAGACAGCCCCCACTCCCACCTCAGATGCGTCAACTTCCACGATAAATGGCTCCATTTGGTTGGGCTGAACCAGCACCGGGGCCGAGATAAAGCACTTCTTAAGGACCTCAAAAGCCTGGACAGCCTCAGGAGGCCAGTGGAGGAGATCAGCACCTTTGCGAGTGAGGTCCGTAAGAGGCTTAGCGATGACCGAGAAGTTAGCAATAAATCTCCTGTAATAATTAGTGAACCCCAAAAAACACTGTAACGCCTTCAGGGAGGCAGGTTGGACCCATTCCGCCACAGCCTGGACCTTGGCGGGGTCCATGCGGAATTCATGAGGAATGAGGATTTGACCCAAAAATGGTATCTCCTGTACCCCAAACACACATTTTTCGGTTTTCGCAAACAGTTTGTTTTCCCGAAGGACCTGCAGCACCTTCCTGACATGCTCAATGTGGGAGGACCAGTCCTTGGAAAACACCAGTATGTCATCAAGGTACACTACAAGAAATACCCCCAGGTAATCTCTCAAAATCTCATTTATGAAATTCTGGAAGACCGCAGGAGCATTACACAACCCAAAGGGCATGACGAGGTATTCGAAATGACCTTCGGGCGTGTTAAACGCAGTCTTCCACTCATCCCCCTCTTTGATGCAGATAAGGTTATACGCCCCCCGTAGATCAAACTTAGAGAACCATTGGGCCCCCTGAACCTGATTAAAGAGATCAGGAATCAAAGGAAGGGGATACTGGTTCCTTACAGTGACCTTATTCAGGTTACGGTAGTCAATGCATGGCCTAAGACCACCATCCTTCTTTCCTACGAAGAAGAAGCCAGCACCTACCGGAGAAGTAGAGGGGCGAATGTAACCCTTGGCCAGGCATTCCTGGATATACTCTCTCATGGCTTCACGTTCGGGACAAGAAAGATTAAATATCCTACCCTTAGGAAGCTTAGCTCCTGGTACCAATTCGATAGCGCAATCGTATTCTCTATGAGAAGGTAACACTTTGGAGGCCTCCTTAGAGAAAACATCAGCGAAGTCCTGAACAAACTCAGGTAGCGTGTTCACCTCCTCAGGGGGAGAAATAGAATTAACAGAAAAACATGACGTCAAGCATTCATTACCCCATTTGGTAAGCTCCCCAGTATTCCAGTCAAACGTGGGATTATGCAACTGCAACCAGGGAAGGCCTAAAACCAAATCGGACAATAATCCCTGCATCAACAGTACAGAGCACTGCTCCAAATGCATGGAGCCAACAACGAGTTCGAAAACAGGGGTATGCTGTGTAAAATAACCATTAGCAAGAGGAGTGGAGTCGATACCCACTACCGGGACAGGTTTAGGCAAATCAATCAAAGGCATAGCTAGAGACATAGCAAATTCCACAGACATGATATTAGCAGAAGACCCTGAATCCACGAAGGCACTGCCGGTAGCAGACCTACCACCAAAAGAGACCTGAAAGGGAAGCAATATTTTATTACGTTTCATATTTACGGGAAATACCTGTGCGCCCAAGTGACCTCCCCGATGATCACTTAGGCGCGGAAGTTTTCCGGCTGCTTATTCTTACGCCTAGGACAGGTGTTCACTTGATGCTTGTCATCCCCACAATAGAAGCAGAGACCATTCTTCCCGCGGAACTCTCTACGTTGTCGGGGGGACACGGAGGCCCCGAGTTGCATAGGTACCTCCGAGTCTTCCGTGGAAGAGCGAAGCAACGGGACCTCGAGAGGCATCATGGGGGAGTCAGAGGGGAAAACACAAAAACGTTCAAGCTGTCGTTCCCTGAGACGTCGGTCAAGTCGTACCGCTAAAGCCATAACCTGATCTAGGGAGTCAGAAGAGGGATAGCTAACTAGCAGGTCTTTCAGGGCGTTCGACAGACCCAACCTAAACTGGCACCTTAAGGCAGGGTCATTCCACCGAGAAGCTACGCACCACTTCCTAAAGTCAGAACAATACTCCTCAACAGGTCTCTTACCCTGACGTAAGGTCACCAGCTGACTCTCGGCAAAGGCAGTCCTGTCAGTCGCGTCATAAATGAGTCCGAGAGCAGAAAAGAAACGATCAACGGAGGAAAGTTCAGGGGCGTCAGGAGCCAAGGAGAAGGCCCACTCTTGGGGCCCTTCCTGGAGCCAGGACATAATTATACCCACCCGCTGGCTCTCAGAACCTGAGGAATGAGGCTTTAAGCGAAAGTAGAGCCTACAACTCTCCCGAAAGGAGAGAAAAGTCCTCCGGTCCCCTGAGAACCGGTCAGGCAACTTGAGGTGGGGTTCAAGAGGTGAGGTGAGGGGCACTACCATGGTAGCGTCAGGCTGGTTGACCCTCTGAGCCAGGGTCTGGACCTGTAGGGAGAGACCCTGCATTTGCTGGGCCAGGGTCTCAAGGGGGTCCATAGTAGTGTCAGGGAGCAGGGTAGACTAGGTATATGGGCTTGTGATTATGTAATGACGGGGGTAGGGAAATGGACAAGTGAGCCCTAATCTACCCGCCACTCTGTCCCTGCCTACTTGCAACGACCCGCCCTAGGCGACGGGGTACAACTGGGCGGCGGTCCCTACGCTCAGTAAGTGCATGAGACAAACAGACAAGGGAACACAAAGCAAAGGGAAAGGGGCAGTTGCCCACGGCAACACCGTGAGCAACAGAGTGGTGGACGAGCCGAGTCAAACCAGGAGTGCACGAGGTACCAAACGAAGAGCAGGAGAGTAGTCAGTAAGCCAGGGTCAGTATGGAGCAGGATCAAATAGTAGAAGCTGTAGCTGGGCCAGGAAACCACACGAGAAGAATCACAAGCAAAGGAGGAACAGGAAAGGCAGGTATAAATAGACAGAGGGCGGGAGCTAGCTCCGTCTGGCCAGGCTGCGATAGGCTCTCCCACTCCTAAGCCTGCCATCCTGAGTGGTGGAAGATGAAGTCAGTCTCAGAGACATAGACTCAGGTGCAGACTGATTACCTATGGGAGTATACACAGAAGTTGTGCCTGGCAGATCCTTTACAAAATTGCTAAGTTTTTCTTGGTATCTACCCTAACCAACTCGTCCCTCATGTTTTTACATATTCTGATAGGTGGTTGAGAAGCCTTTTCCGTTACACCCTGATCCATTGCAATTATGTGCCAATGTTTTCTTATGCCACTTTTCATTTGCTCAGCCAAGGGGCGTAAAATATCTAATCTCTTATGATTACCACATAATAGTGACTCCTATCATGTTTATGTCACTCGAAAAGGCCCCTCAGATTGTCAACTTATCATAACCAGGGCCGGACTTAGATTGGACGGCGCCCTCTGTGGGATTCTCTATTGCTGCCCTCCACAAACCGCAAATTAACCACATATATAGACACGCACATACTGGCACATAAATACTGTACATACATAGAGGGACATATTTAGGCAAACAGGCAAATATACACACATTCTGGAATATATACATACATAAAGGTAAATATATAGACATACATACACATACTGTATATACAGACACACACAGGCACATAAATACATAAAAAAGGCACAAATATACAAGCAGAAAGACACATTTACATAGATACCTGTGAAAGTGATTAGAATATGTTTAAAAGATAACATTTTGCATGGACTCCATCTTGTATGGTAGGCGTCCATTTTGGATCGTTGGAATCTATCTTTTGGCTTGAAGGAGCCATCTTGAGATTAATAAATTAAAAGTAATATATTAATCTAAACAGACAACCTAAACAAAACCTCACACTAAGAAATGGCGTATGTTGGGGTCCCTTATTGCAAGTAGACAACCTAAAAACGAACCATGAAGGGACATAGCCCTTAAAGAAATAGTATACTGAATGATATACAAAAGTACAAAAATTCTTTATTAAATATAATCACCGATAACATATAATGGAAAAAAAGATGGGATACATCATACACGGAGATATATACAGCAGGGTCAGATGGAATAGACCATAGACAAACAGAGTCAACCATCCAAGGATGACCAAACCACGCTCAGATAGTCCATATGACAGAATTATAAACCCATGGGTATAAGGTAATAAGGCCCACACATAGTGTGGTGCTACCAGCTGATTATTACAATATGCAGAAGTATACAATAAAATCTACCATGGCCTACTTTTACCCTCAAAGTATATAGCAATACATGAAAAAAGTGAAGCTAGAAGCGTCCAGAGAAAACATATAGGTTCAAATGGCCAGAAAAATAACTGACAGATGACTGGACACAATAATACGATCATGTAGAGGCTAAAAGAGCTAGCACATACCCTGGGACATGATGAGGAGCGCAGGAGATCAAAAAAAGTGGATGGATGAATGAACGCCTCGACGCGCGTTTCGCCCTGTAGACTGGCTTCGTCAAGAGGCTACATGTAATAAAACTAGGGGTTTATATAGAAAAGGAATGAGGTTAGACTCACCTGTTGTAAAGGATCTGCCAGACACAACTTCTGTGTCGACGCCCATAGGTAATCAATCTGCACCTGCTTCTATGTCTGTGAGACTGACTCCATCTTCCACCACCCAGGATGGCAGGCTTAGGAGTGGGAGAGAATATCACAGCCTGGCCAGACGGAGCTAGCTCCCGCCCTCTGTCTATTTATACCTGCCTTTCCTGTTCCTCCTTTGCTTGTGATTCTTCTCTGTTGGTTTCCTGGCCCTGCTGCAGCTTTTTGAACTACTGATCCTCTGCTTTTGATTGACCTTGGCTTTTCTGACCACTCTTCTGCTCTGCGTTTTTGTACCTCGCTCATCTCCTGGTTTGACTCGGCTCGTTCACCTCGCTTGTTGCTCACGGTGTTCCCGTGGGCAACTTCCCCATTTCCCTGGCTTCTTTGTACCCTTGTCTGTTTGTCTGTCGTGCACCTATTGAGTGTAGGGACCGTCGCCCAGTTGTACCCCGTCGCCTAGGGTGGGTCGTTGCAAGTAGGCAGGGACTGAGTGGCGGGTAGATTAGGGCTCACTTGTCTGTTTCCCTACCCCGACATTACACCTGTGATGAATGAAAATCGGCCGCGCGTCAGATGGCAAGCGTCACATGATGAAATATCACCATGACAACGCTAGACGCTGAGCGGCACTCCCGGATGCGGGCCCCACCACGCACGCGCGATCGAGCTTCTGTGCAAACACCACAGGAGAGGCAACGAGAATAACTAAGACAAAATTAAAATAATGACAAAAACAGAGGTTTGTGTGAGAACATTTGCAGATTTGTGGATTTTTATCTGCAGAAATGTGTGGAAACTTTGGCGTCATACATTAGGGATACCACAGACATCTTACAACGTCTTCATGGGTTGCATCTTGAGGATGACATGTTTTTGGTTACGTGTGACGTGGAGTCCTTGTACACGTCTATATTCCACGACCACGGGATGCGAGCATCAAGACATTTTTTACAGATGACTAATCATGACACGGATCTTATTGAGTTCGTATTGTGTCTTCTTAATTTTGCATTGACACATAATTTTTTTGTATTTAAGGACCGCCTCTTCCTACAGCTCCAGGGTACGGCAATGGGGGCGACTTGTGCACCCTCATATGCCAACCTTTTTCTGGGGCTGTGGGAGAGGGACACTGTCCAGCAAATTCCGGGTCATGATTCGGTTCTCCTGTGGTCGAGGTATATAGACGATATTCTATTCATTTGGCAGGGCTCCACGTCTGATTTGGAATCTTTTCTCACCTCCCTCAATTCGAATGATATCAATGTCAAGCTTACGTGGCACTATAGCCAGACTGGTGTTAATTTTTTGGATATTTGTATTACCAAAGATGACAGTGGTTTCATTTCTACCGACATTTTTAGGAAAAAAAACCTCCACTAATGCCCTCCTCCATGCCACATCCGCTCATTGGAAAAATTTATTTGTATTGCCTGCATATCTGAACACCACAAATGCGTTATACATTGCCATTTGGGTGAGGTGTACTGCCAGATTCTTGTACCAGATCTTACTTTTCCGCATGGCACTATACGGCTTCATGACCTGATCAGATAAATCCACCCACACATAAAGCGGTTATAATCCAGTATGCAGGCAGGCTTGGCAGTAGTGGTGCTGGAGCCACGAACTAGAACGTGGATGCTGCTATCCTTATGGATGCTTGTTAGAATGTGGACATCTTTCTTGTCCCTATATTTCACTAGCAGCATATTCTCACTGCACATTGCTTTGCTTTCTCCTTTTGGCAATGTCTGTCTGGCCCAGCAGGGTTTTGGGGAGACCCTTAGAATTTTTTTTTAGTGTGCTACAGGCCACTGTTGCTCTTACCAAAAGGCACTTTTGGAGAGGGATGCTGTTATAAAAATTGTCTATATAGACATTATATCCCTGGCCAAGTAGCGGGTGTATAAGATCCCACACAATTTTTCCGCTGACACTAAGGGAAGGGGGGCACTCTGTGGGATCAATTTTGGAATCCCTTCCCTCATAAATCCGGAAACAATGTGTGTACCTGGTGGAACTTTCGCAGATTTTATACAACTTTATTCCATACCGGGCCCTTTTATTTGAGAGGTATTGAAGGAAGTGGAGCCTTCCCTTAAAACTGACGAGAGACTCGTCGACCGCAATATTTTTACCTGGGGTGTAAATTTAGGCAAATTTTAAATTCAAATGGTTGATGACAGGCCTTATTTTATATAAATGGTCATAATTTGGATCATTGGGGGGTGGGCAGCAGGTATTATCTGCGTAATGCAGAAATTTGAGGATGACCTAAAATCTTTTTCTGGTCATAATGTTGCCATAAAGGGGGGTATAATATAGGACATCCGATGACCAGTAGTCCCTAATGCTGGGTTTCTTTATGAGGCCCATATTCAGTAACAGGCCCCAAAATTTGCAAAGCTCCTCTGAGTTTTTGGGGTCCAAATTTGGCCTTTGGAATAGTAGGATGTGGGATTGTGGGTGAGAAATTGTTCCGCATATAAATTAGTCTGTTTGACCATTAAATTTATGTATTCAGCGGAGAAAAATAATTAGAAAAAAATCAAACTCTCCGAACCCCGTGGTCTCCTCTTGGATTCCCGAGGATGCGGTGAATTCGGGAACATGGGGGGCATAATTCGTAGCAGGCATCCATATCGCCTCACTATCGGGGGGCTGGTCAGAACCAGCAACTCTTCTGCGCTGCTGGGGGGGCTCATCAGACTCGCTAGACGAAGATGATGTCAGCACGAACTGCATTTCATCCTCGCTAGCAGAGTCTGTATCCGAGCATAGCATAGCATATGCCTCCTCTGGGCTATAAAATTTCTGCGCCATATTGCAGTAATGTACACTACAATGTAACAGATATCATTTTAAAACGTAACTGTCCCTAAGAAAAAAATATTTTTTTTTCTATTTTTTTTTATATATATAGATTTTTTTTTGTATTAACTAAAAACTGGTGCTCTCAAAAATGTAGGAGCGGGATGTAACTGACCGGATCACTGCGTATAACTGTCACTGTATGTGGCACGGCAACAGTGAATGGTGGCGATCTGTGTGGATCGTATGGACACTGACACGGCTCAATGTTCTCTCACTGGGCAGAGAGGGGGCGATCTGGGGGTATTTAGGCTATTGCCTAAAGTAATATGGCGCAGTAATTTCACTGGGGTAATGGGTGGGCAATTTGGGGACTATTCTCTACTTAATGGGACAGGAGAGATCTGGGAGGATCTGGGGAGATCTAGAAGAGATCTTTATTCACTTTTCATTAACTTTTCGTTTCTGACAGGGCTTCACACACCGACTCTCTCAAGCTCTCTGACAGAAATGAGCTTGTCAGAGCCGGTGATAAGAAGAATTCTGCGTCTTTTGTTTACATATGTTGTGATTGGTCATTCAGTTTTGAATGACCAATCACAGCCAGACGTCAGAGGACGGCTCTGATTAGTCCTGTGCCAGCGAGCGATAAGTGTCTGTTGTCACTCGCCGCCGCGATCTGCCCGCGATCTGCCCGTTATCGCCATGTCATCTGACATGGTGACAGGTTAGTGTCGTCATGTAACTGTACGTGAGAAGGCGGGAACATACCGCCGATTTTCACGTACAGTTACGTGATTGGGCGGGAAGGGGTTAAGTTAAAGGTACCATCATATTTGTCCAGGTCAGTTTCATTAGTTGTTTTTTTTTTAATTTTCAGTTGAACCACAATTCAAAAGCAATGTCTGATTTACATTAGTTAATTTTCAGTAAATTAAAATTTATTATTGCTTTTGTCAGTTTCAAGTTATTTCAGTCACCATTGTGGATTTTTCTTTTAATGGAAGGGTACCAACAATTTTGTCCACGAATGAATGAATAATTTTTTCGTTAACATAGCCGTATGAGGGCTTGTTTCTTGTGGGATGAGTTGTATATTTCAGTTGCATTTTTAGGTGTGTATAATATATTAACTTTGATCAACTTTTTTGGAGGAGGGAATTCAACAAAAAAACAACAAACCCAGCTATTCCAGCATTGTTTTTTTTGCGTTTCTAATGTATGCCGTTCACTATGCAGCGTAAATAACATGTTACCTTTATTCTATGGGTCAGTCCGATTACGACGATGCTAAATAATGTATAGGCTTTTTATGTTTTACTAGGTTTGCACACTAAAAACCCTTTTAAAAAAATTTAAGAGCCATAACTTTTTTTATTCTTCTGTCGCCATGGCCATATGTGGCCTTGTTTTTTGCAAGACAAGGTCTAGCTTTTATTGGTACTATTTTAGAGTACATGAGACTTAAGTTTTTTGTTTTTTTGGGGGGAGGGCGGAATGGAAAAAAAGATTCATTACTTCATGAACCTATGACAGCACCCCTGGAGAGACATCCTAATCGCTGGACAGGAATCCTGATGATATAAAAAAATGGACACACCTCTCCACACACCGGACACACCTCTCCACACACAAAGTCTTTAGAAAGAACTCAGGATGAGAATAAGTTATCTTTTATCTATATACGTGTATATATTCACACACATTTTTTTTATATTTTTTTTGTGCCACCTTAGTGAAAAGCCACCCCACACCATAAATATATAATTATAGTCATATATATCCTATGTAAAAGAGATTATAAGGAAGTTTACTGAAGGTGGGGAAACTAGGGGGGTGCTGTCATAGGTTCATGAAAAACCGATTACCAGTAAGTAATCAATCATTTACCCTTTCACCTATGACATCACCCCTGGTTTGGTAAAATAGAACCCCAGGTTTTAGGGTGGAACTAAAGCTTGTAGAACTTTCCTACCAAAAGCCAGGTCAGTGACTGAATGCAACTGTAACCTTTAATGCTTAATAAAGGTGTGGGGTGAACTCCATGTAGCTGCCCTGCAAATCTGGTCTAGAGATGCGTTGGCTCTTTCTGCCCAAGAAGTAGATACAGCTGTAGTGGAATGAGCTCCAAAGAATTCTGGGGGATTCATGTTCTGGCCCACATAGGCTAAGGCCCCATGCACACAAACGTATTTTTGTGGCCACAATTCACCCGCAAATCTGCGGATGAATTATGGCCCCATTCATTTCAATGGGCCCTTGGACACAACCATGGTTTCCACTGTCCGTACATGGCCCAGGAGCCTGGACCGCACAAGAACGGACATGTCTTATTACGGCCGTGTTTTGCGATCCAGGCTCATAGAAATTAATGCACGCGGCCATGTGCATGGTTCACAATTTGGGGGCTGGCTCATGCCGTCCGAGCCGCAAATCACGGTCGTGTGCATGAGGCCTAAGCATATGGCCTGTTGAAACCACTGTGCAATTGTCGGTCTGCTAGCTGCCGAACCTCTATTTGGACCCAGGAACTGAATAAAGAGATTCTCCGAAGACCTCTAGTCCTTTGTGACCTCTATGTAGTGGACTAAACACCTCCTCACGTCTAAACAATTAAACTCCTGCTCCTTTAGATTTTTTGGGGAGTCACAAGAAGAGGGGAGAATAATTTCCTGGTCTTGATGAAATGGGTGAATTACCTTTGGCAAGAAACCTGGTAAGGTCTTTATAATTAGCAAAGTGTAAGGAGGGAAGACCGAGAGGGCTTGAATTTAGCTTACTCTCCGGCAGTAGTAACAGCTAGTTAAAAGGTCATCTTTAGTGTGAGAAATTTTATGGACAGGGAGTCTAAAGGGTCAAAGGATGAACCCATCATGACTAAGACATCAGAACTAAGTTTAAGTTCCAGGGTGAGACTGAAAATCTTATCTGAGGTCTTATTTTGGAGGCCGCAATCAGGAACCTTCTAATCCTGGGGTGTTCTGCTACCTAAAATCATAGGGCAGAAATCTGTACCTTTAACGTACTAGGCTTGAGGTTCTTTTCTAGCCCTGCCTGGAGAAAGTCTAATATCAGAGGTATATCTGGATCTATTAATAGATCTATCATAATTCCTGTAAAGGTAAGAAAGGCTTTAAAGACCCTTAAATATATTTTAGAGGTAACCTGTAGAGATGACAGATTCTGAAATACCTCTTTTTCTGAGGATTATCCTCTCAGTCTCCATGCTGTAAGATGAAGTCTGGTGATGTCGCAATGAACTACTGGTCCCTGGGCCAGGAGATCTGGTCTGTCTGGAAGAATCCATGGTTGGGCTAAGGACAGCTTCCTCAACCATGTGAATTATGGCCTTTTTGGCAAAAATGGAGCAATTAAGATTACCGAGGCCCTGTCTTCCCTGATCTTTTTTAAAACTCTCGGAAGTAGACAAAGGGGGGGGGGGGGGGGCATAACCTTGTTCCCGGCTCTAACACTGGGAGAGAGCATCTACTGCTACCGAATATTCCCTGGGGTCTAGGGAGAAGAATCTGGGCACTTTTCTGTTCTCCCTGGTAGCGAACAGATCTATGGAAGGATTCCCCCACCTGGCCACAATCATCTGGAAGACTTACTGGTTTAGGGACCATTCTGATTGTAGCAACTGCCTTCTGCTCAAGAAGTCTGCTACCTGATTGTCCCTTCCCCTTAGATGGTAAACCTACAGCGAACCTCAAAACAGGGTAAAGCGAAACAAGGGGGGGTCCCCAATCAAACTAGGAAACAAAGTACAAGCGCACAAGCCCAATAGAATATGAAAATAACTACCATGGATAGTAAAAAATATACAACTTTATTAGTACATAACAATACATGGTATAACAATAATAGATATAGTAAAAAAATACGGCGGATCATATATCAAGAGGAGTAGCAATCAGGTAAAGATGACAACATACCATGAGGAACACAAGAGACAACCAACCTCAAAAAAAACATCCCAGTACTAACCAGCGAGGGATACAAGTATAATGGAGTGTCAATAGGACAAAAGATGTATATGCGGCTATATCCGTTGGAGAAATACTGCCCGTTGCAAAGTATACATAGCACAGATATGCTAAGGATAAACAACGTGTATGCAGACCAACATTTACAGATAAATACCAGATAGAATGGGTGAGAAAACCCAGATACCTGTAGACGTGATGAAAGCAGGGGACGTGAAGAGATGGCACAAAGACGCCTCGACGCGCGTTTCGCCTGCGACCGGTTTCGTCAGGAGTCTAATCAAATTTAAAAACCGGGGGTTTATATAATAATACTAGTAATAACTAATTCATTGGTGGCACCTGTGGGATGCACGTATAGAGCGGCGCTCCGTAGCCATGATGCAAACACTGCATCACCAGGAAGCGCCAAGCTGTCCACGTCGTGACGATGCGTCTCAATTGCTGAAGCGCACGTCACCATAGTAATGTGAACAAACAAATCAGGCACTCCGGGATGCAGTGCCCACAGCGCATGCGCCAGTGAGCGTCTGTGCAAATAAAGCACAGAGACCATCAGGGAATAAGTAATTGGATAATGCTGCATGATGAATAGATAAATTGGCCAAATAATTTAATACTTTTGAAAAAATGACCCATACAATGGATAACATATACAAATAATAACATAAATAAATAGAACATAAGTAGATACGATAAAAAATATCTGATCAGTGCATAGTAGATCCTTTGAATATTACACAAAATTCATAAACTATAAATAGTGAATATATAAATAGTTCAATAAAAATATGAATTTTATTAATAACATAAATAATAAATATATTAACCCCTTAATGACCGCCGATACGTCTTTTTACGGCGGTCATTAGTGGGCTTTATTCTAGAGCGCCGCCAAACTACGTCGCTGCTGTAGAATAAAGTAAACAGAGCAGGGAGCCGTGAAATCTCCCTGCTCTCAGCTGCCAGGAGCAGCTGAGGGCTGGGGGCGTCCCTGCTCTGCCGGGTGAGATCGATATTAGTATCGATCTCACCTGTTTAACCCTTCAGATGCGGTGCACAATAGCAAGCACCGCATCTGAATGGTTTTGCAGAGAGGGAGGGAGCTCCCTCTCATCTCACTGACACCCGGCGATAAAATCGCCGAGTGTCTGTGTCTTCTATGGCAGCCGGGGGTCTAATAAAGACCCCCAGGTCTGCCTGCAGCGAATGCCTGCTAGATCATGCCGCAGGCATGACCTAGCAGATGCCTGTCCGTTTTAAACGGACAGGCAGTAATACACTGCAATACAAAAGTATTGCAGTGTATTATAATAGCGATCGGAGGATAGGGAAGTCCCCTAGTCGGACTAGTAAAAAAGTAAAAAAAGTTTAATAAAGTTAATAAAAAAAAAAAGAAGTGAAAAAAAAAAAATGAAAAACCCAGCTTTTCCCCTTACACAATGCTTTACTATTAAAATAAACTACAATAAAGCAAAAAAGTTACACATATTTGGTATCGCCGCGTCCGTAACGACCCCGACTATAAAGCTGTTACATTATTTAACTCGCACTGTGAACGCCGTAAAAAATAAAATAAAAAACAATGGAAAAATTGCTGTTTTCTGTTAATCCTGACTTAAAAAAAATGTGATAGAAAGTGATCAAAAAGTCGCATCTACTCTCAAATGGTACCAATAAAAACTGCAAGTCGTCCCGCAAAAAACAAGACCTTATACAGCTATGCCGACGCAAAAATAAAAAAGTTACAGCTCTTCGAATGTGACAATGGAAAAATCTAAAAAATGGCTTGGACATTAGGGCCCAGAATGCCAGCAGGGGGAAGGGGTTAAATAAATACATAAAAAGACAAAAAATATGAATATATGCAATGAGTGATACAAATTAAATAAATAGGTGTAAAGAAATATATAGTGGACTAAATAAAAAATGTAAAAGCAAAAAATTGATTAAATGAAGTGTAAATAGGAATAATATGTGAAAAATACAATAATAGTAAAAAGACAGAATAAAAAGAATAGTGAAAGTGAAGTGTGAAAATAAGACAAAAATAAATAAAAGTGCAATAAAGTACACATAAATATAAAAAATATGATAACGCATGAAAAAGAAGGCGTTAAGTGCAAAACCAAATCAAACAGTGTATGATGCATACATAGATATAATACAAATACAAATGTATAATACAATACAAATAATAAAAACATTTCTATATATGAAATATATAGATAAAAATAAAAAAAATAATAAATAAAAAATAATAATAAATAAATAAAAAATAATAAATAAAAAATAATAATAATAAATAATAAAAAATAATAAGAAAAACAAAAATAAATTAAACAAAGGGCTATAACACTAAACAGCATGTCCAAAAAACGGTCAATCGCAGTCTTCGCGGAGAAAGGTACATCTCTCACAGGATAAATAATGACATCAATGGAACCAGCAACACTACAGGGTGGGCCATTTATATGGATGCACCTAAATAAAATGGGAATGGTTGGTGATATTAACTTCCTGTTTGTGGCACATTAGTATATGGGAGGGGGGAAACTTTTCAAGCTGGGTGTTGACCATGGTGGCCATTTTGAAGTCGGCCATTTTGTATCCAACTTTAGTTTTTTCAATGGGAAGAGGGTCATGTGACACATCAAACTTATCGAGAATTTCACAAGAAAAACAATGGTGTGCTTGGTTTTAACGTTACTTTATTCTTTCATGAGTTATTTACAAGTTTCTGACCACTTATAAAATGTGTTCAAAGTGCTGCCCATTGTGTTGGATTGTCAATGCAACCCTCTTCTCCCACTCTTCACACACTGATAGCAACACCGCAGAAGAAATGCTAGCACAGGCTTCCAGTATCCGTAGTGTCAGTTGCTGCACATCTCGTATCTTCACAGCATAGACAATTTCCTTCAGATGACCCCAAAGATAAAAGTCTAAGGGGGTCAGATCAGGAGACCTAGGGGGCCATTCAACTGGCCCACGATGACCAATCCACTTTCCAGGAAACTGTTCATCTAGGAATGCTCAGGCAGCACTTTGAACACATTTTATAAGTGGTCAGAAACTTGTAAATAACTCATGAAAAAATAAAGTAACGTTAAAACCAAGCACACCATTGTTTTTCTTGTGAAATTCTCGATAAGTTTGATGTGTCACATGACCCTCTTCCCATTGAAAAAACTAAAGTTGGATACAAAATGGCTGACTTCAAAATGGCCGCCATGGTCAACACCCAGCTTGAAAAGTTTCCCCCCTCCCATATACTAATGTGCCACAAACAGGAAGTTAATATCACCAACCATTCCCATTTTATTTAGGTGTATCCATATAAATGGCCCACCCTGTAGAATATAGCAAAACTAAAGTTAGAATAATGAAATGTTAACAGTCAATGAGCAATCCCCCAAAACTAAAATTTGCGCTGCTTATGATAATTTATAAGAAAGGTTTGAAGCTAGTGGTCTCATTGAGGCCAAAAGGTGTAGTGGTGTTTAACAGGGTAATCCACTTCATTTCTTTTTTCAGGAGGGCTTTACGTATATCGCCACCCCTGCAGCCCAATTTAACCCTATCGATGCCCCGAAATCTTATATCACTGGGGTTACAGGAATGATGTTGGTGGAAATGTCTGGGTATCGGCTGTAGTTGGTCAACATCTTTGGTATTACTTGCTGTACGGATCTTACTAACGTGTTCAAGTACACGTGTCTTAAAAGACCTGCTAGTCATGCCTATATAGATCAAATCACAGGGGCATGTTGCAAAATAAATCACAGCCTCCGTTCTACAGGTAATGTTGAACACAATCTTGTATTCCTGATCTTTTTTGGAGTCATAAAAGGAGGATGAACGTACAATAAATTTACAGGCAGCACAGCTGCCACAATTAAACGATCCCCAGGGTGGGCCACGACTACCAAATGCACTCATTTGAGTCTTGGAAATATAATGACTAGATGTCAAGAGATCACGCAGATTTTTCGATCTCCTCCAAGTAATGGAGGGGTACTTAGACAGGCAAGTAGATACATCTAGATCCGTAAGAAGCACATTCCAATGCTTCTGCATGATATTACGAATTTCAACCCATTGAGAGTTGAAAGTTGTGATGAACCTAACATTAGGATCAAAAATCTCTTTGGACTTGGGTTTACTCACCAGTAATCCCTCGCGTGGTGTATGTTTAGCTCTTAGATACCCACGTCTTATATCCCTCCGATTGTATCCACGATCACGAAAACGTACTGACATATCTGAAGCTTGATATTCAAATTTACTCATGTTAGAACAGATACGCCGAGCTCTTAAAAATTGGCCCGTTGGAATGGCTCTCTTGACCTTTGGGTAATGGGAGGAGGTGGCATGGAGAAGTGCATTGGTCGCGGTCTCCTTCCTAAAAATGTCTGTAGAGACAATGTTATCAACATCCTTCGATATCAAGACATCAAGAAATTCCACACATGACCTACTAAATTTCCATGTAAGCCTGATGTTTAAATTATTTTTATTTAGAGAAGAAAGAAAGGATTCTAGATGTTCAGTGGAGCCTTGCCAGATAAACAGAATATCATCTATGTATCTAGACCACAGGAGTACGGCGTCATGTCCAGGGGTATTAAGGACAATCTCTCCCTCCCACAGCCCCAGAAACAATAGCAGTATTTCTCCAATGGATATAGCCGCATATACATCTTTTGTCCTATTGACACTCCATTATACTTGTATCCATGGCATGTTAGTACTGGGACGTTTTTTGAGGTTGCTTGTCTCTTGTGTTCCTCATGGTATGTTGTCATCTTTACCTGATTGCTACTCCTCTTGATATATGATCCGCCTTATATTTTACTATATCTATTATTGTTATACCATGTATTGTTATGTACTAATAAAGTTGTATATTTTTTACTATCCATGGTAGTTATTTTCATATTCTATTGGGATGTTATGTCCCCTGCACTTGTGCGCTTGTAGGTTGTTTCCTTCCCCTTAGATGGACAGCTGAAAGGGACAATAGATGCAGCTCGGTTAGGGAAAAAATCTATGTGGCTAAATTTATCAGAAGTCTTGATCTTGTACCTCCCTGATGATTTATGTATGCCACTGTAGTAGTATTCTCAGAAAGAATTTTTACTCTCTTTTTTTAAAGTACAGTAAAAAATAGTGTAGTACCGTGTTAGCCAGAAACAATTTGCAACGTCAAATACTTTTGTGTCAAAAAAGACAAAAGTATAGTAGGTATGATACCTTTATTGGCTAACCATAAAAGTTCTATATACAAGCTTTCAGAGCACAGAGGCCCCTTCGTCAGGCAATTTACAATTGAATGACTCTCTTTCCTGAAAGTATAGGAATGGTGCATTTTATAGCCTGAAGTACTGCCTCCAGCTCTCTGTAGTTGGAAAATTTTATGGAGGTTTGAGGATCCCACTGACCCTGAAGGCAGAAGGATTCGCCATGGGCTCCTCAACCCCAAGGACTGGCATCTGTTTTAATGTTCAGGGTTGGAGACATTTCCCATGAGACACCCTTCCTGAGATTTTCTACCCTCATCTGCCACTTGAGAAAGTCTGGCTACAGAAGAAAGATGTAGGGAGAATTTGCGCTTATCCCACTTCTCCAATATGTCCTCCTGTAGAGGTTTGGACCTGAACTGTGACCACATTATGGCCAGGATTCAGGCGGTTAGAAGATCCAGGATGGACATAGCTCTTCTGAGAGACGTTAAGTGATCCAAAAAGAGGCCCAAGACCTAATCTATCAAAGGCTGGATCTTTCTCTGAGGGAGAAAAGACATTTGCTTGGATGAGTCTAAAAGGATTCCCCAAAAAAATGCATCTGTCGGACGGTGTTAAATTTGACTTGTTTACGTTTATATTCCATCCCAGGTCTATTAACCGCTTCCCGAAATCTGCCGTATATATATTGCGCTGTCAGCCAGGGGTTCCTGCAAAGCGCAGTACCATTACGTCGCGGTGATAGTGCGGGCTCAGGAGCCGTATGTTACAGCTGAAACTGATGTAACGTCCAGGACAGGCGCTAGCCTCCGATCCGGCCGATTAACCTCTCAGATGCTGCATTCAATAGAGATCGCAGCATCTGAGGGGTTTTTAGCCACTGGCCCCCCAGCAACATGATCGCTGGGTTGCCGGTGGCCTAATACTGGCCTCCCGGTCTGCCACAACGGAAGCCTTCTATGCTCCGCTCTGAGGCGGGGCCTAAAAGGCTTCAGGTACCAACGACAAGATGGCACCGGCTCAGAAGCTGAGCCGGCGTCATCAGCAGTGGGTATAGTGAGCATGTTAACCCACAGGTCTTTTCCAAAAATTAGTGTGCACTCAATGTTGCAGAGTGGAAATGGGAGTTTTTCCATAGATATGCCAATATGTGGTACCCTCCGTGTGGCCCTAATCTTTTGCCTGGACGATCGACACCCCACTGTAACGGCAGGAAACTGACCTAGCTCCGATCCCTGTCATTAACCCCTTAGATGCAGCATCTTAGTGGTTTCTAGCAAATTGGCAACCCTGCCATGCGTAGCAGGGCTGCCGACTGCTACTATGACAACAGGAGGCCTAACAATGGCCTCTTGGTCTGCCATTACGAAAGCCAATTAGGCCACGCCTAGTGGCGGAGCCTGATCGGCTTGCTGTCAGTGTACAACTGACGGTTCTAATACATTGCACTACATAGGTAGTTCAATGTATTAGAACTGCAATCAGCTGAACCTCCAAGTCCCCTAGTGGGACTAAAAAAAAAAAAGTGTAAAAAAAGTAAAGATAAAAGTTGTAAAACATAAAAAAGTGCTATAAATTTGGTATCACTGGAATCATACTGACCCGCAGAATAAAGTTAACATGTAATTCATGACGCGCGGTGAATGCTATATAAAAAAAAATTATGCCAGAATTGCTGTTTTTTGGTCCCCTTGCTTCCCCAAAAAAAAGGATAAAAAGTGATCAAAAGGTCGCGTGTACCCCAAAACGGTACCAATAAAAACTACAGCTCGTTGTGCAAAAAAACAGCCCTCATGCCACTACATCTATGAAAAAATAAAATAAGTTAAGACTCCAATAAGTCAGGAAATAAAAATATGCAGTTGTGCAGACCCAAGGGGAACATTTCTTGTTTCAAGACGCGATTTATCAAGGCCCTAAAATTAGGGAACCAGGAAGGGGAGGACTCAAACATATCTGCTGGAAGCGAGGGTGCCCGTATTATACCAGCACAACACTTCCCAGCAAAATTCCCCAAACTGCAAAGATGCGGAATGTAGAGCAAAAGGGGGATCAAGAAGGACATTTATCAGTGGGACACTGGCCTGTGCATAAAGAATTGCTTCACAGCGTAACACATATCTATGGATTATTTTATTGTTTTTTTTACCCCATTATTATACGACCTGACTATGCCCCTGATGTACTCTGCCCAGCTTACATGTACCCCCACATTATAAACTGAAATACCAGTAAAAGTCCAAACAAAACTACTACCAAGCAAAATCTACGCTTCAAAAGCCAAATGGTGCTCCCTCCCTTCTGAGTCCTACAGCATGCCCAAACAGCTGTTTACTTCCACATATATGGCATCGCCATACCCGGGAGAACCCTTTTAACAATTTTTGGGGTGAGAAATGGCATATCTGGGGGAAAACCATTTTTTTTAACTTTGCACCATCCGCAGCGCAATCATTTATGGAAGAGACCTGTGGGGTGAAAATGCTCACTACATCCCTTTAATAAATGTCTTGAGGGGTGTAGTTTCCAAAATGTGATCACTTCTCAGGGGTTTCTTTTATTACTTCTCATCAGAGCCTCTGCAATTGTGAACCAATACTTTGTAAGTCGCCAAATTAGGCCTCAATTTCGCATGGTCCTCTTTCACTCCTGAGCCCTGTCGATCGTACAGGCAAAAGATTAGGGCCACACGTAGGGTACCACATATTGCCATATCTATGGAAAAACTCCCATTTCCACTCTGCAACATTGAGTGCACACTAATTTTTGGAAAACACCTGTGGGTTAACATGCTCACTATACCCCTAGGTGAATACCTTGAAGGGTGTAGTTTCCAAAATGGGGTAATTTTTGGACTATTTCCACTGTTTTGGTCCCACAGGGGCTTTGCAAATGTGACATAGCGCCCAGAAACCAATCCAGCAAAATCTGCACTACAAAAGCTAAATGGCGCTCCTTGCCTTCTGAGCCCTACTGTTTGCCCAAACAGCAGTTTATGACCACATATGGGGTATTGCCGTACTCGGGAGAAATCGCTTTACAAATGCTGGGGTGCTTTTTCTCCTTTTAATTGATGAGAATAAAAATATTTTTTGGGAAAAAAATATTTTTATTTTCACTGCCCAGTTCTAATAAAATCTATGAAACACCTGTGGGGTCAAAATGCTCAGTACACCCCTAGATAAATTCCTCAAGGTGTGTAGTTTCCCAAATAGAGTCACTTTTGGGGAGTTTCCACGGTTTTGGTCCCACAGGGGCTTTGCAAACGCGACATGGTGCCAAGAAACCAATCCAGAAAAATCTGCTCTCCAAAAGCCAAATAGCGCGCCTTCCCGTCTAAGCTCTGCCGTGTGCCCAAACAGCAGTTTATGACAACATATGAGGTATTTCCGTACTCGAGAAGTTACTTTACAAATGTTGGGGGGCTTTTTCTTCTTTATTCCTTGTGGAAATTCATTTTTTTATTTTCACTGCCAAATTCTCGTAAAATCTATGAAACACCTAGATGAATTCCTTGTGGGTGTAGTTTACAAAATAGGGTCTTTTTTTTTGGGTGTTTCCTTTGTTTTGGCATCACGAGACCTCTTCAAACCTGACATGGCGCCTAAAATATAATCTAATTAAAAGAAGGCCCCAAAATCCATTAGGTGCACCTTTGCTTCTGAGGCCTGTGCTTCAGTCCAATAGCACACTAGGGGATATTTCTAAAAACTTCAGAATCTGGGCAATAAATATTGAGTTGCATTTCTCTTGTAAAATCTTCTGTGTTACAGAAAAAAATGAATTAAAAATGAATTTCTGCAAAAAAATAATTGTAAATTTCACCTCTACATTGCTTTAATTCTTGTGAAACGCCTACAGGGTTAAGAAACTTTCTAAATGCGGTTTTGAATACTTTGAGGGGTGCAGTTTTAAAATGGGGTGATTTATGGGGGAATTCTAATATATAGGGCCCTCAAAACCACTTCAGAACTGAACTGGTCCATGAAAAAAAGCCTTTTGAAATTTTCTTGAAAATGTGAGAAATTGCGTCCTATAAAAATAAAATGACGTTCAAAAAACGATACAAACATAAAGTAGACATATGGGAAATGTTAACTAGTAACTATTTTGTGTGGTGTTACTATTGGTTTTACAAGCAGATACAGTTACATTTCGCAAAATGCACATTTTTGTAAATTTTCTCAAAATTTTGGTGTTTCTCACAAATAAATATTGAATTTATCCACTAAATTTTTTCACTAACATAAAGTCCAATATGTCACGAGAAAACAATCTCAGAATCGCTTGGATAGGTAAAAGCATTCCCAAGTTATTATCACATAAAGTGACACGTCAGATTTGATAAATAAGGCTCTGTCAGGAAGGTCAAAAGTGGCCACAGCGGGAAGGGGTTAAAGTCGATTGTATTGACTGTAGATGGAGTGTCAAAGTCTGAGCTGTGTCTGCTACTATTAAAAAGTCGCCTAGGTAGGGAATGATAAGAATGTCCTTAGTTCGTATATAGGAGGACATTTCTACTATAAATTTGGTAAAGACTCTCGGAGCCTGAGAGATGCCAAACGGGAGGGCCATGCAGGGCCGCCATCAGGGGGGCATTAGGTGTAGTGGTGTGAGGGGCCCGGCCAAACCTAATTGAAAGGGGGGCCCGGCAACTGCCGCGACATTCTTTTGGTAGGAACGCCCGCACTGGAGACCGCCCGCGCGCGCACCCGCGATCGGCCGCGCGCGCACCCGCGATCGCGGGTAATAAGGCCCAGTTCACAGAGTTTTTGGGCCTTGATATTGACTCGGACACTGCGTCAGAATCAGCACCAAACAACTTCCAAAACCGCCTCCCATTGATTTAATCTGAAATCAATGGGAGCCAGTCGCGGAAAAAAGAAAAAGCAGCACGTCCTTTCTTGCCGCGGTTCCGCCTCTGACCTGCCATCGAAATCAATGGGAGGCAGAAAATGCATTTTTCGCTGCGTTTTCTGTCTGCTGTCCTCAATCGCCGCAGGCAAAAAACGCGGCAAGATAGTGTGGGCAGGTCAAAATCTGCCTCAAAATTCGGTGCGCGGTTCCAGGCGGTCGCCGGAGCGCATGCGCGGGAGTTTGCGGGTGCGTGCGATCGGTCGCACGGGCGGCGGTGTTTGACGGCCCCCATGCTACCCAGGGCCGCCATCAGGGGGGGTATTAATGGTACTGATGTGAGAGGCCTGGCCAAACCTAATTGAAAGGGGGGCCCGCAGCTCATGACATTCTTTTGGTGAAAAAAACGGGCCCCATTGCAGGGGCCTGTTTTTTTTCTACCAAAGGCAAGTCGCGGCAGTTTGCCGGGCCCCCCTTTCAATTAGGTTTGGCCGGGCCTCTCACATCAGTACCCCTAATACCCCCCCTGATGGCGGCCCTGGGTACCATGATATAGTGCTGGACGGAGTACCGTTAACAGGCGGTGCCACGGTAGGGGGGCCCAGAAAATTTAGCTGTAGGGGGCCCTGAAATTCCTGATGGCGGCCCTGGGGCCATGTATTGGAGGTGGATTAGGGAGTTTCAGAACTACACCCTCACCCTCAGATACTTCTCGTCCGTGATGCAGACAGGGACACTGTAATAAGCATCCTCCAGATCTATTGATGCCATCGTACAATTCCTGAAGAGGTTTACAGTAGGTTCCAAACTCTTTTGTAAATTAGGAAGGAGTTCAGCGATTTTAGGTTTATTATAACCCTGAATCTGCCTTCGGTTTTTACTAGAAAAAGGGGGGGGGGGATAGTAGCCCTTCCCCATCTCTGGTTTCGGTACTGGTACTAGAACCCACTTCCTGATAAGAGAAATAACCTCTGACTCTAGAGCCAGCTGCTTCTCTGAATCTTTCTGCGTCATTGTGTGTGTGGGGGGGGGGGGAATCTATCTGGAGGAGGGGACATGAATTCTAGTTTGTATCCTGTCTTTATAATATCTAGAACCCACTGGTTTGACGAGATGTTTTGCCATTCTTGAAAGAGTAGGGATAAGCAACCTCCTACCCCACTCCTTCTGGCGTCATTGTTGGTGATCCTTATCCTTGGGATCGTTCTGAGGCCTAAACAAGAAGCCCCTGTTCGTTTTAGGGAATTTAGAGGATCTAAGTTCCTGTCCCTTGGGATTGGGTTTTTTATTAAACTTCCTGTGACGAAAGGAGTCTGGTTTGTTCTGGGTAGGAAACCCTTTCCTCCTGTCAGATGCTTTTTCCAGGAGATCATCCAGTGGAGGACCAAACAAATAGTCTCCTGAACAAGGGATAGAACAGAGTTTCCCTTTGGAGCCTGTATCTCCCTTCCATGTCTTCAGCCATATAGCTCTTCTGGCTGATTTGGATAGGTCTGCAGATCTAGCTGACAGATGGTGTCCAATGAGGTATCAGCCAAAGTCTGCGGCTTTAGACAAAACTGGGAGGGAAGCCAGTATCCGATCCCTAGGAGTTTTGTCTCTGAGATAAAGCTCTCGTTGAGCTATTCAGGTTTCAAGTGACCTGGCTACACATGTGGCTGCAATACCAGGTTTAAAGGCACCTGCAGAGGCTTCCCAGGTCCTCTTTAAGTAATAGTCCACCTTCCTATCCATAGAATCTGGGAGGGAACACAGATCTTCAAAAGGGAAGGAATTTTTCTTGGATATCTTAGCTACTGGGGAATCCAGTCTGGGAAAACTAACCCAGTACTTAATTCATCCTCAAAGGGATATTTTATTTTCAAAATTTTGGGAATGCCTAACTTTCGGTCAGGGTTTTTACCATTCCCTTCTAATGAGGCTGGCCACATTTTTGTGAATAGGACAATTCCTGTTTCCTAGGACCCAGGCCCTCAAACATAATGTCCTGGATGGACTATGGTTCCTTGGGGTCATCAATATTCATAGTGGTCCGGACTGCTTTAAAAGGTTGGTCCACATCCTTAGCTGAAAATAGCTTTTTTTCCCCCTCCATCTTCATCAGAGGAATATTCAGAGGAGCATAAACCCCCCTCTTCCTCAAATATCTCCTCTTCACTAGAAGAATTAGAAACCCCTAGGCCATGTCTTGTCTTGCCAGGCGAGGAGTAAGGTAGGTAATTTTTCTTTCTAAGGGAATTCCTAACCTCTGTTCGCATCATATCTTTTATGCTTGTGGCGAGGCTGGTAGATTCCTCTGCCAGGATTTTATCCAAACATAACTGGCATAAACGTTTCTGATAAGAGGCTGCTAGCTTCCTACAACACATAGCACATTCTCTGTTGCGAGTCTTGTCCAACTTTTTTCTGGGACCCTCTCTGACCTAGGAAACATGTAATATACAAGGAAGGACAAAATTAATAAGTGAAAAAAAAGGTTTCTTTGTCCTACCATGCTTCCTAGAAGATCCCATGCCGTTTAAAGTACGTGACTGGAGGATCTTGCTGGGTCTGATCGCTCAGGTCGTTCGGCGTGTCCTGCTGTTTATCCTGGAGCTTCCATACTGGTTGCTTGGTTGGAGAAGGAGCCATCTTTGTTCAGGCCTTAGGGTATGGTCACACGCCCTATTATGGACGTAATTCAGGCGTTTTACGCCTCGAATTACGCCCGAAAAAACTTCTCCAAACCGTCTGCAAACATCTGCCCATTGAATTCAATGGGTCCTACGGTGTTCTGTGCAGATGAGGTGTATTTTTACGCGCCGCTGTCAAAAGCCGTTTTTCATTGACTCCATTGAAAAACAGCTCTAATTACGTCCGTAATGGACGCCGCGAAAAACACTTGTCAAAACGTCTGAAATTCAGGAGCTGTTTTCGCCTGAAAACAGCTCCGTAATTTCAGACGTATTTGGCGTTGCCGTGTGAACATACCCTAAGGCCTAGGTTTGGCTGGGGAGGCTCCCAGGCCATGACGCACTGTAGCCCCATCTCCCCAACTGGACCGCCGGAACATTGCTTCCTGGGACATCCGCGCGTCACCTCCCAGGAAGTGACGTGTGCCGCGACCAGAAGTGGTCACTGCAGTGAGCCGGAAGTGGCCAAACGCTGGGCCACAAGTCCTGGCTTCCTCTCTGTAAAAAAGGAAACCTGACTGGGTATGTGGAGAGGTGTGTCAGCGTTATCCGCCCTGTCAGCTGCAGGGAATTCCAAGCGAAAAAACACACCATACTGTGGTGCAGTTTTTTCGCCCGGAATGTCCAATGGGAAAAACTGCAGTTCTTAGCCGGCATGCTAGCCTCCTGGGATGACGTCTCATCCCAGGAGACCGCTGCAGCGGCGGTCACATGGATGAAGCGTCATCCCAGGAGTATGAAACACCGACTCCTGGGTAAGTTTAATATTGTTTTTGTTTTCTGAGTTCCGTTTTCTGCAGTGGGATCGCTGCGAATCCGCCGCAAAAAACGGAACTGCTATTTGATAAAGGATTTACATCCCCATAGAATTTAATGGGGAAATCCCGCAACATATAAGCAGCATTTACGTAAAGACAACTGACATGCTGTGGAATGAAATTTCCGCACCGCAGGTCAATTTCTGAGCGTTATTTCCGCTCAGTATTTACGCAGCGGGTGGCTGTGATTCTGTTGCAGAAAATCCGCAGTATTTATGCAACTTGTGAACTGGCCCTAGAACTGAAAGGGTAACTAAATTTTAAAAAAAAACTTCTGATGTGACACGTCAGAAGTTTTGATCAGTGGGGGTCTGAGCACTGAGACTCCCACCAATCGCTAAAACGAAGCGTCAGAAGCGCTCGTGTGAGCTGCTTAGTTTATGATAGTCTTTTCCTCGGAAAGCCGAGCAATTGGTGTCTGCACTTTTATATAAACCACGCTAATTTTTGCCACAATCTGAAGGCCGCATGCACGCGACCGTATTTTTCATCAGTAATTACGGACCCATTAATTTCTATTGGCCATGGACACCTTTCAGTATATATATTTTTTTTAACAAATGTTTTTATTGTGATTTTCACCATAAACAATTCTTTACAATGAAACAGAAACATCAAAGCGACAAGGGCATTGTAATAATAAAAACGAGCGATACTATAGCAGAAGATGCATCTAATCGAGTGCATAAAAATCAGAAGTATAGAGGCGTCTGCCATGTCAGTAGCTAGGTAAGGAACCATGCCCCATCAGTACAGTAAATCATAAGAAAGAAAATAATAAAACAACAGCAATTCAAAAATAAATCAGCCCTTTACTCAAGTGCAAGCAGAAGTTCCTAGGAGGAACTTAGAGCCAGCCATGCTCCCCACATTCCCCAAAACACCGCCACTCAGCAAATATTGTATATCCTATTCCCTTGCGGTAGGTACAGGCATAAATGCCCCACAGTGCATTAATGGGAAACCTGCGGTCCCGCCTAACAAGTTCCAAACATGTAGGTCCGGGTTTCACATATATTGTTATTATGACATCAGTGGTGATCCCATCAATACCCTTTCCTGGTACCACACAGTGTTCTGGAAATTGGTTTTGATAGCTTCCCTAATTCGTTGTGGAACAACAGAAATAAAACTACCCCAAGTGTCAAAAAAGGATTCTATGAGCGCCGTCTTACGTATTGAGGTTTCCGTCCAATCCATCTTGAACAAAAACGTGAATTTATCCAAAAACAATTGGAACGGCAGCGCTTATTTTTGCAACCATGTGTGCAAAATAGATTTTACACCCGCTGCCGCTAACATATGCAATAATGTACCTGCTCCCCAAGTATAGTTATAACATCCTTTGTCCAGATATAAAAAAATAGCCCACAAGGCATCATTAGGAACAAAGTTAGTCAGGTGTGTTAAAGTAAATGTTCTTATTCTATCCCAAAATTGTTGTATCACCGGGCATGTCCACAAGCAGTGATATAGATTTGCGTCAGCATTTAAAACAATTAGTTAGTATATATACACACCCATCAGATAGCACCTTGAGGGAGTAAGGTATGCTCTGTGACATATCTTTATTCTCATTTCCAAATACCTGGCATATGGCAAATATTTATAGGCTTGCTCTAAGGCTGGGTTCACACAACCTATTTTCAGACGTAAACGAGGCGTATTATGCCTCGTTTTACGTCTGAAAATAGGGCTAAAATACGTCGGCAAACATCTGCCCATTCATTTGAATGGGTTTGCCGACGTACTGTGCAAACGCCCTGTCATTTACGCGTCGTCGTTTGACAGCTGTCAAACGACGACGCGTAAAATAACTGCCTCGGCAAAGAAGTGCAGGACACTTCTTTGCAACGTAATTTGAGCCGTTCTTCATTGAAGTCAATGCGAGGAGGAGCTTTTACGTCTGAAACCACGCAGCTATTTTCTCCTGAAAACAGTCTGTCTTTTCAGACGTAAAAGGTAGCTAGCGTGTGCGCATACCCTAAAGCTAACAGTATCTTCCCATAAGTTAGGGTGGAGTCATCTAATACCCATTTGGAGAGGGAAACTTCAGTTTCCGGATAATCTATAAGTGTGTGTAGAGCTTGGTAGTTACGAGATATCGCCCCCCTAATACTCAGGAGTGTGTTGAATTTTGCATGTACAGCAGGGTTTAAATCTCTGTCAGTCAGTTTATGTAGCAGAGTGTTATTATAACTTTTCGCCTGAAAATACATGAAGTGAGGGAACGGTACATCCGGATATTTTTGCAGAAGTTCTGTTCTCCTGTACATTCTCTTTTCCGCAATATGCAGCAGACAATATATGTTCTTGATACCTGCCCTAAACCAGTTACCAAATATTGCATGGGACCCACCATCCTGAAAGCCAGGATTCTTGACTAAGGTCAAATAAGGGGAGATCAGTGGAGAAACTCCCAATATGTCCTTTCAGTATTTTTACTGATGGGTGTCTGTGCTGGAAAAAATATAGAACCTGTCCTATTCTTGTCAGTAAGGGCCTGTTCACATCAGCGTTGGCTTTCCGTTGAGGGGTTCCGTCTGAGGTTTCCGTCGTGGAATCCCGCAACGGAAAGTCAAAGGAAACCACAGCTTCCGTTTGTATCACCATTGATATCAATTGTGACAGAAACACTGCTAATGGTTTCAGTTTTTCGACGGAATCATTAGCGCAGTCGACTTTCCGTTGCGGGATTCCACGACGGAAACCTCAGACGGAACCCTTGAACAGAAAGCCAACGCTGCTGTGAACCGCCCCTTATTACGGCAAGGACTCTCCCAAAGAATTCTATGGGAGCTTCCGTAAATACGGACGGTATACGGATCTGCATCCGTAAACCGTCCATATTTACAGAAGCATTGCTATGCAACATGTTGACGACATCATTTGCAACCTACCTCTTTTTGTAAGGCTCCGTATTTACGGTCAGTATTTTACATAGCTCTCAACCGTCCCGGAGGGACAGTCCAGGTTTCTCACCGCTGTCCCGGGCGGTATGCAACATGTCCCGCTGGACGCCGCGGTGCCCTGGACACTCCCTGTCGCCAGCCACGCCACCCCCCAACGACGTAATATCTGTGCCGTGAGCTCCCTGCGCCCAGCTGGGCCACGTCACTATGACGCTCGGCGTAACAGCGTTCTATCTGGAGCCAGGGAGCAGAGCGTTGAGGCAGCACGGCACCAAGCAAAGATAAAAGACACAGGAGGACAGTGGTGAGTAGAGAGTAAAAACAATTTAGTGCCTGGGAACACCAGTGTTTCTAAAGTCATAAAATCAATGACATTATTTTATGATTTTAGAAACGCTGGTGTCTAAAGGCACTGTCTTTTTATAGTGTAGCTGAACGTTTGGCAAACTTCTGACATGTCATAGTGACATGTCAGAAGTCTTGATTGGTGGGGGTCCGAGCACTGAGACCCCCACTAACTTCTGACATGTCATAGTGACATGTCAGAAGTCTTGATTGGTGGGGGTCCGAGTACTGAGACCCCCACTAACTTCTGACATGTCATAGTGACATGTCAGAAGTCTTGATTGGTGGGGGTCCTCGCACGGAGACCCCCACCAATCGCTAAAACTAAGCAGCTGAAACGCTTGTGTGAGCGCTCAGCCGCTTCGTGTCTGTTCAGCCTTTTCCGATGCATCGGAGTACGGGACCATAGACTTTCTATTCAACCCGTCCTACAATACATTGATTTCCGGGAAAAGTCGAACAGAAACAAAGTGCTCACATAAGCGCTTCAGTTGCTCCATTTTAGCGATTGGTGGGGGTTTCAGTGCTCGGACCCCCACCAATCCAAGCTTCTGACATGTCACTATGACATGTCAGAAGTTTGTTAAATGTTTAGCTACCCTTTAAATATAAAAAGGCCTAAATGGATGCTCCATATGGATTTAAAGGGGTTATCCAATCCCTAAAATATGATGACCTATCAGGAGAATGATGATGGGTCGGGGTCTGACTCCCGGGACCGCCACTGATAAGCTTTTTTGAAGGGGGTGCAGAGCTTGTACGAGCGCTGCCTCCACTTCGGTTTTTCTTGCTCACTGTGAATCTCCGACACAGATGCAGCGGTGATTCACAGTATTGCAGCCTTCTAACATTGAAGTGAATTGGGAGAAGGCGGCTGCAATACCTGTGAATCGCCGCTGCATCTGTGTAGACTATTCATAGTGAGCAAGAAAAAACGAAGGGTTAGCAGCGCTCGTACAAGCGCTGCCCTCCTTAAAAACAGCTGAACGGCGGGGTCCCGGGAGTCGGACCTCCGACCCATCAGCTATTGATGGCCTATCAGAATAGGCCATCAATTTTTAGGCAAAACCCCTTCCCGCATTTTCACGTACAGTTACGTGATGGGAACTGGTATTTTAATGCAATTCCACGTAACTGTACGTGAAGGAGACGGAGCTGGCTCAGCGCCGTCACCGACGGGTGCCAGCTGTATGTTACAGCTGGCACCCTGAGGTATCGGCCAGGACCGGAGCTAGCCAATTAACCCCTCACATGCTGCGTTCACTATAGATCGCAGTATGTGAGGAGTTTTTAGCCACCGGCACCCCAGCAACGTGATCGCAGGGTTACCGGTGGCTGTAAAGGCGATCGGAGGCCTAATACCAGTAAGGCCTTATTCACACGACAGTGAAAAAAAATGGCCATTTAAAACTGATCAACTGTCAGTTTTTCATGGCCATTTTGCATCAGTGTGTCTCTAAATTTTCATCCATTTCAAGTCCATCTGTCCGTTTTTAATGGCCGTTTGACATCCATTTTGCATCAGTTTTTCATGGGCGTTAAAAAAACTGATGAATTTCATTGGTCAGGCTTTTTTTTGTCCCAACCCCCTGAAAACAACCAAAGGAAGGTCACATGTTCACCTAGACACTATTTACAGCCTCCCTGTATATGATGCCACACGCCTCCCTGTATATGATGCCACACCAGCCTCCCTGTACATGATGCCAAACCAGCCTCCCTGTAGATGCCACACCAGCCTCCTTGTAGATACACCAGCCTCCCTGTAGATGCCACACCAGCCTCCTTGTAGATGCCACACCAGCCTCCCTGTAGATGCCACACCAGCCTGCCTGTAGATGCCACACCAGCCTCCCTGTAGATGCCACACCAGCCTGCCTGAGGATGCCACACCAGCCTGCCTGTAGATCGTGCCACATACTCACGAGAGCAGCACCGTCTCTTGTCTTCTTCAGGTCTGGTCACTCGTCTGCACGGGATATGGCAAGGCAGCGCGACGGGGCGATGACGTCATCGAGGCGCCTTCAAACCCGTGAAGACGAGTGACCACACCTGAAGAAGCGCCGCAAACGTGAGTATGCCAACGATAACCAGCAAGGGAACTAGTAGTTCCCTTGCCAATCCCCATGTAACAGATCCGTTTTTAACGGATGTTACATGTATTGACAGCCGTTAAAAACGGATCCATTGACTTCTATGGGGGCCGTCAGGCCGTTAAAACGGCCAAAAATAGGACATGTTCTATTTTTTGACGGCCATTATTCACGGGCCGTTAAAAAAACGGCTGTGTGAATGCACCCATAGAATATCATTGTTCTGAAAACGGCCATGTGAAAGCCGTTAAAAGGACGGCCATCACACCGCCGTTTTTCACTGTCGTGTGAATGAGGACTAAGTCTACCAGTAACAAAAGCCTTCTATGCCCCACTCGGCGGCGGGGCCTAAAAGGCTCCCGGTACCATCGGCAAGATGGCGCCGGCTCAGCTTCCGGTTTAGAAGCTGAGCCGGCGTCATCAGCAATGGGTGTTCGCTGTATGTTACAGCGGACACAACGATGTATGGCAGGAAGCAAAGCTAGCTCCGATTCCTGCCATTAAAGGGAATGTGTTGTTAGCAAAAAATGTTTATTTTTTTTTAGTTAAACAATTAGTGTGTAGGTGATTAAACATTGTTCTAATTTATTTATTTTTTTCACGAGTCAGGAAATATTATAAATTGGATTCTAATTTATAATATTTCCCATTGCTGGTCACTAGATGGAGCAATTCCCAAAATTGCAGCATTGCATGTGGTAAAGCAACCACATTGCTTTATGCTGCAAAATTGGGAAAAAATCCCTCGCTCTAGTGAGCTCTCAGAATCCCCCCCTCCTTTATCCTGGCTAGTGCCGGGAGAAACGAGGGGATTGAACGGTCTAACCTCCTACACTGTGTGTCGCCATTTTTTGAGCTAACACACAGTGTAGTAGGTTAACATACACTAACACCGAAAAAGGCCATACTTGCAAATGGACACAGCCAGGCCAGAAATGCTGATGAAAGGGCGAGCAGGTGCTTTAAATAATAATAGCCACTCCCACTAGTCTTGAGGGGAGTGGTGTGTGGTGCATGGGATGTGTAGTAAGAAATAATAAATGAATAGTGTGTGTGCAAGTGTAATACTATAAGTGAAATATAGGGAGCAGTAATAAATGAAGTGCCTCAATAGAAATAAATGGATAATGGGGTGCAAGTGAGTGAAACATGGAGGGATAGTGTGTACGTCATGAGGCACAACGTGTATAGCCAGGTAGAAGCCTATTACAATATAACATTATCAAGGGTAGCCCGCTCTATGAATTATGAAGGCGTCACAAATAGGCTTCTACCTGGCTATACACGTTGTGCCTCATGACGTACACACTATCCCTCCATGTTTCACTCACTTGCACCCCATTATCCATTTATTTCTATTGAGGCACTTCATTTATTACTGCCCCCTATATTTCACTTATAGTATTACACTTGCACACACACTATTCATTTATTATTTCTTACTACACATCCCATGCACCACACACCACTCCCCTCAAGACTAGTGGGAGTGGCTATTATTATTTAAAGCACCTGCTCGCCCTTTCATCAGCATTTCTGGCCTGGCTGTGTCCATTTGCAAGTATGGCCTTTTTCGGTGTTTCTGTATATGTCCCTGTGTTTTTATCGGTTCTGTTTGTGCATCAGGAACGTTCTGTTCCAGTTTAGGATTTAGGGACTCGCAAGTCTGGGGATCCTTGTCGTGGATTGCGAGCTTGCGTCCTTTTGGCCAAAATGATTACCAATACCCCAGGTATTTTTCATTATTATGTATATTCGCTTCTCTTGGACACAGCCGGGTCTTTGATGCTGGGAGAGCATGGTGTGTTGTTGTTTGGCATAGCAAGCAGGGTAGCCCGCTCTATGAATTATCAAGGCGTCACAAATAGGCTTCTACCTGGCTATACACGTTGTGCCTCATGACGTACACACTATCCCTCCATGTTTCACTCACTTGCACCCCATTATCCATTTATTTCTATTGAGGCACTTCATTTATTACTGCCCCCTATATTTCACTTATAGTATTACACTTGCACACACACTATTCATTTATTATTTCTTACTACACATCCCATGCACCACACACCACTCCCCTCAAGACTAGTGGGAGTGGCTATTATTATTTAAAGCACCTGCTCGCCCTTTCATCAGCATTTCTGGCCTGGCTGTGTCCATTTGCAAGTATGGCCTTTTTCGGTGTTTCTGTATATGTCCCTGTGTTTTTATCGGTTCTGGTTAACATACACTAGTAAACACACACACTGAAACACGAACATACATAGAAATCACTTACCTGCTCCAGTCGCCGCCGCTCCCTCCGGTCCGTCCGCTCCGTCTGCTGCCGCTGCTCCATGTGCACAAGTCCGGAAGCCGCGACCGGAAGTAGTAATCTTACTGTCCGGCCGCGACTTCCGGTCCACAGGAAAATGGCGCCGGACGGCGCGCATTTCAAATTGGACTGTGTGGGAGCAGCGCATGCGCCGTTCCCACACAGACGGCGTACACCATAGTGGATGGAACGGGCCCCGTTCGCATTCCCTATGGGACTGGAGCTGCCGTATTCCATGTCTGTATGTGTCGTTAATCGACACATGCAGAAATGGGAAAAAAAATGGCAGCCCCCATAGGGAAGAAAAAGTGTAAAAATAAAAAAAAGTAACACACAAACACACAAATTAATCCAAACGTTTTTAATAAAACACTAACATCAAACTGATATAAAAAAATTTTTTGGGGTGACACTGTTCCTTTAACCCCTTCGATCTTAGCAGTATGTAGCAAATTGCCAGCCTGCCATGCGATGGCAAGGCTGGCGACTGCTAGTATGGCAACAGGAGGCCTAACAATGGCTTCCTGTCTGCCATTACGGAAGCCGATTAGGCCCCGTCCAGAGGCGGACCCTGATTGGCTTGCTGTCAGTGAACAACTGACAGTTCTAATACATTGAACTACATAGGTAGTGCAATGTATTAGAACATCAATCAAACAGTTGGAGCTTCAAGTCCCCTAGCGGGACTAAAGAAAAGTGTCAAAAAAAAGTTTCAAAAAAGTAAAAATATAAAGTTGTAAAAAATACTAGAAAAGTTTCAAGTAATAAAATAAAACACAATCGCCCTTTTTCCCTTATCAAGTCCTTTATTATTGAAAAAAATATTAACCATACATATTTGGTATCACTGCGACCGTAATGACCTTAACTATAAAAATATTATTTTATTTATCCCGCACAGTGAACGCCGTAAAAAAACAACCTAAAAAATACTGCCATAATTGCTGTTTTTTTGGTCACTTTGTCTTCCAAAAATTGAAATACAAAAGTGATCAAAAAGTCTATTGTATCCGAAAATGGTACTTAAAAAAACTATAACTCGTCTCGCAAAAAACAAGCCCTCATACAGCCCAGTCGACGAAAAAATTAAAAAGTTATGGCTCTCACAACTTGGCGACAGAAAAAATACATTCTCTTTACAAAAGTAATTTTATTGTGCAAAAAGTTGTAAAACATAAAAAAGTGCCATAAATTAGGTATCGCCGGAATCGGACTGACCCGCAGAATAAAGTTAACATCTAATTTATAACGCTTGGTGAACGCTGTATAAAAAGAACTACAAAAGTATGTCAGAATTGCTGTTTTTTTGTCACCCGGCCTCCCAAAAAAAAAAGATAACAAGTGATCAAAAAGTCGCATGTACCCCAAAATGGTACCAATAAAAACTACAGCTCGTCCCGCAAAAAAACAACCCTAATGTCACTATGTGTATGAAAAAATAAAATTATTTAAGGTCCAATAAGTCAGAAGAGAAAAAATATGCAGTTGTGTGGCCCGAGGGGAACATTTCTTCTGTTTCAAGTGGCGAATAATCAAGACCCCTAAAATTAGGGAACCAGGAAGGGGAGGGCCCAAACATATCTGCTGGAAGCTAAATCGAGGGTGCCCGTATTATACCAGGACAACACTTTCCAGCAGAATTCCCAAAACTGCAAAGGTGGGATAAGAAAATACATTTATCACAGCGAAACTGGCCTGTGCAGAGAGGATTGATCACTATGTAACACACATCTATGGATTATTATTATTTTTTTTACCCTATTATTATACCACCTGACTATGCCCCTGATGTACTCTGCCCATCTCACATATGCCCCCACATTATAAAAGGAAACACCAGTAAAACTCCAAACAAAACTACTACCAAGCAAAATCTGCGCTCCAAAAGCCAAATCGCGCTACCTCCCTTCTGAACCCTACAGTGTGTCCAAACAGTAGTTTACTTCCACATATATGGCATCGCCATACCCGGGAGAATCCTTTTAACAATTTTTGGGGTGTGTATCTCCAGTGGCACAAGCAGGGCACCACATATTTGCCACTGAAATGGCATATCTAGGGGAAAATGAAAATTTTTACTTTTAACCTACCGCAGCGCAATCATTCATGGAAAAGACCTGTGGGGTGAAGATGCTCACTACACCTCTTAAAGGGAATGTGTTGCCAGAAAAACATGTTTTTTTTTTTTTTAAATTAAACATTTAGTGTGTGGGTGATTAAACATTGTTCAAATTTTATTTATTTTTTTCACGAGTCAGGAAATATTATAAATTAATTCTAATTTATAGTATTACCCATTTCTGGTCACTAGATGGAGCTATTCCCAAAATTGCAGCATTGCAAAATTGGGTAAAAAGCCCTCGCTCTAGTGAGCTCTCAGCATCCCCCCCCTCCTTTATCCTGGCTAGTGCCGGGATAAACGAGGGGTTCGAACGGTGTAACCTCCTACACTGTGTGTCGCCATTTTTTGAGCTAACACACAGTGTAGTAGGTTTACATACAGTAGTAAACACACACAAACACGAACATACATTGAAATCTCTTACCTGCTCCTGCCGCCGCGGCTCCCTCCGGCCCGTCCGCTCCGTCTGCTGCCGCTGGTCCAAGTGCACAAGTCCGGAAGCCGCGACCGGAAGTAGTAATATTACTGTCCGGCCGCGACTTCCGGTCCACAGGAAAATGGCGCCGGACGGCGCCAATTTCAAATTGGACTGTGTGGGAGTGGCGCATGCGCAGTTCCCACACAGACGCCGTACACACAAGTGAATGGGACGGGAGCCGTTCGCAGTCCCTATGGGACTGTGGCTGCCGTATTCCATGTTAATCGACACATACAGAAATGGAACAAAAAATGGCAGCCCCCATAGGGAAGAAAAAGTGTAAAAATAAGAAAAAGTAAAACACAAACACACAAATAAATATAAACGTTTTTAATAAAGCACTAACATCTTTAACATATAAAAAAATAATTTGTGATGACACTGTTCCTTTAACCCCTTCCCGCAATTTCACGTACAGTTACGTCATGGGAGATGGCCTGTTCCCGCATCTCCACGTAACTGTACGTCATGGAGATGAAGCTGGCTCAGGAGCTGAGCCAGCGACATCACCGCCGGGTGACAGCTGTATGTTACAGCTGGCACCCTGAGGTATCGGCCAGGACCGGAGCTAGCCTCCGATCCGACCAATTAACCCCTCACATGCTGCGTTCAATAGAGATCGCAGCATGTGAGGAGTTTATAGCCATCGGCACCCCAGCAACGTGATCGCTTGGTTGCCGATGGCTGCAAAGGCGATCGGAGGGCTAATGCTTACCTCCCGGTCCGCCAGCAACGGAATCCTCCTATGCCCTGTCGTCGGCGGGGCCCAGGAGGCTTCCGGTACAATCGGCAAGATGGCGCCGGCTCAGCTTCCGGCTCAGAAGCTGAGCCGGCGTCATCAGCAGTGGGTGTCCGCTGTATGTTACAGCGGACACCCCGATCTATCGCCAGGAACCGGAGCTAGCTCCGATTCCTGGCATTAACCCCTTCGATGCAGCGATCCATTGTGATCGCTGCATGCTAGAGGTTTGTAGCAAATCGGCAGCCTTGCCACGCGATGGCAAGGCTGGCGACTGCTACCATGGCAACAGGAGCCCTAACAATGGACTCCTGTCTGCCATTACGTAAGCCGATTAGGCCTCGCCCAGAGGCGGAGCCTGATCGGCTTGTTGTCAGTGAACAACTGACAGTTCTAATACATTGCACTACATAGGTAGTGCAATGTATTAGAACATCAAACAAACAGTTGGACCTTCAAGTCGCCTAGTGGGACTAAAGAAAAGTGTAAAAAAAGTAAAAATAAAAGTTGTAAAAAATACAATAAAAGTTTCAAATAATAACACAAAACACAATCACCCTTTTTCCCTTATCAAGTCATTTATTATTGAAAAAAATAATAAAGCCATACATATTTGGTATCGCTGCGACCGTAACGGCCTGATCTATAAAAATATTATGTTATTTATTCCGCACAGTGAACGCCGTAAAAAAAAAACCGAAAAAATACTGACATAATTGCTATTTTTTGGTCACTTTGTCTTCCAAAAATTGAAATAAAAAGTGATCAAAAAGTCGCATGTACCTAAAAATGGTACCTATAAAAACTATAACTCGTCTCGCTAAAAACAAGCCCTCATACAGCTCCGTCGACGAAAAATTTAAAACCGTTATGCCTTTCACAACTTAGCGACAGAAAAAATCCATTCTCTTTACAAAAGTAATTTTATGGTGCAAAAAGTTGTAAAACATAAAAAGTGCTATAAATTAGGTATCACCGGAATCGTACTGACCTGCAGAATAAAGGTAACATGTAATTTATAACGCATGGTGAATGCTGTATAAAAAGAACTAAAAAAATATGCCAGAATTGCTGTTTTTTGGTCACCTTGCCTCCCAAAAAAAAAGGATAACAAGTGATCAAAAAGTCGCATGTACCCCAAAATGGTACCAATAAAAACTACAGCTCGTCACACAAAAAAAAAAACAGCCCTCATACCACTACGTCTATGAAAAAATAAAATTAGTCAAGGCACCAATAAGCCAGGAAATAAAAATATGCAGTTGTGCCAGCCCGAGGGGAACGTCTCTTCTGTTTCAAGTGGCGGATTATCAAGGCCCCTAAAATTAGGGATCCAGGAAGGGGAGGGCCCAAACATATCTGCTGGAGGGCGCCCGTATTATACCAGGACAACACTTTCCCAGCAAAATTCTCCAAACTTCAAAGGTGCGGAGTGCGGACCAAAAGGGGGATAAGTAAAGACCATTTATTAGTGCGAACACCGGCCTGTGCAGAAAGGCTTGTGTCACAGCGTAACACACATCTATGGATTATTTTATTGTTTTTTTTTACCCCACTATACCACCTGACTATGCCCCTTATATATTCTGCCCGCCTTACATGTGCCCCCACATTATAAACGGAAACAGCAATAAGACTCCAACCAAAACCACTACAAGCAAAATCCACGCTCCAAAAGCCAAATGGCGCTACCTCCCTTCTGAACCCTACAGTGTGCCGAAACAGCAGTTTACTTCCACACATATGGCATCGCCATACCCGGGAGAACCCTTTTAACAATTTTTGGGGTGTGTGTCTCCAGTGGCACAAGCTGGGCGCCACATATTGGCATATCTATTGAAAAACCATTTTCACTCTGCAACATCACGTGCACACCAATTTCTGCCAATCACCTGTGGGGTTAATATGCGCACTACACCCCTAGGTGAATACCTTGAGGGGTGTAGTTTCCAAAATGGGGTCACTTCTGGGGGGGATCCACTGTTTTGGTCCCACAGGGACTTTGCAAATGCGACATAGCGCCCAGAAACCAATCCAGCAAAATCTGTACTCCAAAAGCCAAATGGCGCTCCTTCCCTTCTGTGCCCTACTCTGTGCCTAAACAGCAGTTTATGACCACATATGTGGTATTGCCGTACACAGGAGAAGTTGCTTTACAAGTGTTGGGGTGCTCTTTTACATTTATTTGTTGAGAATATGAAACATTTTCAGCTAAAACTACGTCTTATTGAAGAAAAAGGATTTTTTTTTATTTTCACTGCCCAATTCTAATAAAATCTATGAAACACCTGTGGGGTCAAAATGCTCACTACACCCCTAGATGAATTCCTCTAGGGGTGTAGTTTCGTGAATCGAGTCACTTTTGGGGAGTTTCCACTGTACTGGTACCTTAGGAGCTTTGCAAAAGTGACATGGTGTCAAGAAACCAATCCAGCAAAATCTGTGCTCCAAAAGCTTCTTCTCTTCTGATCCTTGCCGTATGCCCAAACAGCAGTTTATGACCACAAATGGGGTATTGCCGTACTCCAGAGAAGTTGCTTTACAAATGTTGGGGTTCTTTTATTCCTTTATTTGTTGAGAAAATGTTGAGCTAAAGCTATGTCTTATTGGAAAAAAAGGATTTTTTTTATCTTCACTGCCCAATTCTAATAAAATCTATGAAACCCCTGTGGGGTCAAAATGCTCACTACACCCCTAGATGGATTCTTCAAGGGTTGTAGTTTCCTAAATGGAGTCACTTTTTTTTTTTTTACTGTTTTGGTCCCTCAGGGGCTTTGAAATGCGACATGGCCGCCGCAAACCATTCCTGCTAAATTTGAGCTCCAAAAGCCAAATGGCACTCTTTCCCTTCTAAGCCCTGCCGTGTGTCCAAACAGCAGTTTATTACCACGTGGGGAATTGTTTTACTCGGGAGAAATTGCTTTACAAATTTTGCGGTGCTTTTTCTCCTTCAGTCCTTGTGGAAATTAGAAATAATTAGCTAAACCTACATTTTCTTTGAAAGAATGTAGATTTTCATCTTCACGACCTACTCCCAACCATTTCTAAAATAAACCTGCAGGGTCAAAATGCTCACTATACCCCTAGATAATTTCCTAGAAGAAACTTTCTAAATGCTGTTTTGAATACTTTGAGGGGTAGTTTTTAAAATGGGGTGACTTATCGGGGGTTTCTAATATAAAAGGCCCTAAAAGTCACTTCACAACTGTTGAAAAAACGATGCAAATCTTAAGTAGACATATGGGGGATGTTAATTAGCAACAATTGTGTGATATTACCATTTGTCTTACAAGCAGATACATTTAAATTGCGAAAAATGCTCACTTTTGCAATTTTCCGCAAAATTTTGGTGTTTTTCACAATAAAATACTGAATGTAGAGCAAATTTTGCCAGTAACAAAGTCCAATGTGTCACGAGAATCTCAGAATCGCTTGGATACATAAAAGTATTCCAGAGTTATTACCACATAGGGTATGTGCACACACACTAATTATGTCCGTAATTGACGGACGTATTTCGGCCGCAAGTACCGGACCGAACACAGTGCAGGGAGCCGGGCTCCTAGCATCATACTTATGTACGATGCTAGGAGTCCCTGCCTCGCTGCCGGACAACTCTCCCGTACTGAAAACATGATTACAGTACGGGACAGTTGTCCTGAAGCGAGGCAGGGACTCCTAGCATCGTACATAAGTATGATGCTAGGAGCCCGGCTCCCTGCACTGTGTTCGGTCCGGTACTTGCGGCCGAAATACGTCCGTCAATTACGGACGTAATTAGTGTGTGTGCACATACCCATAAAGTGAAACATGTCAGATTTGCAAAAAATTGGCTGTGTCCTTAAAGAGGCTCTGTCACCATATTATAAGTTCCCCATCTTGTACATGATGTGATCGGCGCTGTAATGTAGATTACAGCAGTGTTTCTTATTTAGAAAAACGATCATTTTTGACGGAGTTATGACTTATTTTAGCTTTATGCTAATGACTTTCTTAATGCCCAACTGGGCGCGTTTTACTATATGACCAAGTGGGCGTTGTGGAGAGAAGCGTATGACGCTGACCAATCAGCGTCATACACTTCTCTCCATTCATTTACACAGCACCTAGCGATATAGCTATATCGTTATGTGCAGCCACATACACTAACGTTAGTGCAGTGTCCTGAGAGTTAATAGACATTACCTCCAGCCAGGACGTGATGTGTATTCAGAATCCTGACAGTTCGCTAACATTTGTGTGAGATTTACAGCACGGCAAGAGAGATTACGCTGTAAACTGTCATTTAAAACGAGATTACGTTTGCCTTGCTGTAAATCTAGACATCACGTCCTGGCTGGAGGTAATGTATATTCATTGTCATGACACATGAGTAGCGTTATAGTGTGTGTATGAGGCTGCACATAGTGATATAGCTATATCACTATCTGCAGTGTAAATGAATGGGGAGAAGTGTATGACGCTGATTGGTCAGCGTCATACACTCCTCTGTACAACGCAGACTTGGCCATATAGTAAAACACACCCAGTTGTCCATTAAGAGACTCATTAGCATAAAGCTAATATAGGTCATAACTCCGTCAAAAATGATCGTTTTTCTAAATAAACACTGCTGTAATCTACATTACAGCGCCGATCACATCATGTACAATATAGGCCACTAATAATGTGGTGACAGGGCCTCTTTAAAGGGAAGGTGTCCTGAATATTTTTTTATTATTATATTGCTTTTAATAAAATATAAACAAAAAATGTATTTATTAGTGTTGTGACTTTAAACTCTTTACTGTGTTCTTACTTCTCTATGGGGCTGACATTTTTTTTTTCATCTCTGTATGTGTCGATTAACGACACATACAGAGATGGAATACGGCACATACAATCCCATAGAGAATGCGAACGGGAGCCTTTCCATTCTCTGAAGCGTACGCCGTCTGTGTGGGAACGGCGCATGCACCGCTCCCACACAGACCAAAACGAAGCTCGTTCGCAGAGCGAAATCCGGCGCCATTTTCATGTGGACCGCTGCTGGACAGTAAGATGACGACTTCCAGCCATATGTTCAAGGAAGCGAAGGTCCAAGGAGCGTAGACCAGTGGAGGCGGCAGGTAATTTATGTTCGTGTATGTGATGTGTGTATTATGTTCGTGTGATACTGTCTGCTGAGCCCTGTATCTAATCCTCCTACACTGTGCAGTTGCTCAGAAAATGGCGGCACACAGCATAGGAGGTTTGAAGACCTTCAACCAACCTCCTTTTCCTGGCACTAGCCAGAAGAAGGGAGGGGGGATTGTGTGAGGACACTAGAGCGAGTGTGTCTACCCCAAATTTGCAGCATCAATGAGGTTGCTTTACCACAGTGACCATGCTGCAATTTTGGGAATTGCTCCCTCTAGTGACCAGCACATGGAAATGTTATAAATTAGAATCTAATTTATAATATTTCCTGACTTGTGAAAAAATTTAAAAAATTAAAACAATGTGTAATCACTCAAATACTAATTGTTTAACTGAAAAAGAAAAAAAATTCTAGCAACACATTCCCTTTAAGGCCAAAACAGGCTGTGACCAGAAGGGGTTAAAGAGGTTTTCCCACAACTACATGTATCCCCTATCCACAGAATGGGGCATACATGTGTGATCGCTGGGGGTCGGACTACTGGGACTCCATTAGAACGGAGCGCTGGTGCACTTGCTCGACCATTGCTTCATTAAATTTTATGGAGCTGCCGGAGACAACGGTCCCCTAAGTCCCTAGAAATGCATGGAGCGCAGGCCACTTTGGGGGACTTTCAGTCCCCAGATCTCATCGCTCCAGGTTCAGCGGAACCTGCAAAACAAACAAAATAAAGTTAGTGATATGAAGAATAAATAAACTTCTCATCTCCAGCGACTTCGGTTTTCTTCCCTGCGCTGCAATAGAAACTAGACGTCAATGAAAAATAATTCCCCTTCAAGTAACTCTGCTACCTGTCAGCTGAAATGTCATCCACCACAGGGAAAAATGTTTCCCCATCATGTCTGATTCCTAGGTGTTTTTTTTGTGGTACTCCACCATGGGGAAACACAACAGGAAAAAAAATTCCCCATCATGTAACTCTGCTACCTGTCAATTGAAAAGTCATCAACCACAGGGTCTCCCTCTTGACTTTCATTGTTCTCAGCCTTTTGGTTTGTCCTGCAGCTGCTGCTGCCGTGATGAGCGAATGTTATACCCAAGATAGGAAAAGTAACACAAAGATGATATAACCGGATACAAAAAAAACCTATGGATATCACAAATATTATGGAAGTCTAGAGATCCGCAGTGAGAATTTGCTCTAGTTATTTGAATTGTTTATTGGGGATATTGGGCGTGGTTAGGGGGCATGGCTTAAAATGTCCCTCTTTTCCGAATTTAAAAGTTGGGAGGTATGGTATTTCGGGATAGATGAAAATACTGTGGTGTGCATGGGGCCTAAGCTGGAGTATCCCCTGCGAAGGGCTCTCCCAATTGACATCTCTGTAGTAGACTTCACCACATGTATCTGTGACGTAATAGAATTTCCACTAAAAAAATTAAATACAAACTCCCACATCATAGTTCATTCTTGTGAAGTAATAACGTCCATTACCGTGATGAAGGCGGGAACCACAGGTATACAAACGAATACCGGGAAAAAATAGTGGAGCCGTAATCCTCAGCAACCAATCATAGGCCAGCTTTCTCTTCAACAGTACAGGATAGCATACGGAAGAAGTCGCCGGATTGGTTGCACCTACTATACTTTTTGCCTTCACTAGTTCGTAGGTGGTCAACTTAAATGGTAAAACACCTACTGACTAAAACCTAGAGGCAAAATTCTAGCTACTACCCTTGTCGCTGTACATTGCAATAAAACAAATCACAGACATGGTCGCCTAGTCAGACTAGTTCCCACGAAACGACAACTAACGTATCATACATTCCCACAACCTCCTATCCTCCCAGCTGATAAGACGCTCTGGTACACGCAGGCACATCTCTACAATGGCGATACATTGGGACACACCATCGAGTTGACTACCACCGCGGTGCATTGTGGGATTGTGGAGGTCTGCTGTTGGGAGGGATTCCAAAGTAGAGCGGCGCCGTGATACCAACGCCCGGTGTGTACAAGCGGAAGCTACAAGTATCTCAGTCAGGTGAGGCGGCTGGGGACCACTTTACAGGCAGGCGGTGGGGTGTTATGTGGCCCCTAAACCTTGCGCAAACGTTGTATAACGAATGCAGGGAAGTCGTTATTGTCTAACACATATGATGTTATTATCACGTTGCTACTTCTGTCCCCTGCACGTACCCGGTGCTTGTGCTGCGTGTGGAGTATGTAATATATACGTGGTGGATACGTCTTCTCTAGCTATGCGTATCACAATGAGTTTATCAAATATTGTCCTAGTTTATGTGCAGTGTTTTCTTATTAAGCCTCATACAGGGATGATTCTACCATTGAAGAACATTGCAAATAAAAGTGCTTGCTTTTTATTCTAAACAATACGATACGAACTTCTCAGCAATTTGATGCTGCCCTCTCTGAAGCAGCGACAGACACTCTGATTCAATGGTCTGTCACTTGTGTCTGTTATTTTTGTTAACTTCCATCGCGCTGTGTGAATGGTGTCCGGTGTATTCATGAGCTGCCGCTCCCTTCGGGCAGCCGCCGGTGATTGACAGCTTACCGCCTTTGCATAGTAATAGGGGTAAAGCTGTTAGTCAGCGGTGGGGGGAACGGCAGCTCATGAATACGCCAAATGGCGCAATGCGAGCGCTGCAACGTTCTACATGTAAGTTAAGAAAAATGACATAGCTATCAGACATTAGTGACAGATCACGGAAATCTGCGTGTCCCTTACTAGTTTATACTGCCCTCCGAGAGGTTCACTTTAATTCTCAAGCTTGACAACATCCGCACCAATGAGCGTTATATCCCAATAAACTCGCGCTCATTGATCTGTGTTCCAATCCTCAGTTCTATTGGCTGAATGATCTTTTTTTTATGGCCGTTACATTTTAAAAAGGGTTTTATATTGTTAGCTCGTGAAGTGCTCACCATTTGGAAAATTCTTTGTGGGTTTGTGTAAGTGCCCTTTTTACGTGGTCAGCAATGATCGTGGCTAGATGCGGACGAATGATCGTTAAATGGTAAATAAACGTTTATAAAAAACTTGACATGTCAGAAGTTTTGATTGACGGAGAAAAGCAATGAGACCCCAGCGATCGCTAAAATGAAGAGGCGAAATTGCTTAGGTTAGGGCTGAGCCGCTTCGTTTATGAACGGCTTTTCTCAGAAAGCCGAACTAGTGGTGTACGGGCTCATAGACTTTCTATTGAGCCCGTACTACACTTCATTTTAGCGATCGGTGGGGGTCTTAGTGCTTGGAACCCCCCACGATCTAAACTACTGACATGTCACTATGACATGTCAAAAGTTTTTAAAAAAGTTTAGTTACACTTTAAAGAGGCTCTGTCACCAGATTCTCAAATCCCTATCTCCTATTGCATGTGATCGGCGCTGCAATGTAGATAACAGTAAAGTTTTTTTTTGTTTTTTTTTAAAACGTTCATTTTTGGCCAAGTTATGAGCTATTTTATATATATATGCAAATGAGCTTTGAAATGGACAACTGGGCGTGTTTTTTTTCGTTATGTCCAACTGGGCGTGTATTGTGTTTTTAACTGGGCGTGTTTACGTGTATGATGCTGACCAATCAGTGACCAGTCAGCGTCATACACTCATCTCCATTCATTTACACAGCAGCGATGTGCAGCCACATACACAGAGATTAACGTTACTGCAGTGTCCTGATAATGAATACACATGATCATCCAGCCTGGACGTCATGTGTATTCAGAATCCTGACACGTCTGACTCTTTTCTGTGAGATTTCCAGCAAGTGAAACGAAATCTCGTTTACCTCGTAATCTCGCGAGATTTGGTTTCACTTGCTGGACTCTCACAGAAAAGAGTCAGAAGTGTCAGGATTCTGAATACACATGACGTCCAGGCTGGATTTCATGTGTATTCATTATCAGGACACTTGATTAACGTTAATCTCTGTGTATGCGGCTGCACATCGCTGCTGTGTAAATAAATGTAGATGAGTGTATGACGCTGACTGGTCACTGATTGGTCAGCGTCATACACGTAAACACGCCCAGTTGGACATAACGAAAAACAACCGCCCAGTTGTCCATTTCAAACCTCATTTGCATATATATAAAATAGCTCATAACTTGGCCAAAAATGAATGTTTTTAAAAAAACAAAAAAAAAAACGTTACTGTTATCAAAATTGCAGCGCCGATCACATGCAATAGGAGATAGGGATTTGAGAATCTGGTGACAGAGCCTCTTTAACGATCTTTCGCATGGTCACCGGCCTGTGTAAAAGGACTTTATAGAGCATTTGTAAAGGCTAAAGTCCCAGGGATGAATCTATTTACATTTCATTGCACCTTCGAAAAGCATCTAAAGGTGGTGAGCTCATCGAATAGCCAAAAGGAGGGTCTTGGGTGTGATTCTATGCAGAATGTACCCTATAGTATTTGTATTATAATGTATGTTATATCCATCTTAAAGCCTCTTGTGACATGTCAGAAGATATCATGGGTAGGAGTCTATACTGAAGATCACCCAATCAGAAGATGGAAGAGTGTCGTGGGCTCTTTGGTGTAGCAATAGTTTGGGTCACAGGGCACAGACCGCCACAGATGACATCTTGTGTGTAACATATCTCCGTTGCATGTCAGAAGATGGTTTAGGGTATGTTCACACTGGGTGGATTAGCTGCGGATTTTCCGCAACAAATTTCATTGCGTAAAATCCTCAGCGTTTTACAGTAGCAGCAAAGTGGATGAGATTTCAATGAATCTCATCCATATGCTGCGGAAAAAAGTCTGTTGAAAAAACATTCATAAATTCACCTGTGGTGTTTTTTTTTTTAACCTGCTTCAGGTCAATTTATTCTGCAGAATCCCTGCTCTTTTCTTCTGGTTTTCCCTTGTTGAATTCGATGAGGAGGTAAAACCTGCAACAAATAGCGGATGTTGCAATTTCTGCGGTGGAAAACCCCCTTTCTCCAGCACTGTTTTCTGCAGCGGCGATTCAGCCAAAATTCCCTGCAGCTTCTAGATTGGATACACCGCGTACTTTTACGCATCGTATACGCCCTATGTGAAAATACCCTTAACTCCTTAACGCCGAAGGACGGATATATCCGTCCTCAGCAGCTGCTAGTTCGCGCAGGAGGACGGATATATCCGTCCTGTGATGGCGCGGGTACTGACAGTGTACCCACGCGATCAGCGGCAGGAGCACGGCTGTTATACTCAGCCTGGCTCCTGCTGCAACTGCCGGAATCGAAGCGCGCGCCGATTCTGGCAGTTTAACCCATTAAATGCCGCTGTCAATAGTGACAGCGGCATTTAATGTGTTTGACAGAGGGGGGAGCTCCCTCTGTCACCCGATCGGCGCCCCCGCAAACAAATCGCGGGTCGCCGTCGGGTTTCCATGACAGCCGGGGGTCTAACAAAGACCCCCAGGTCTGCCTTCAGCATCTGCCTGTTAGGCGATGCCGGAGGCATGACCTAACAGGTTGCCTGTCAGTTTTACACTGACAGGCAATAATGCTTTGGTATACTAAGTATACCAAAGCATTATATATGCGATCGGCACATCGCATAGTGAAGTCCCCTGGCGGGACTAAAAAAAAAAATGTAAAACAGTTAAATAAAGTTTGTGAAAAAAATAAATAAATAATTACAGTCAAAGTCAAATAAAACTACTTTTTTGGCCCAAAAAGTGGTTTTATTTAGTAAAACGGTCAAAACAAATCACACATACACATATATGGTATCCCCGCGTTCGTAACAACTTGACCAATAAAATGAACATATTAATTAAACCGCCGGATGAACGGCGTCCAAAGAAAACGCAAAAAACTACGTCAAAATTCTCTCTTTTCTCCCATTCCCCCCATAAAAAATAAAATAAAAGTTAATCTATAAGTCCTATGTACCCCAAAATAGTACTAATAAAAACTACACATTGGCCCGCAAAAATCAAGCCCACGTACGGCCACATCGACGTGAAAATAAAAACGTTACGGCTCTTGGAACGCGGCGATGCAAAAACAAGTAATTTTTTTCTAAAAGGCTTTTTATTGTGCAAACGTAGAAAAAACATATAAAACCTTTACATATTTGGTATCCCCTTAATCGTGCCGACCCATAGAATAAAGTGAACATGTTATTTACGCTGCATAGTAAACGGCGTAAATTTATAACGTGAAAATTAATGCTGGAATAGCTGCTTATTTTCAATTCTCTCCTAAAATAAAGTTAATAAAAGTTAATCGATATATTATAAGCATCTAAAAATGGTACAATTACAAAATACAACTCGTCCCGCAAAAAACAAGCCCTTATACGGCTATGTCGACGGAATACAAAAAGAGTTACGACTCTTGGAATGCGACCGTGAAAAAACAAAAAATAATCCTTGGTCATTAACGTGCAAAATGGCCCGGTCATTAAGGGGTTAAAGTGAACTTTCTCTTGAAATATTTAATGCTTTCAGCCTATCAGATGTGTATGTTTTGGACTAAAAGGATTGTCCTACGCACACTACTGTGTTCATATATACGGGTCCTTCTCAGTGAATTAGAATATCATCAAAAAGTTAATTTATTTCAGTAATTCAATTCAAAAAGTGAATATCATATATTCTATAGATTCATTACACACAGAGTGATCTATTTCCAGCGTTTTTTTCTTTTAATGTTGAAGATTATGGCGAACAGTTAATGAAAACCCCAAATTTAGTGCCTCAGAAAATGAGAATATTGGGTAATAGTTGAAGATTGTAGACTCATGGTGTCACACTCTAATCAGCTAATCAACACAAAACACCTGCAAAGATTTCCTAAACCTTTAAATGGTCCAACAGTCTGGTTCAGTAGGCTGCACAATCATGGGGAAGACGGCTGATTTGACGGTCATTGACGCCCTCCACAAGGAGGGTAAGCACAAAAGGACATTGCTAAAGAAGCTGGCTGTTCACAGAATACTGTATCTAAGCATAATAATGGAAGGTTGAGAGGAAGGAAAAAGTCTGGTAGAAAAATGTGCACAAGCAACAAGGAATAACCGCAGCCTTGGAAGGATTGACAAGAAAAGGCCATTCAAGAATCTGGGGGAAATGCACAAGGACTGGACTGCAGCTGGAGTCAGTGCTTCAAGAGCCACCACACACAGACTTATCCAGGACATGGGCCACAACTGTCGCATTCCTTGACACAACGTCAGAAGCGTCTTACCTGGGCTAAGGAGAAAAAGGACTGGTCTGTTGCTCGGTGGTCCAAAGTCCTGTTTTCAGATGGAAGTAAATTTTGCATTTCATTTGGAAATCTCGGTCCCAGAATCTGGATGAAGAGTGGAGAGGCATCAATCCAAGTGTCTTGCGGTCCAGTGTGAAGTTTCCACAGTCAGTGATGGTTTGGGCGGCCATGTCAACTGCTGGTGTTGGACCACTGTCTTATATCAAGTCCAGAGTCAACGCAGCGTCTAGCAGGAAATTTTCGAGCACTTCATGCTTCCCTCTGCTGACAAGCTTTATGGAGATGCTGATTTCATTTTCCAGCAGGACTTGGCACCTGCCCACACTGCCAAAAGTACCAATACCTGGTTTAATAACCACAGTATCACTGTGCTTGATTGACCAGCAAACTTGCCTGACCGAAACCCCATAGAGAATCTATGGGGTATTGTCAAGAGGAAGAGGAGACCCCAGACCCAGCAATGCAGACGAGCTGAAGCTATCAAAGCAACCTGGGCTTCCATAACACCTCAGCAGTGCCACAGGCTGATCGCATCCATGCCACGCCGCATTGATGCAGTAATTCATGAAAAGGCCCCTCGACCAAGTATTGAGGGCATATACTGGACATACTTTTCAGTAGGCCTACATTTTGGTATTAAAAATCATGTTTGAAATTGGGGTTATATAATATTCTAATTTTCTGAGAGACTAAATTTGAGGTTTTCATTAACTGTTAGCCATAATCATCAGCATTAAAAGAAAAAAATGCTGGAAATAGATCACTCAGTGTAATGAATCTATATAATATAGGAGTTTCACTTTTTTAATTGAATTACTGAAATAAATTGAACTTTTTGATGATATTCTGATTCTTTAAGAAGGACCTGTAGTTTCGTTGCAACATGCAACTGCCAGGATACCATGGGGAGTATCTATGCAGCAGGCTGTATATATCAGGGTTGCCAACTTTTGGTTTTTTTTCTGGACAACTTACCCAATAATTATGGCCAGCCAAAATTGTTATAAACTAACTTGGATATCTGAAAATGAATGATAAAGATAAGTAATATCCGTCTATAGCGCAGAATACTAATATGAACACAGCAGCGATTAGTATGTACTATACAATTATGACCATTATAATAGCAATAACTTGCACAAGTGCTACAGCCTTCAAAACGAATCACAGATGCATCTATTGTGTCTGCTATATACTGCTGGGAGTTGTAGTTCTGTAACAGTTGGAGTCCACTGGAGTGCTGACAGGTTGCTCCTCCCACTCTCCAGATGCATGTTATGCTGAATTGATATTCTGTATTGTATACATACTGGTGCCCTTGTACTATGCAATGTATGTGGTCAGGACTGTATACAATAGGGTAGTGGGAGGAGCTACCTGTTCCTGTGATCCTTCTTCTGATCGGACGTCACATATCCGGATAGGAGGAAGATTGGCGCTATGCTGCGTCTTTTCTGTGTGTGCCCTCTTTCTGACCAGACATTATTTTGGTGATGCTAGAAGTAAGGTTTCTAGATATAAAGGGGCAAGGCTGAAATGCCACAATATAGAAAATCTCCAGTATCCTGGTATATTGGCCACACTTTTCTCATGCCCAACACTACACAACTGTTTGACAGGCTAGTCTTGTCATACAGACATCCCCCCAGTTTAAATTGCAGAATGTTTTTAAAAATGTTTGTGTTGTGGCAGATGCTTGTGTTTTTGGCAATATTTCAACAAAACCTAAAGTACTGTACGAATTATACTGTTATGTCACTTATCCCATAAGGAAAACACCTCTATGGACATCATAGAGTGAGGTACCCTACTCAGGACTCCCCCTATGAGAGAGCGCGGAGAGCTGCCATGTATTAAATGGGTTTACCGACTTTTTCAGAAAAGTGGTATGAGGGATGCATTAAAAAAAAGAGCCATTACTCACCCGTATAACCATGTGATTACTGCAACCAATCACTGGCCTCAGCGATCCTGTGCTGCAAACCCACTGAGACCAGTGATTGGCTTCAGCAATCATGTGGGTATACAAGCACGTCATCGCTGCAGCAATGTCAATAAACACCGATGGGGAGAACCAGAACAGCGGCGCTGGAAGGCCGGGGATCTGTGAGGTGAGTAATAGCTCCTTTTTTTTTTTTTCTTTTTTTTTAAATAATGCATTCCTCCAACCCCTGACACTTTTTTTGAATAAGTCAGAAAATCCCTTTTTAGGCTACATGCACTTATTGCATAATTTGATGCGGAAAATTCGCAACAAAACCGCAGATAAACACAGGTAATTCTGCTGGTAAAATCTGCACTTAATGGTGGAATTTTTAACCCCTTAAAGAGGCTCTGTCACCAGAATCTCAAATCCCTATCTCCTATTGCATGTGATCGGCGCTGCAATGTAGAGAACAGTAACATTTTTATTTTTTAAAAACGTTCATTTTTGACCAAGTTATGAGCAATTTTATATATATATGCAAATGAGCTTTGAAATGGACAACTGGGCGTGTTTTTTTTCGTATGTCCAACTGGGCGTGTATTGTGTTTTTAACTGGGCGTGTTTACTTGTTTTACTAACTGGGCGTTGTGAATAGAAGTGTATGATGCTGACCAATCAGCATCATGCACTCCTCTCCATTCATATACACAGCAGCATCACATTCTTACTAGAACGATGTGCAGCCACATACACAAGTGTCCTGATAATGAATAGACATTACCTCCAGCCTGGACGTCATGTGTACTCAGAATCCTGACACTTCTGAATCTTTTCTGTGAGATTCCAGCAAGCCACGCGTAATCTCGTTTCCCTTGCTGGAAATCTCACAGAAAAGATTCAGAAGTGTCAGGATTCTGAATACACATGACGTCCAGGCTGGATTTCATGTGTATTCATTATCAGGACACTTGTGTATGTGGCTGCACATCGTTCTAGTAAGAACGATGCTGCTGTGTAAATGAATGGAGAGGAGTGCATGATGCTGATTGGTCACTGATTCGTCAGCATCGTACACTTCTATTCACAACGCCCAGTTAAAAACACAATACACGCCCAGTTGGACATACGAAAAAAAACACGCCCAGTTTTCCATTTAAAACCTCATTTGCATAAATATAAAATAGCTCATAACTTGGCCAAAAATGAAAGATTTTTTAAAAAAAACACGTTATTGTTCTCTACATTGCAGCGCCGATCACATGCAATAGGAGATAGGGATTTGAGAATCTGGTGACAGAGCCTCTTTAATGACCACTGTATAGTCTTTTTATGTCGGCCGTTCAGGGTAGTTCTTCTGAAGTGCTGCCTTTTCACGTCCGCACTTCAGAAAAACTTTTCCCGCATCGGGCGGGGTGCTGCTGAAGCCTGGGCTGTTGCTAACCGCCTCGGGCTCCAGGGCAACCATCGGACACCACTAGCAGTGGTCTCCGATCATATTTAACCCCTCAGATGTGGCGCTCCATAGTGTGCGCCGCATCTGTGTGGTTTTAGAGGGAGGGGGCTCCCTCTGCCACCCCATTGGCACCCCGTGTGCAACCGGGGGACTAACAAAGGCCCCCAGGTTTGCCTCTAGTGATTGCCTGTCAAGCCATGTTACACATATCTTGTATTGCCACATCCGTAATGACCCCAACTATAAAATTATTGCGTTATTTAACCCGCATGGTGAACGCCGTAAAAAATGAAATAAAAAACATTGCCAGAATAGTTAATCAATAAATTTTAACCCCTTAATGACCAGCCTATTTTAGACCTTAATGACCAAGCTATTTTTTACGTTTTTCCATCGTCGCATTCCAAGAGCTATACACTTTTTTTTATTTTTGCGTCTACATAGCTGTATAAGGTCTTGTTTTTTGCGGGACAAGTTTTTTTTTTTTTAATTGCACCATTTTGAGGTACATATTATTTATTGATTAACTTTTATTACCCTTTATTAGGCCCCCGGCTGCCGTTGGAGACACAGACACTCGGCGATCTTATCGCTGGGTGTCAGTGGGATGAGAGGGAGCTCCCTCCCTCTCTCCAAAACCCACTCAGCTGCGGTGCACGCTATTGCGCACCGCATCGGAAGGGTTAAACGGGTGAGATCGATACTAATATCGATCTCACCCGGCAGAGCAGCCGGCCTCTGGCAGCTGAGAGCAGGGAGATTTGACGGCTCCCTGCTCTGTTTACTTTATTCTGATGCAGCGACGTAAAAAGTAATATGCATCAGAATAAAGCCCGTTAGTGACCGCCAATACGCCTTTTCACGGCGGCCACTAACGGGTTAAGTACCCCAAAATGGTGCTATTAAAAAATCCAACTTGGCCCGCCAAAAAAAAAGTCCTTATACACCTATGTAGACGGAAAAATAAAAAAGTTATAGCTCTTTGAATGACATGATGGAAAAACTTAAAAAATTGCTTGGTAATTAAGGTTTAAAATACCTTCGGTATTAAGGGGTTAATGTAGTTTAGGTGCGTTGTTTACGTTTTGATACGGAAATAGGAGCAGTTTTATGTTGCAGATTTTGTTGCGTTTTTTAAATAAACGATACAATTCTGAGGCGGAATCGAACCGCAGGTCAATTCTTCAACGTGTAGATCAGATTACTTGACATCTCGTTTACTTTGCTGGTACTGTATTATGCTGTGGATTTGCCTCAGGAAAAATACGCGCGACAAATCCACACGTAACGCATCGTGTGAATTTGGCCTTGAGGTGAAGTCAGATTTTTTTGCTGAAATTTCAGAGGGCTCAGCCGTCATCTGTTGTATTCCTGGCATGTACCCTCAGCAATGGGCGCCATGATGCCAGAAATACGACACATCACCTCTGAGACCTCTGATTGGTTGCACCAATCACATGCTGCCCGCATGTAAACAAACACCAGGAGGACTGCTGGAGCGTCAACACTAGATCTCTGGGGGAAAGAAATAGATGAGCACTGATTGTTTTCTGAATTTTTTTGATGGCCAGAATAGAGCAGCACTGTTCTAGCCAGCAGAAATACTAGTATCCTGTTGGACCCAAGTCGGTGTTCATTCAGAACTGTCAATAAAACCGATCTGTCACAATGGTCATGACTAGACTCTAAATGGAAGTCAGGATGCTAGTGTTGAGGTCATCTGTGCAGCTGATGGGAACAATTCTAATAATATTAAATATAAAATGTATTTACAAAATTGCCAAACATATTTGTGTTACCGTTGCATTCATTGTGATGAGAAGAGCCTTCATCGTCATACTGGGCATTCAGGAAATCTAATTCGAGCTTCTGCTGTTGAGTTTCTTGTGAGACCAGAGTATTTCATCGGCAGGGCCCCAAACGGCTTAATAGTTTGCTTCCTTTTGCACCCTGGTCTAATCAGCGCCACATCTGAGAAAGTCCTCCGATGCCCAGTTCCCATTATTGTACACACACTGCTCATATAGTGTGTCCCTGTGTATTGTGGAAGCCGGTTTACAATTTTACATGTTCCATATTATATCAGAATTCCTAAAGATACATTTAATGATCGTATAGAAATGGTACTTTTACCCATTGTCTACATTTAGTTTATGGAGGGAAGTAAAATGTGTTCCCATGAAGTGTAAGAAGGCAGGAAAAGGGTCTCTCTTTTCTCTGTTACATTCCACAAATGCTTGTTAAGCAGTAAAGTCAGCTCAGCTTATGAAAGCCATTCAATAGGGAGGGACAGCGGCAATTTTAGGGCCTGTTAAAAAAAATAATAAAAAAAAATTAGATTTTATATATATATATATATATATATATATATATATATAACGAAAGAAATCCCACAGTACTCCGATGGTTCCAAAAAGTGTGATTTATTCAGTCAACAGCTGCAACGTTTCCGTCCTGCTATAGGGCCTTTTTCAAGCATGCTTATCTCTACATATATAGATAGAAAAAAAATAGAAATGACAGGAGAGGTGACAGGTCCTCTTTAAGGAAATGAGTGAAAAAGGTTATGGTAATGCATTTCCAATAAAAGGGAGCCAGAGGGAACAGTTTGGCCCCACGCACACGACCGTAGTATTTGTCCGTAACTGCAGACCGTAATTATGGTCCGCAATTACGGACCAATTCACTTCTACTGACCACGGACACCTTCCGGTATATTTGTGGGAAGGTCTCCGGGCCGCAGAAAGCCTCCGCAGAAGATAGGACATGTCCTATCTTTTGCTTTTTATGGACCGTGCTCCCAAACTTTGTTTGGGAGCACGGGCCAAAAATACGGATGGCTGTCCGCTGCCGACCACGCCCGTAATCGCGGACAGTGATTACTGCTACAGCCCTGTGCAGGGTGCCTTAGGCTGGGGTCATACATTGCATGTTTGTTGCAAAATTTTGATTGCAAAATCCGCACAGAAATTTGACATCAATTTACAGTACAAACCACATTCACTTAGGGCAGGAACACACTAGGCGGATACGCTGCGTAAAACTACACAGCGTATCCACCCAGGTAACCGCAGGGAATTCCGTCCGAAAAACCACGCCAAATTGTGGTGCGGTATTTCAGGCGGCATGTCCACTGTGAAATTCCTGCAGCAATAAAAAAATAAAATATACGTTTCTACTTTCTCTTCTGAGAGTAGCCCGGCCTCCTGGGACGTTGCTGTAGTCCATGTGATCGATGCAGCCTTTGATTGGCTTCAGCGGTCACATGAGATAGTCATCCCAGGAGGCCGAGCTGTGCTCAGAAGAGAAGATCACATCGCTAGGACTACGGCAGGGGGTAAGTATGAGCTTTTTTTAAAAAAAATGTAAAATATTTTTTTTTTGCAGCAGCAGAATTGCAGTGTTTCCGCTGCAAAAGTCGCAACACATACCTCTTTGTTGCAGGTTTTACATCCCCATTGAATTCAATGGGAAAAACCCACAACAGAAGAGCAGCGATTCCGCAGCATATTTTCGACCAAAACCGCACTGCAGGTTATTTTCGGCTGTGTGTAGCTGAGATGTGTTCAAATCTCACCCACATTGCTGTTACTGTATTGCGCTGCGCATCTTCCACAATTCCATTGCGAAAAATCCGCAGTGTTTATCGTCTAGTGTGTTCCTACCCTCACAGTGTAAAAAAAAATGGCAGTGGATTCTAGGCTTGCAGATTTTCGAATTTACAGTATGCTCTGTTGCGGAAATTGACTATATAGCTAAATCCTGGCTCAAATGACCACAATGAATATTATTAACAATGAGTATTTTTCAGGCTGGAGCAGGCAAAAAGTCAGCTGAAATCCAAACACCTAGAAATAAAACAAAAGTAAATCAAGTTTTTTCACCACTCGAACAGCACTGAGAAACTCAGTCCAACCTGTAGTCTTATAGATGGTTCCGCTCAGTCCACAAGCAATAGACAATCCACATTCCAGGGCGAGTTTGTTTGACGTGCTGCTATTGATTTTATTTGAATGCTTTTATTCTTCTATTTTCTGTAAGTATGGAATAAATTTTGCGTATTGCAAAAAAAAAACAGAGGGTGTTGCACTATTTCTCCTTTTCTTTATTGTAGTCATAGGATTTATCCTGCCTGGAGCCTGAGCATCGGGACATGGTGTAGAGCTCCGTGGGACTACAAGGATCATAACAACTGCACACAACTCTGGATTGTGGACTGTCTATTGCTTGTGGACTGTGTAGAACTGTCTATAAGTCTACAGGTTGGACTGTGTTTCTTAGTGCTGTTCGAGCATGAAAAACTTGATTTACTGTTGCGGAAATTACTTAATTTCCTTATCGGATTTCATTCGTTACAATGCAATGAGTGAAATCTGTGGCTATACCCGCATCAAAATTATGTAACACATGCTGATTTGTAGGCCGGTTCAAAAGTGTAATAATTATTTGTGTGAACCCAGCCTTAAAACCTTGATGGGCTCATTCAGACGAGCATGTTCCCCGTCCGTGTGCTCTTCATTGAAATAACTCCCAGCACACGGGCCCATTCATTTCAATGTGGCTATTCAGACATGCGTGAGTTTTCACGCAGTGAGTGTCCGTTGCGTGAAACTCGCTGCATGCCCTACATTGGTGCGTTTTTGCACACCTAGTCGCCCATTGAAGTCTATGGGTGCGTGAAAACCTCGTTGCACAGACGTGAAAAACACATGCCACACAAAGTGCACGGATGCCAATATGCAACGCACACGGACATGAAATGTAGGAAAAACGCTGCGTCTTTCACACGCAAATCGGGCACCCTCGTCTAAATGTAGCCTTAGTTACATTTACTAAAAGCTATGACCGGATCTAAAGTGGAAAAGTTAGGTTTGGAGGAAGATGGATGTGGCACAAATCTAATTCAACTGTCGACCAGTATGATTTTATGACCCTTAGGCATCATTCACACGAGCGTAATATACACGCGTGCGATGCGCGTGCTTTTCACGTGTGTCGTACGCACCTATATTAGTCTATGGGGCAGTGCAGACAGTCCGTGAGTTTTGAGCAGCGTGAGTCCACTGCGTAAAACTCACGACATGTTCTATATTTCGCCGTTTTTCGCACATCACGCACCCATTGAAGTCAATGGGTGCGTGAAAACCACGCAGGTCGCACGGAAGCACTTCCGTGCGAACTGCGTGATTCGCGCAACAGCTGTCAAACTGAATGTATACAGAAAAGCACCACGTGCTTTTCTGTTTACAAACATCCAAATGGAGTGTCATAATGATGGCGGCTGCGTGATTTTCGCGCATCATACACTGATGACACACGCAGCTGTTAAGTGCATTTAGCGCACGCAAAACGCCGCGTTTTTTGCGTGCGTAAAATGCACACGCTCGTGTAAATCAGGCTTTAGGGCGGATTTACAAGAGCGTGTGCGTTTTGCGCACGCAAAAAACACAGCGTTTTGCGTGCGCAAAAGGCACTTAACAGCTCCGTGTGTCCTGTTCATATGGATGCGCGGCTGCGTGCTTTTCCAGCAGCCGCCATCATTATGACACTCCGTTTGGATGTTCATTTTTTTACTGCTGTTGCGCGAATAATGCGCGTCCCATGGAAGTGCTTCCGTGTGGTGCGCGTGATTTTCATGCACCCATTGACTTCAATGGGTGCGTGATGCGCGAAAAACGCCGAAATATAGGACATGTCGTGAGTTTTACGCAGCGGACTCACGCTGCGCAAAAATCAAGGACAGTCTGCATGGTCCCATAGACTTGCATAGGTCCGTGCGACCTGCGTGAAAATCACGCGGGTTGCACGGATGTAAATCACGTTCGTGTAAATCCGCCCCTAGGCTAGATTCACACGGGCGTTGCGCATCTCGGACGTGAAGAATGGCAGTTTTTCACGTCCGAGTTGCATCCGTGCTCTGCACTGCGGGATGCGATATCACGCATCCCCCATAAACTAGAGTCTATGGAGTGAAGCGTGAAAAAATAGGACATGTCCTATTTTCTCACGAACCCCTCACACGGTCCGTTGAAACAATGGCCACATTGAATTACATAGGCCGTAACACGGACGTTTAACACGTTAGTCTGAAAAAGGCCTTAATTGTAATAGTGGACTTACAGATATGATTGTTAATCTGTCTCTTCCATAAGGCTACAGACACACAAGCGTATCAGATTCGAATTGATGCGCAAATCGCGCACCGCACACGGATGTGCACTCTAATTGACTTTAATGGGCACGTAGGTGACTGAAAACACACCAATATAGGACATGCAGTGAGTTTCACGCAGCATACTCTCGCTGCATGAAAACTCACTGATGTGTGAACGGCCCCATTTAAATCATTCGTGTGAATGGGCCCTAAGGGCGTATTCAGACGAACGTGTTTTGCGTCCGTGCTGGCCGCGTGGTTTTCACGCGGCTCGCGCGGACCTATACAAGTCTATGGGGCAGTGCAGACAGTCCGTGAGTTTTGTGCAGCGTCAGGCCGCTGCGTAAAACTCGCAACATGTTCTATGTTTCGGCGTTTTTCGGGCATCACGCACCCATTGAAGTCAATGGGTGCATGAAAATCACGCGCACCACACGGAAGCACTTCCGTGGGACAAGCGTTATTCGTGCAATAACAGTAAAATAATGAATGTAAACAGAAAAGCACCACATGCTTTTCTGTTTATAAACATCCAAACGGAGTGTCATAAAGATGGCGGCTGCGCGAAAAGCACGCAGCCACGCATCCATATGAACAGGGCACACGGAGCTGTCAAGTGCCTTTTGTGCAGCAAAACGTCGCGGTTTTTGCGTGCACAAAACGCACACGCTCGTCTGAATCTGGCCTAAGGCTGAGAATCCATGGTGGAAAACTTGTATGCGATTATCTAGCTGCAATATTTGTAGTGGGGGGTATTCAATTGTTCTTATGTGATTATCGCAAGGAATCCCAAACTGTTGGATTTCTCTGCGATTGTGAACGCCTGACTACACATGCGATGTCATGCGACCTCATAGGACACTTTTGGCATCTGTCGTGTCTCTTCGAGTCTATGGACATGTGTGAATAGACCCTAATTTGTATTTTGGCCCATTGATGGACAATTTAGACCGCTACATGAGCCATTTAACGTTTCTTGTGGCTTATCAATAGGAACTCTCAAAAAAGCTCAAACAGCTCATTTATTGTATGTTCACATAGGGCACTTTTGCTGTGTAAAATTACAGTCTATCAGATCTGGACGCAATGGGAATTCCGGCCGAAAAACCGCTCCGAAATTGTGGTTCTGCTTTATGCCAGGATGGCCGTTATGGAAAACTGCACGTAAAAAAAAAAAAAAAAAGCCTATACTTGCCCAAAGCGATGGCGACACTTCACTCTGACGTCCGGCAGCCCGGCCTCCTGGGATGACGTTTCATCCTATGTGACCACTGCAGTCTGTGATTGGCTGCAGCAGTCACATGGGATAAAATGTCATCCCAGGAGGACGGGCTTGACGCAGGAGCATAGAGATCTGGCTAAGTATAGGCTTTTTTCTTTCCCTGAGTTGCGGAATCGCAACAAAAATTGCAACATCTGCCATTTGTCGCGTTTTTTACCTCCCCATTGAATTCAATGAGGAAAACCAGCAGCAGAAAACCAGCGATTCCGCAACACAAATTGACATGCTGCGGGTTCTAAAAAAACGCACGAGAGGTCGATTTATGAACTTTTTTTCGGCTGGTTATTTATGCAGTGTGCGGATGAGATTTGTTCATATCTCATCCATTTTGCAGCTACTGTATTACGCTGCAGAATTTCTGCAATGAAAACCGTTAGGGAAAATGCAAAAAACCAAGACGTGCAGTTGTGTTATTTCTATATGTGGAAATTGCGCCTAGAGCATGCGACAGCCAATATTTGGCTGGTGTGTTTCTGCCCGGTGAACAAAGCATGAACAAAACACTACAAAAACCTGACAACACTGTGAATGGCCATTAGTATGTTAATCCCTGTTTTGTGTGGAAGTAGAATCCCTGTTCCTGTCACTGGTCTAAACAGGTTGAGGGTTTTTGCATTTAAAGGAAGGGTGTCACGGGAAAAAAAAATTTACTATCAATTTGCTTTTAGTGTTTTATTAAAAATTGTTTTATTTATTTGTGTGTTTTGTGTTTTACTTTTTTTTTATTTTTTCACTTTTTCTTGTCTATGGGGGCTGCCATTTTTTTTTCATCTCTGTATGTGTCGATTAACGACACATACAGACATGGAATACGGCACATACAGCCCCATAGTGAATGCGAACGGGACCCGTTCCATCCACTATGCTGTACGCCGTCTGTGTGGGAACGGCGCATGCGCCGCTCCCACACTGTCCAAATGGAATGTCTTCGGCCGAGCGACGTCCGGCGCCATTTTCTTGTTGACCGGAAGCCGCGGCCGGACAGTAATATTACTACTTCCGGTCGCGGCATCCGGACTTGTGCACTTGGAGCGGAGGGTTCAGACTGAGCGGACGGACCGGAGGGAGCGGCGGCGGCAGGAGCAGGTAAGTTCGGTCTGTGTATGTACGTGTTTTACTGTGTGTTTACTACTGTATGTAAACCTACTACACTGTGTGTTAGCTCAAAAAATGGTGACACACAGTGTAGGAGGTTTTACCGTTCAATCCCCTCCTTTCTCCTGGCACTAGTCAGGATAAAGGAGGGGGGATTCTGTGAGCTCACTAGAGCGAGTGTGTATTCTCAAATTTTGCAGCATAAAGCAATGTGGTTGCTTTACCACATGCCAATGCTGCAATTTTGGGAATTGCTCCATCTAGTGACCAGCACTGGGAAATGTTATAAATTAGAGTCTAATTTATAATATTTCCTGACTCGTGAAAATATTAAAAAAATTAGAACAATGTTTAATCATTTATACACTAATTGTTTAAGGAAATTAATGAAAATGTAGAAGGATGTTAGATAATGGCCATTATCTTAATGGAATGAATGTGCTTTTTACATGATTTACGTATTGTTTATTGACAAGTGAGGGGTTTTATCGTATCTAGGCAAGCGAGGGGTTAAACAGCTTTGGCATCTAAAGAGATTACGTTGCCCCTCACCTTCTCATTTCTTGGCAGAACTTTCTGTACACTTTGCTTTGTTATGATAGGGTGGGGCTTGGGGTGCCAGCTGGTTAGCACTTCCCTTTATATTCTGTTTTGGTGCGGGGTTGGGGCTTATTACACTTGTTTTGCTATTCTTAGGGATAAATAATGTTTACATTTGGATGGGATATTTCGCAGTCTCTTACATCATATGAACACTTGGTTGATGCTGCAATACATACCGTGTTTCCCCGAAAGTAAGACAGTGTCTTACTTTCTTTTTATCCCCAAAAGCCCCACTATGTCTTACTTTCGGGGTATGTCTTATATTGGAAAAAAATTGTCGAATTTTTTGCACTTTACTTTATTATTTATTATTTTTTTATTACTATGGTCTGTCCCTCAAAGGTCAAAAAAGACCTTTGGGGAACTTTATATATATTTTTTTCTTTCTTTTACACCATCTTTTCCCCTGTAACTGGAGCTGCACAGCAGCCCCAGTTACAGGGGAAATCAGCCCTCTCATAGTGACGATTGTCACTAATAGGGCTGTGCTGGGTCTTGTTAGACCCAGCAGCAGTCTGTCACTAACGGGACCCGGCGATCATGTGACCTGTCACATGATCACCGGGAGGAATAGAGACAGCGCCGCTGCTGTCTCTATTCCTATACACAGCGTTCATTGAACGCTGTGTAAAAACACATCGGAGAAGACAGAAGCAGCTAAAGCTGCTCCTATCCTCTCCTCAGGGTCCCCGGCAGTCACTGACAGCCGGAGACCCGACATTCAGCTGCCCGATCGCGCGGGCAGCAAGTTAAAACCCGAGCCGTAAAAAGTCTATGGCTCGGGTTTTAAGGAGGAGGCGGCATTGACAAGTGCTGGGGACGGCGCGGTGACGTATGGAGAGGGGGGCGGCGCAGAAGTGGGCAGGAGGCGGCAATACCCCCGTGTTTCCCCGAAAGTAAGACATATGTCTTACTTTCGGGGTACGGCTTATATTAGCCGACCCCCCTGAAAGCCCCGATACGTCTTACAATCGGGGGTGTCTTACTATCGGGGAAACACGGTAATTTAAAGCGTACCTAACTTTTCAGGTGACTTTTGAGATTATGAATATACAAAACAACTGTAATGGCAGGGGGTAGGGAGACGGACAAGTGAGCCCTAATCTACCCGCCACTCTGTCCCTGCCTACTTGCAACGACCCGCCCTAGGCGACGGGGTACAACTGGGCGGCGGTCCCTGCGCTCAGTAAGTGCACGACAAACACGACAAACATACAAGGAACACAAGCAAGGAAAAGGGGCCGTTGCCCACGGCAACACCGTGAGCAACCAGAGTGGTGAACGAGCCGAGTCAAGCCAGGAGTGTGCGAGGTACAAAACGAAAAGCAGAAGAGTAGTCGGTAAGCCAGGGTCGGTATGGAGCAGGATCAAAAATAGCAGGAGCTGTAGCTGGGCCAGGAACCACAAGGAAAGAAACAAAAGCAATAACAAGCACCGAGGGACAGGAAGTGCAGGCTTAAATAGACCGAGGGCGGGAGCTAGCTGAGTCTGGCCAGGTTACGATAGGCTCTCCCACTCCTAAGCCTGCCAGCCTGAATGGTGGAAGCAGGAGTCAGTCTCAGGGATGTATTCTCAGGTGCTGACTGATTAGTTCTGGGAGTTAACCCCGCTGTGCCTGGCAGATCCTTTACAACAACTCATGCAGCACATGTGGGGCTAGATGCTTACGGTATAGCATACTACCCTAGTACTGAAAGGAGGCAACTCCTATATATACTGATATACACTAGAGACAAAAAATGGAGCATGAAAGCCAAAAGTAAAAAGGAAAAACTTTATTGAACATATAAGGACATACATAAGGAATAAAAAGGTACAGAGCTGGAAATGAGGACTCTAAATAATTTCACTGTAACACAGCTAAAACGACTCTCTCTATGATACGATAAAGCAGGGCAGTATAAGCTACGTAGAATCAGGTGGATGGACTAAGGATATCATGGGAAGAGTAAGTCTACAACAACAATATGAAGCAGCAAAATAGTGGCTATGCTCATAAAGGTAAATGTCATGAAAACAGGTAGTGCAGGACCTACTAACAACACAGGCACCTGGAAAAAATATACACAGACCATAAGTCATGTATAGAGATTAAGCCTAAGTAAGCCAAAAGTCCACCCACTCATAAGATAACTTACCCATAGTAAACGGTAACTGAGAGAGTCAGGCTGGTGTAAAACGAAACCCCAACGCGCGTTTCGCGATGTGCTTCCTCAAGGGGTGTAAAGTGTCTAAAGAAGTAAGGAGTATATATAGGACGAGCCCCAGGTGAATTAAGTGTTACGTCAGTCCAAAGAGATTGCGGCGCACGTCATCTGCCGAAACCGGAAGTGAGGCATGCCCCACTTCCAGCCCCCAGCGCCAGAGCGCATATCGAGGATCCCCGACGCGTACAGGGACCCAAGGCATGCGCAGTGCGCTACAGGGGGCAAAGGAAGGGGCCGGCCACAGACCAGCGTCACGCAGACGATGTGCGCACCTGATTGGATAGAAAACACAGGAGGTGGAAAGAGGTATGTATCGATGTCCCACTACTAAGAAGTGAGCCACATAGATATACCTCTAATGCGATCCGGAACTAGAATAAGCTAGAATAAGCAATGTCAAAGGGACAATATTACATGTACAATGCTAAAACCTCTATGGAAAAGAAAGGATTGATGTTTACAACAATAACGTGTTGTGTATGGTAAAAGTATACTACTGAAAAGTGAAAAAATAAAACAATGCATAAGATCCACGACATAATAAAATATGAGGAGGAAGGATATTCACCCGTAGAAGGTGATTACACTAACAAGTGGAATAAATACAAGAACCCTATGGTGACGGATTACAGACAGATAAAATCCATATAGTACAAAAATATAAATTTAAATATACTGCAAGAAGCAGGAATATCTATCCATAGAAAGTGGATACACAAACACGTTAAGTACATTCAAGAACCTTATAGTGACGGATTATACACAGATATAATCCATATAATACAAAAATACAAATATAAATATACTGCGAGAAGCAGGAAAATCAATAAATAAACAGATGCATGTAACATGCACTATACAGACAGAGACGATGTTACAGGGAAGAGACATGTAATAAAGAAAATGGATCCACAGCATAGGTGGGTCTACGGATAGCCAGAGGTTCTTCTCCCTCCGTGCTTCAGAGTGGATGCAAATCAAGGACGGGTTCTCATCACAAGGAGCTATCAGAACTGGGGTATAGCGAGTACCTATATGGTTAAAAAACAGACACAAACAGTTAAAATCCAAATTAAAAACTAGTGGTAGTAGGGGATTTTATAGGTAAGAGGCGAAATTAAGTTGTTCATTAAGGCCGACGGGTGTCATGGATCCCAATTTGACGATCCACATACACTCCTTTTGGGCTAGAACCTTCCTCAGATTCCCCCCTCTGATGCCACAATGTACACGTTCAATGCCACGGATCATCAAAGAGACAGGATTGCAGTTGTGGTATTGTTTAAAGTGTCTAGGCAGCGTTTTGAGCTGTCCAAGATCACTTATTGTTTTCGCACCAGAGATATCACGAACGTGTTCCCTGGTACGAATCCTCAGCTGCCTAGAGGTCAAACCAACATAAATCTTGGGACATGCACATAGTGCATAGTACACTACGTATGTAGAGCTACAGGAGATGTAATCCCTGATTTTAAAAATTCGTGATCCATCGGCTGTTGAAAAGTCTTTGGCTCTACTGATATTAGGGCAGGCCACGCATCCACCACATGGGTAGCATCCAATAATGGGTTCACGTGGACCAAAGGGATTAGCATATTTTGGCGCATAGTGACTCTTTGTAAGGAGATCCTTAAGATTTCTACTTCTTTTGGCCGTAATCTTTTGAGATTAGCACTATTTCTGTCCTTTATATGACTTGTATTCTGCATTATTTTAGCAGCTCCTCTGCGGGCTCTATTTCGAATTGTCGGTTGTCTCTGAGCTAGTGCACAGAGGCTAACTGCTATTGTGTCTTCTATACACTGCACACATAGAAAAGGAGAATCCTGTTCTCCTACCTATATCTATCACATATATAGAAGCTGTAGCAGCATGGAAGAGATTATACAGCAGTAATGAGCAGTGTAGTTGAGAATCCAGCACTGGGGTGAGAAAATACACCTACCAGGAAGCTGCAGTGTCTGTGTCTTTTTTTACTTTTGCTCCTCCTCCTCCTCCTCTTCCCCTTTCCATAGACTTGTATGGGAAACGTGTCTGTGTCTCTTTCTCTCTCTGCTCCCTACTCCATAGACTTCTATAGGCAGGCAGTGAAGAGACCCCCCCCCCCATTTTCTGCGGTTCGCCGGTAGCCGGTTCCCTTATGATTGTCCTGGGGTGTAACTCATGGGCTCTGGAGCAAAAGTCTAGCTTGGTCCCACCATCCACTCCCACCCCTCCAAAAAAAAACTTCTCTTCATGGCCGCGTCCTGCCCATAACTTTCATTTGCATCGCTGGTTTGCTTAGGGCCCTTTGCACATCATGTTTGGCCTTCCGACAGAGGTAAGTAGACTCCCGACGTATACCTCTAAAGGAAGGTTTCAAAGTATAACAACGTATCCCATTTTTTTTCTTATGTTGTGGCCAGATATCTTCTCTAGCATAGATTACCTTAATTCCTCCTTCTGTTGAGGCCAGATAAGTTCCTTGGATCCCTAAGGCCCTATCTACACGAAGCAGATTTTTCGTCCAGATTTGCACCCGGAAAATCAACAGCAAAAGACTGTTGCAAGCAAGTGGATGAGATTAGAAAACATCTCATTCACATGCTGCTGACCATTTTCGGCTTGGAAATTGGAGCATGATGCAGATTTTCAGAGCTAGCAAAATGTTCATTCTGTTCTGGATGTTCGCTGCAGATTCCACACTTTTCAATGTAGAAGGGGTGAAATCAGTAAAATTTGAATGTGACACGTGCAGATATTGTAGTGTAAAATCCACAACAAATTCGCTGTGTGTGGGTGCCCCATATGTTCCTTCTGTCATCCCTCTGATACATCTCAGGTCTTTTACTTCTTGATCTCAATTGAAACCTGTTGTGTCGTCTGCTTTTGGGTTCTCGTGGAGCCTGAAAAATAAAGTTGTTTTATTTATTTATTTTATTTTTGTCACTTTTACAAAATAACAACCATTTGTTTAAAAAAAGATACTTGTTATGAGTCTCCATTTTCTTCTGTCGATGGAGCTGGACAATGGCTTGTCTTTTTGCGGGGCAAGCTGTATTTTTCAATGCTTCCATTTTAGTGTGAATACAACTTTTTGATCCCCTTTTGTTCAAATTTCTTTCCATTCCACAACACAAATGATTTTCAATACATTATATGGTTCAAAAAATGCCATTAAAAACGTACACTCGTCCCGGAAAAAACAAGCCCTCTTATGGCTATATAGACGGGAAAATAAAAAAGGTATGGCTCTTGGCTGCGGTGGGAGTGAGTGGTCTCATCAGAGACAACTCATTTCAAAATGTGGCCCTTGGGGCGTTCAGCTGATAGCCCTTGTACTGCTCCTGGCACCCTTCGTGAACAGCTAACTTTGCTAGGGGAAGCCGCGGCCAGTCAGGCATTTCCTCTACAATGGCTGCTGCAGGGGAAATGTAGTGTTACACGGCAAACATTCAGATGATTGATTTCCATACATGATAATTCTACAAAAAAACATATGTATATAAAATTTATTAATAATAATAATTGAAAAAAATAAATTTTAACCATATACACATATACAATATACACACAAAATGGCAAGACTGGAGGCTCCTGTAGGTTTTTTTCCCTTACTTAAAATTTTAGGTTTCTATTGGTAGGCAGTCCAGGTATCCGATCACTTATTTTTTAATTATTTGTCACCTATCTGTGCAGTGAAATTTTATCAACTGTTGTCATTTTAGGCTTTGTACCTTATGATTTGTGTAAGCTGTTAGAGCAACCCTACCTTAATGTATTTGATGTTAAGAACTCTTAAAATTTTCCATGTAGTTATCTGCTGCCCATACCAGGAAAATCGTACTCAGGCTTTGATGAGAAAGTTTACTTCTAGTTTCCTGGAACGAGTGCAGGAAATGAGACTAAAATCCTTTTAATTTTTTTCCCTCTGCCCTCGTTCTTTCCTGCATGTGCGTAGATGTGACTTGTGTGGTTTGTACTGTACGTAAAATGAGATCATTGTTTGCGGCTGATCCTATCACTGCTGTGGAGGCGCTAGTTAGTACCAGTAGTTTTTAAGTACAGTATGTATTGGACAATACTTGTCCACGCAAGAATCAAAGAAAGCGTGCCGATTATCTCGTTGTTGTAAAAATTTTGAGGTGGCAACACCCATCAGAATGACTTTCTCCTCATCCATCAGAATGACCCCTTCTCACTTTGGCCACTTTTGACCTTCCTGACAGAGCCTAATTTCTAAAAGTTTCACTTTATGTGGTAATAACTTCGGAATGTTTTTACCTATCCAAGCGATTCAGAGATTGTTTTCTCGTGACACATTGGACTTTATGTTACTGTTAAAATGTGCCCGGTACATTTAGTATTTAATTGTGAAAAATTTGCATTTTTCTAAATTGAAATGTGTCTGCTTGTAAGACAGGCAGTTATACCACACAAAATTGTTGCTTATTAACATCCTTTTATTTTTCTAGGACATCACAAGGCTTAGAACTTTAGCAGCAATTTCTCATATTTTCTAGAAAATTTCAAAAGGCTATTTTTACAGTGGCCAGTTCAGCCGTGAAGTGGCTTTGATGGCCTTCTATTTTAGAAACCCCCAATAAGTCACCCGATTTTAAAAACGTCACCCCTCAAAGTATACAAAACAGCATTTATAAAGTTTATTAACCCTTTAGACGTTTCACAGGAATTAAAGCAAAGTACAGGTGAAATTTACAAATATAATTTTTTTTTTTTTTGCAGAAATTCATTTTTAATCCATTTTTTTTGTAATACAGAAAGTTTTACCAGAGAAATGCAACTCAATATTTATTACCCAGGTTCTGCAGTTTTTAGAAATATCCCACATGTGGCCCTAGTGTGCTTATGGACTGACGCACAGGTCTCAGAAGCAAAGGAGCACCCAGTGCATTTTAGGCCTCCTTTTTATTTGAAAATATTTTAGGCACCAAGTCAGGTTTGGGGGCTCTTGCGGTGCCAAAACAATGGAAATCCCCCAAAAGTGACCCCCATTTGGGAAACCACACCCTTCAAGGAAATTATCTAGGTGTATAGTGAGCATTTTGACCCTGCAGGTTTATTGCAGAAATTATTGGAAGTAGGTTGTGAAAATGAAATTGTACATTCTTTCAAAGAAAATGTAGGTTTAGCTAATTTTTTTTTCATTTCCTCAAGGACTAAAGGAGAAAAAGCACTGCAACATTTGTAACGCAATTTCTCCAGAGTAAAACAATACCCCACATGTGGTAATAAACGGCTGTTTGGACACACGGCAGGGCTTAGAAGGGAAAAAGCACCATTTGGCTTTTGGAGCTCAAATTTAGCAGGAATGGTTTGCAGAGGCCATGTTACATTTGCAAAGCCCCGGAGGGGACAAAACAGTGGAAACCCCCCCACAAGTGGCCCGATTTTGGAAACTGCACCCCTTGAGGAAATTAGTGTGCACTCGATGTTGCAGAGGGAAAATTGTTTTTTTTTCATAGATATGCCAATATGTGATGCCCAGCTTGTGCCACCATAACAAGACAGCACTCTAAATTATTATTCTGTGTTTCCCGGTTTTATAAACACCCTACATGTGGCACTAATCTTTTGCCTGGACATTCGACAGGGCTCAGGAGTGAAAGAGTACCATGCAAAATTGAGGCCTAATTTGACGACTTACAAAGTATTGGTTCACAATTGCAGAGGCTCTGGTGTGAAATAATAAAAGAAACCAATGAGAAGTGACCCCATTTTGGAAACTACACCCCTCAAGGCAAATTTTTCCCCAAATATGCCATTTCAGTGGCAAATATGTCATGCCCAGCTAATGCCACTGGAGACACACACCCCAAAAATTGTTAAAAGGGTTCTCCCGGGTATGGCGATGCCATATATGTAGAAGTAAACTGCTATTTGGGCACACTGTAGGGCTCAGAAGGGAGGTAGCACCATTTGGCTTTTGTAGCGTAGATTTTCCGTGGTAGTAGTCTTGTTTGGAGTTTTACTGGTATTTCAGTTTATAATGCGGGTGCATATGTAAGCTGGGCAGAGTACATCAGGGCCATAGTCAGGTGGTATAATAATGGTTTAAAAAAAAACAAACAAAATAATCCATGGGTGTGTGTTACGCTGTGAAGCAATCCTTTCTGCAGAGGCCAGTGTCGCACTGATAAATGGTGTTGTTTCTTATTCCCCTTTTGGTCCACACTCCGCACCTTTGCAGTTTGGGGAATTTTGCTAGGAAGTGTTGTCCTGGTATAATGCGGGCACCCTCGCTTCCAGCAGATATGTTTGGGCCCTCCCCTTCCTGGTTCCCTAATTTTAAGACCTTGATAAATCGCCTGTTGAAACAGAAGAAATGTTCCACTCGGGCCTGCACAGCTGCATATTTTTATTTCCTGACTTATTGGAGCCTTAACTAATTTTATTTTTTCATAGACGTAGTGGTATGAGGGCTGTTTTTTTCCGAGACAAGCTGTAGTTATTATTGGCACCATTTTGGGGTACATGTGACTTTTTGATCACTTTTCATCCTATTTTTTTGCGAGGCAAGGTGAGCAAAAAAACATAATTCTGGCATAGTTTTTTTTTAGTTTTTCTTTTTTTCATACAGCGTTCACCATGCGTTATAATTTACATGTTAAAGAGGCTCTGTCACCACATTATAAGTGCCCTATATTGTACATGATGTGATCGGCGCTCTAATGTAAATTAAAGCAGTGTTTTTTATTTAGAAAAACGATCATTTTTGATGGCGTTATGACCTATATTAGCTTTATGCTAATGACTTTCTCAATTGCCAAGTGGGCGTTGTGGAGAGATGTCTATGACGCTGACCAATCAGTGACCAATCCGCGTCATACACTTCTCTCCATTCATTTACACTGCACATAGCGATATAGCTATATCGCTATGTGCAGCCTCATACACACACATTAACATTACTGCAGTATCCTGACAATGAATATACATTACCTCCAGCCAGGACGTGATGTGTATTCAGAATCCTGACCACTTCTCTGCACGTCTCTGTTAAGTATGTGGCATCATGCACAGGGAGGCTGGTGTGGCATCTACAGGGAGGCTGGTGTGGCATCTACAGGGAGGCTGGTGTGGCATCTACAGGGAGGCTGGTGTGGCATCTACAGGGAGGCTGGTGTGGCATCTACAGGGAGGCTGGTGTGGCACGATCTTCAGGGACGCTGGAGTGGCACGATCTTTAGGGAGGCTGGTGTGGCACGATCTACAGGGAGGCTGGTGTGGCACGATCTACAGGGAGGCTGGTGTGGCACGATCTACAGGGAGGCTGGTGTGGCACGATCTACAGGGAGGCTGGTGTGGCACGATCTACAGGGAGGCTGGTGTGGCACGATCTACAGGGAGGCTGGTGTGGCACGATCTACAGGGAGGCTGGTGTGGCACGATCTACAGGGAGGCGTGTGGCGTCATATACAGGGAGGCGTGCGGCATCATATACAGGGAGGCGTGCGGCATCATATACAGGGAGGCGTGCGGCATCATATACAGGGAGGCGTGCGGCATCATATACAGGGAGGCGTGCGGCATCATATACAGGAGGTGTGTGGCATCATATACAGGGAGGCTGTAAATAGTGTCTAGGTGAACATGTGACCTTCCTTTGGGTGTTTTCAGGGGGCTGGGACAAAAAAAAGCCTGACCAATGAAATTCATCAGTTTTTTTAATGGCCATGAAAAACTGATTCAAAATGGATGTCAAACGGCCATTAAAAACTGACAGATGGACTGGAAATGGATGAAAATTTAGAGACACACTGAAGCAAAATGGCCATGAAAAACTGACAGTTGATCAGTTTTTAATGGACATTTTCTTTCACTGTCGTGTGAATAAGGCCTAGCGCCTCATTCACACGACAGGGTCCAAGTGTCGGCCGTTTTTCCCGGCCGGTTTGCATCCGGTTTGCATCCGTTCCGGGCTGTGTTGCCGTTTTTAACGGCCGATTTTGACCCGTTTTGCATCCGTTTTTTTCCCCTGTTCGTTTTAAAATTGGATGAATTTCATTTAAATTTGTTGCCACACACAGCCCTTTGGAGATAATGCCACCCAGCCCCCTGTAGGTAATGCCACCCAGCCCCCTGTAGGTAATGCCACGCAGCCCCCTGCAGGTAATGCCACGCAGCCCCCTGCAGGTAATGCCACGCAGCCCCCTGCAGGTAATGCCACCCAGCCCCCTGCAGGTAATGCCACCCAGCCCCCTGCAGGTAATGCCACCCAGCCCCCTGCAGGTAATGCCACCCAGCCCCCTGCAGGTAATGCCACCCAGCCCCCTGCAGGTAATGCCACCCAGCCCCCTGCAGGTAATGCCACCCAGCCCCCTGCAGGTAATGCCACCCTGCCCCTTGTTGGTAATGCCACCCTGCCCCTTGTTGGTAATGCCACCCTGCCCCTTGTTGGTAATGCCACCCTGCCCCTTGTTGGTAATGCCACCCTGCCCCTTGTTGGTAATGCCACCCTGCCCCTTGTAGGTAATGCCACCCTGCCCCTTGTAGGTAATGCCACCCTGCCCCTTATAGGTAATGCCACCCTGCCCCTTGTAGGTAATGCCACCCAGCTCCCTGTTGGTAATGCCACCCAGCCCCATATAGGTAATGCCACCCTGCCCCCTGTAGGTAATGCCACCCTGCCCCCTGTAGGTAATGCCACCCAGCTCCCTGTTGGTAATGCCACCCTGCCCCTTGTAGGTAATGCCACCCTGCCCCTTGTAGGTAATGCCACCCTGCCCCTTGTAGGTAATGCCACCCAGCTCCCTGTTGGTAATGCCACCCAGCTCCCTGCAGGTGATGCCACCCAGCCCCCTCCCCTGTAGGTGATGCCACCCAGCCCCCTCCCCTGTAGGCGATGCCACCCAGCCCCCTGTAGGCGATGCCACCCAGCCCCCTGTAGGTGATGCCACTTAGCCCCCTGTAGGTGATGCCACCCAGCCCCCTGTAGGTGATGCCACCCAGCCCCCTGTAGGTGATGCCACCCAGTCCCCTGTGGGTGATGCCACACAGCCCCCTGTAGGTGATGCCACCCAGCCCCCTGTAGGTGATGCCACCCAGCCCCCTGTAGGTGATGCCACACAGCCCCCTGTAGGTTGCACCCACCCCCCCCCCACACATTTCAGGAGAAGTCACTGACTTCAATGTCCATATATGGACAGTGTAGTCACTGACTTCTCCTGGAGAAGAATTCCCTTCCACAGGTCGGGAATTCCGCTTCAGAAGTGAGTGACGTCACTGTGTCCATATATGGACAGTGTAGTCACTCACTTCTCCTGTAGCGGAATCCCCGGCCATAGAGTCGGGGATTCCGCTTCAGAAGTGAGTGACATTGCTGTGTCCATATATGAACAGTGTAGTCACTCACTTCTCCTGTAGCGGAATCCCCGGCCATAGAGTCGGGGATTCCGCTGCAGAAGTAAGTGACATCTCTGTGTCACTCACTTCTCCTGTAGCGGAATCCCCGGCCATAGAGTCGGGGATTTCGCTGCAGAAGTGAGTGACATTGCTGTGTCCATATATGGACAGTGTAGTCACTCACTTCTCCTGTAGCGGAATCCCCGGCCATAGAGTCGGGGATTCCGCTTCAGAAGTGAGTGACATTGCTGTGTCCATATATGAACAGTGTAGTCACTCACTTCTCCTGTAGCGGAATCCCCAGCCATAGAGTCGGGGATTCCGCTGCAGAAGTGAGTGACATCTCTGTGTCCATATATGGACAGTGTAGTCACTCACTTCTCCTGTAGCGAAATCCCCGGCCATAGAGTCGGGGATTTCGCTGCAGAAGTGAGTGACTTCGCTGTGTCCATATATGGACAGTGTAGTCACGCACTTCTCCTGTAGCGGAATCCCCAATCCCTGGCCAGGGATTGGGGAATCTGACTCCTACAGGGAGCAAAAAAAGACCCTCCTCCTCCTCACATGCACTCTGCAGTGTGAGGAGGCGGAGGAGAGAGAGCGCGAGCGACGGAAGACACGACTGTCACTCGGGACACATTCCGGTGATGGCCGTGTATTACCCGACCCCATAGACTTCTATGAGAGCCGGGTAAACGGCTGAAAATAGGGCATGTCCCATTTTTTGACGGCCAGGTTTCCCGGGCTGTCAAAAAAATCGGTCGTGTGAATAGCCCCATTAGGGGTCTATTGTTCCTACTGCAGCCATGTGACGACCGATTTTTGAACGGCCGTCACGCGGCCGGGAAACCCTGTCGCGTGAATGAGGGCTTAAAAACGAAAACACGGCCCGGAATGGATTCAAAACAGATTCAAAACGGCCGAGAAAACTTGATCGAAACGGCTGTTTTTATCAGCCGACACTCGGACCCTGTCATGTGAATAGAGCCTTACATAGGACTGCAGGTAACAATTACATTATCTGCACTCAGAGGGTTATCACTGTGTGTTATCTGTGGTGTTACATAGGACTGCAGGTAACATCTACTACATTATAACTTTACCCTGGGTGAATAATCTATTATTCAGCAAACGCTTCTGCATTTTTCGTAGGTTTCAAATTTTGGTAATTAAGTATTTGTAAAAAATATAACTATTTTAAAACCTATCATCATTCCTTTTGCTAGCAAACCCGTGTAACGGGTTTTCTATACTAGTATTATATATGGAAGGGAGGAAGGGGGGAAGGGATATAGAGTAGATAATCTCTATACCATTTGGATGTCACAGTCCAGAGAGCATCTGATACAAAAATATACAGGAGAGACCAGTCTCAACATAACCATGCAGCGAAATGTGGACCAGATTTAAAAGAGGACTATGAAAGCCAGAAGCGGGACACTATCTGAGTGGTCATGATCATCAGTCATCAGAGATTCCATTCTATGAAGAAGGTCCATCTCAACCACCCATTCTCTAATCCTGGGAGGCTCAGTGGACTTCCAGTTTCTAGGAATGACAGTATGGGCAGCTGTCAGGAAATGTCTAAGAAGTCTCTTTTTTTTAATGCCTGGTAGAGAACCAGGGATCAAGGACAAAAGTGCAATCTGAAGAATGGGTACCATAATAGATTCCACAACCTGGCTAAGATGTCAAAAATAGCCTGCCAGAGAGTTTGCAAAACCGGACAGGACCACCAGATGTGAAGCATCGTACCAACCTCCATATCATAACACCAACACATTTCAGACACCTCAGGGTAGAATTTGTGTAAAATCTGAGGCAGCGATACCATCTAGTTAAAATCTTAGTTATTTTCCTGAGCGTGACTTGCTGTATGCATTTTATGGGTTAAGAGAAAAATTCTATTCCACTCAGTTTCCAATAGACGGACATTAAGCTCATGCTCCCATGCGTTTACGGTTTACGTATGCAAGAGGTTGATCAGTCAAAGCATCCAAGAGGAGGATATAGAGCGTAGAGATTACTCGACTAGGTATGGACGATTTAAAAGTAGTAGTTGTGGTCATTTGTAGCCCACTAGCGAAGCAGAACGGAGGAAGGTCGATAATTGAGCATATTCTAACCAGGAAAGAGTTCCCAGGACAGGTCCCCTGAAGCACTGAAAATTGAGGAAGTCTGCAACCATCTGTCATCACCTGACATAGCCGAGTGTCAGTAGAGGAAGACCAGGCCAAAAAAACAATCTTGTTGGGAACTCCGGGTTGTCAAAGAGGGGGCTGAGAAGCCCAAGTCTGCGCGACAAACCGCTTCTAATTGTCCCAAAGAATGAGGAAGTGTTGAGTCAGTACAGAGCGAGTAGAAAGAGTAGGTTTATGGTCTGGTAGGATCTAAATACCCCTTTAATGATGATTTTCAAGAGATTTCCAAAAGATTTTCAAGTTGCTATTCAGAAGAAGAAAGTAGCGACTACTTTTTAAAATCACTCAGAAATCCATAGCAACTTACTTGACTCAAGCAATTTTTAAAAGATTTTCATAGCTACTCAATTCATTTTTATGGACCGTGATTTCAGAGCGAGTTTTTATTTTTGTAGCCCTAGCCTTCGGATAAGGAAGCTTTGGGATGGAGGTGCCCAGATTGATTGAAACTGTTACCGATCTTGATATTTTCAGATCTGACATTGTCAGATCAGGCAACAGTCTTAGGCTTCATGTACATAATGCATGGAGGCATACTGAATTACTGTTCCATTTTTTTTAGATCTGTATTGCAGTCCATGTGCCGCAGTTTGGTCTTTCAGTGCAAGTCCATAAGGCACAGTATCTCCCCTAGTATCAATGTGCGTACGGAAGAATTACTCAGGAAAACATCATGAGCATTCCACAATCTAATTTTCTCTGAGTTCTCATAAAAATCCATGAGAAAAGACCTTCACACAGTCACACACACGAGCAGTAGAGGCAATAGAAGTCTATGGGCAACGTATTCTGGATCGGAGTTATGATTTTGCACTCACTTTTTAAGAACTTTTTATAGATTGTATATTATGGACATTCAGTAGACTAATGTGAAAATTCCATAGCACAAAAATTATGAGTATTTAAAAAAAATGATGTGTTTTATATACCCCACAGGAACATGATATTATTATAATCCATCGCTGAACTAGATGTGTATATCTTTTAGATCTTTTGTGGGGATTTGGAACGTATTGAGGCTCTGAAACTCATTAGAGGGTTATACATGAAATTCATCATAAATGTTTTACGTACATTAATGTTGGACCTGTGTGGCCATGTTTTTTTATTAAAGAAACAGTTCCCCGAAATGTGCCTATAATACATTTATTGAAAATCGGGTTTGTGTATTTACCTATTTTTTTGTTACGTTTGTCCCATTGAAATGTTAGCATTGTGAGTGATAGGGTGGTTGTGCACAATTTAACAATTTGCAACTAGTTTGATAGTCAACTACGATCATCTCAACGTATAAAGACTCTTGACGACCACTAAAAACATTTAAAATCGCAAGTGCTAAAAAATGTTAATAGCAATGTTGCAAATCGCTGTGTATAAAATCCAATTGCTCCATGGCAATTAAAAAGGGTTTGGCATTCAAAACCGTCCAGAAACATTCACCATTTTAACTTTTCTCCACCCTTCTCCATGTGACAAATTCAACATCTACGCAATATCGAATGATCACACGTAAGGACTCGTCATATGCTTTCTTTACCATCAGGAACTATAGTCGAACAAGCAGTCGAATCGCTGAATTGTACAGAATATTGAAGTATCTAAATCCACCCATAAATTTTGCTGTAGTTAAAGAGGCTCTGTCACCAGATTTTGCAACCCCTATCTCCTATTGCAGCAGATCGGCGCTGCAATGTAGATAAGAGTAACTTTTTTATTTTTTTTAAAACGAGCATTTTTGGCCAAGTTATGACCATTTTTATATATATATATGCAAATGAGGCTTTCTAAAGTCCAACTGGGCGTGTTTAAAGTTAAAGTACAAGTGGGCGTGTATTGTGTATGTACATCTGGGCGTTTTTACTTCTTTTACTAGCTGGGCGTTGTGAATAGAAGTGTATGATGCTGACGAATCGGCATCATCCACTTCTCTTCACAACGCCCAGCTTCTGGCAGTGCACAGACACACATCGTGTTCTCGAGAGATCACGCTGTGACGTCACTTCCTGCCCCAGGTCCTGCATCGTGTCGGACGAGCGAGGACACATCGGCACCAGAGGCTACATTTGATTCTGCAGCAGCATCAGCGTTTGCAGGTAAGTAGCTACATCGACTTACCTGCAAACGCCGATGCTGCTGCAGAATCAACTGTAGCCTCTGGTGCCGATGTGTCCTCGCTCGTCCGACACGATGCAGGACCTGGGGAAGTGACGTCACAGCGTGATCTCTCGAGAACACGATGTGTGTCTGTGCACTGCCAGAAGCTGGGCGTTGTGAAGAGAAGTGGATGATGCCGATTCGTCAGCATCATACACGTCTATTCACAACGCCCAGCTAGTAAAAGAAGTAAAAACGCCCAGATGTACATACACAATACACGCCCAGTTGTACTTTAGAAAGCCTAATTTGCATAAATATAAAAATGGTCATAACTTGGCCAAAAATGCTCGTTTTTTAAAAAAAACAAACGTTACTGTAATCTACATTGCAGCGCCGATCTGCTGCAATAGCAGATAGGGGTTGCAAAATCTGGTGACAGAGCCTCTTTAAAAGAACAAAAAAACAAAAGAAAAACGAAGATCAACATGGCCTATTCATTTGCAGCTTTATGTAAATTAAGTTTTAAGATCCAATTCACTACAATGCAAGATGTTCACTCTTTTTGCTCTGCTTTGGCCATATAGTAGGGGGAAAAGATAATATCGGGTACATGCCAAAATTCAGGAGTACAAGGTCAGACAGAGGGCAATTGGCAGACAGTAGATTAGACTGCAGAAGTTGGGGCAAAGGTCAAAGCACGCTTACAGTAAATATAAAACTAGTCAGTCTATTGTAGTAGTGTAGGGGGAAGACAAGACATAGAAATCTGAAATAAACAGCTTCTCCGTACGTAATCTAAGACTATAAAAGACATACAGCAGGAGGTCACATTGACGACATCCAGGCAATGGACTGGATTAACAGGCATTCTTAAGAAGCCCAAGAGTTTATATGTTAAATGAGGTTCTTTAATGTTAAAGAGGCTCTGTCACCACATTATAAGTGCCCTATCTCCTACATAATGTGATCGGCGCTGTAATGTAGATTACAGTGGTTTTTATTTTGAAAAACAATCATTTTTGAGCAAGTTATGAGCAATTTTAGATTTATGCTAATTAGTTTCTTAATAGAGAACTGGCCGTGTTTTTTTTACTTTTTACCAACTGGGCGTTGTACAGAGAAGTGTATGACGCTGACCAATCAGTGACCAATCAGTGTCATACACTTCTCATTGCTCCAGCCCAGCTTCTTTCACTGCACAATGATGCTGATTGGTCACTGATTGGTCAGCGTCATACATTCCTCTGTACAACGCCAAGTTGGTCATTAAGAAACAAATTAGCATAAATCTAAAATTGCTCATAACTTGCTCAAAAACGATAGTTTTTCAAAATAAAAACCACTGTTATCTACAGTACAGCGCCGATCACATTATGTAGGAGATAGGGCACTTATAATCTGGTGACAGAGACTCTTTAAACTGGGTTCACACCTGCGTTGGTGTGTTCCGTTTTTCATCTCCGTCAGAGGAGCAGAACAAGGGAATGACTGAACCAACGGATCTGTTGCACAACGGATACTGCTGGTTGCCGACGGAACCTATTGACTTTAATGGGTTCCGGCGGCTTCCGGTTGGGGTGTCCGTGATTTCACCGGACACAATAGCGCAGCATGCAGCGCTATCGTCTCCGGTAAACTGCCGGATCTGCGACGGAGGCCCCTAACGGAGACTCTGACGCAGATGTGAACATAGCCTTACTTGCATATTTCTCAGTCTGCATATGAACACCACTTTCCCACTCTGTAATGCAGACTACATATCCTTGTCATGATGATATTGTGGCATGAATACTTTATTCTTTTGCAGCTATGCTGTTATTTATTCCTCTTTAGTGTTTTTAAACTTCCATAAACCTCTTATATATTGAGGTGATGATCATACTCTCAATTTATATTCTGTTGTTTGTTTCTAGGTCCCCTACGTCAAAGCAATACAGCATGTCTCAAACTGGAGAAAAAGTCAAGGTATGTGCTATAATATTAATAGACCAAGAAGTGTAATCATTCCAATAACCACAGCTTCTTCCATAGACTCATATGGCCTTTACGTTAACTTGTGTCTTGTCCTTTTCGTCTTTTGTTTACAGTCGAGCAACTGTACGAGAGAGGCGCTCAATGGGTTGCGCGGGGAGATATGTAAATAATGCTGTTATTATTATTTTCCGTTTTTTTCTAGTTTTCTGACTCTGCTGGCTATGTGGGATTTGCTAACTTGCCCAACCAGGTTCACAGGAAGTCTGTAAAGAAAGGTTTTGAATTCACTCTTATGGTGGTTGGTAAGTATTTGGGACATTTCTTTTATTATAATTTTTTTTCCTTGTGACCTTCCCCCTTGCTGAAATTCTGACAATCATTGACCTTTCAGGCTGTTATGTACACACCCTGGCCCTATTTAGCAGCATTCACATATAAATATAGCTACAATAGTAGTTGAAACTTGTAAACTTTTCCTTTGAGTTAGATTTTGCCTTCTCCCTTTATTGAAGCTGAACTCCAGGATTCCCTTATGGACTCAGTATGTGAGTTAGGCTACATTCACACGAGCGTGACCGATTTATGCGCATAAAATCTATCCATGTATCTGTGCTTTGCGTGTGGCATGTGTTTTTCACGCACTCGCAAGCACTTTTTTTTTTTTGTGCATGTGCAGCCGTGTGCTGTCCATTGTTTTCACGCACCCATTGACTTCAATGACCGCGTAGGTGTATGAAAACGCACCAATGTAGGACATGCAGTGAGTTTCACACAACGGACACTCGCTGTGTGAAAACTCCCGCATGTGTGAATAGCCCCATTGAATCAATGGGGCCGTATGCTGTGCGTTGTTTCATCACACACCACACGGACGAGATTCACGCTTTTGTGAATGAGCCCTTAAAGAGGATCTGTCACTAGTTTAGTAATGCCCCATCTCCTAGCTTATCTAATCGGCACTGTCACACTGATAATAGTGAAAAATTGTGTCCCAAAACATTTATTATTTTAAAAGTTATGAGCTTTTTTTCTAAATATACAAATGAGCCTATACTTGACAAATGAGTGTTAAAGGAATAGTGTCGCCAGAAAAACATGTTTTTTTTTTTTTAATTAAACATTTAGTGTGTAGGTGATTAAACATTGTTCAAATTTTTTTTTATTTTTTTCACGAGTCAGGAAATATTATAAATTGGATTCAAATTTATAGTATTTACCATTTCTGGTCACTAGATGGAGCCATTCCCAAAATTGCAGCATTGCATGTGGTAAAGCAACCACATAGCTTTTCTGCTGCAAAATTGGGTAAAAAGCCCTCGCTCTAGTGAGCTCTCAGCATCCCCCCCTCCTTTATCCTGGCTAGTGCCGGGATAAACGAGCGGTTTGAACGGTCTAACCTCCTACACTGTGTGTCGCCATTTTTTGAGCTAACACACAGTGTAGTAGGTTTACATACAGTAGTAAACGTACACAAACATGAACATACATTGAAATCTCTTACCTGCTCCTGCCGCCGCGGCTCCCTCCGGCCCGTCCGCTCCGTCTGCTGCCGTTGGTCCAAGTGCACAAGTCCGGAAGCCGCGACCGGAAGTAGTAATCTTACTGTCCGGCCGCGACTTCCGGTCCACAGGAAAATGGCGCCGGACGGCGCCAATTTCAAATTGGACTGTGTGGGAACGGCGCATGCGCAGTTCCCACACAGACGGCGTACACAGAAGTGGATGGGACGGGAGCCGTTCTTAGTCCCTATGGGACTGTGGCTGCCGTATTCCATGTCTGTATGTGTCGTTAATCGACACACACAGAAATGGAACAAAAAATGGCAGCCCCCATAGGGAAGAAAAAGTGTAAAAATAAGAAAAAGTAAAACACAAACACACAAATAAATATAAACGTTTTTAATAAAGCACTAACATCTTGAACATATGAAAAAAAAATTTGTGATGACACTGTTCCTTTAACAGCTGCAATTTTCCTGAGGTGGAGCTAAGTCATAGCCTCTGACGCTGTCCTATCAGCATGAAGCTGCTTCACACAGTATGAGCGACTCAGGCTGGAACGAAGGATCACTTAAAACAGCCATATCCTGGGCTGTGGACCTCCTAGAACAGTGGTGGCATATGAAAGAGGAGATTCTAATCTTTCATATGACACCAGGATCACAGTTCTGGCTGTGACACAACCGGAGATATCGCCAGTTGAATACACAGTCGGGAATGGTAGCTGTATGCTATAAGATCACGCTGTGTTGCTGGGCAGGGAAGGGGGAGAAGCTGTATGCTGATTGGACAGCGTCATAGAGAAAACATTACACCGCCCAGAGTGAAAAGAAAGAGTCACCTCCTATTTGGCTATTAGGGCCACATTAGCATATTTAGAAAAATGCTCATAACTGCACATAATAAAAGTTTTTGAAAAAAAATAACATTGTAGTTATCAGCAGCAAAGCACCTATTAGATTAGTTAGGAGATAGGGAATTAATAAACTAGTGGCAAATCCTCTTTAAACCCATTGACTTTAACCCCTTCACTGCAGTTATTTTTCATTTTCACTTTTTGCTCCACACTTACCAAAAACCATAACTTTTTTTTTTTTTTCCCTTCGATACAGCCATGTGAAGAAGATTTGTAGTTTTTCACAGCACCATTTATTGTACCATATAGTGTACTGGGAAACTGGGAAAAAATTCTTTGTGGGGTGGAATAGAAAAAAGAACATTAATTCCTCCAATGTTTTTGGGGATTTGTTTTCATAGAATTCACCGTGCTGTAAAAACGACACGTTAACTTTATTCTGTGGGTCAATAGGATGTTGCGGTATATAGTGATTTTTACAGGCTCCTATTAAGCCCTTAGATGATAAACCTGGGGGCTTTTATTAGGCCCCCAGGCTGCAATGACAACCATCAGCACACCGCGATCGCATTGCTGAAGGCCAACAGGCCGTCGGTGGGGACTCCCCCTCTTTCTAAGGGCTTAGATGATGCGGTCACTATTGACCGAGACATCGAAGGGGCTAAAAGAGCAGGATCCCGAGCGTTGCAATGAAGTGTCGGCTGTCACATATAGTCAACATGCTCAACTTGTGGTGCAGGCTCAGACCGTGAGTCCGCTTCATACTTTACTAACGGACCATCCGATTCAGATGTGAACTGGACCATAGATTATTGACTTACTTCAGTGTTTCATGTTGTAGTATGTGATGCATGTTGTTTCTTAAAAAAACAATTCTTTACTTGCAGGAGAGTCAGGTTTGGGGAAATCTACCCTGATCAACAGTTTGTTCCTGACTGACCTGTATCCTGAACGGTATATACCTGGAGCTGCAGGTACTCACTGAATCTTGTTTTATCCCTTACTCTATATGTACTTGTCCTTCCCTGACTTGGCATCCTTTAGAACTTTACAGTTGTACTTTTTGCCAGTTTCACATCTTTTCTTTTTTTTTTTTTGATACATTGTTGTCCACACATATAAAGAATGAACAATGGTGACATTCTCTGGACAGCGCTGTGAAATATGTTGGTGGCATACACCCATCAGCCATCAGCCATACTATTAAAACCACTGACAGGTGAAGTGAATAACATTGATTATCTCATTACAATGGCACATTTTAAGAGGTTGGATATATTGGGCAGCAAGTTAATAGTCCGTTCTTCAAGTTGATATGTTGGAAGCAGGAAAAATTGGCAAACGTCAGGATCCAAACAAATTTGATTAGGGACAAATTGTCAGAGCATCTCCAAAATAGCATGTCTTTCTAGAGTGTTCCCAGTATGCAGTGGTTGGTAACTAAGGAAGGACAATGGTGAACCAGTAGCAGGGTCACGTGTCCCTAAGGTTTATTGATATGTGTAGGGAGTAAGGGCTAGTTCGTCTGGTCTGATTCCGCAAAATAGCTACTAAAGCACATATTGTTGAAAAAGTTACTGCTGGCTATGATAGAAAGGTGGCAGAATACCAAGTGCATCATACTTTGCTGCGTTTGGGGCTGCATACTAGTCAGAGTACCCATGCTGACTTATGTCCACCGCTGAAAGCGCATACAATAACCACTTGAGCATCAGAATTTGACCATAGAGCAATGGAAGAAGGTGGCATGGTGCATGTGTGTTGCTTACCTTAGGAAAAGATGGCATGAGGATACACTATCGGATGGAGGCAAGCCGGTGAAGGCATAGTGATGCTTTGGGCAATTTTCTGCTGGTAAACCTTGGTTGCTGGCATTGATGTGGATGTCACTTTAACACGTACCACCTACCTAAACATTGTTGCAGACCAAAGAGTTCAAGGTGTTGACTTGGCCTCCAAATTCACCATATCTAAATCCGAACGAGCATCTGATGGATGTGCTGGAAAAACAAGTCCAATCCGTAGATGCCCCACCTTGCAACTTACAGGACTTATATCATCTTCTGCTAACGTCTTGGTGTGTCCCAAAAAGTTTATTATTTTAAAAGTTATGAGCTTTTTTCTAATTATGAGGCCATGCTAGACAAGTGGGTGTCAACACCAGCGACTCCTGAGGTGGAGCCACTTCACAGCCTCTGACACTGCCTATCAGCATGAAGCTGCTTCACACAGTGTGAGAGACTGAGGCTGGAGGGAAAGGATATCATTTCAAATAGCCAAATCTCCAGCTGTGGACTACCTAGAACAGTGTTTCTGGTGGTATATGAAAGATGAGATTCTAATCTTTTTTTATGGCACGCAGTTCTAGTTGTGAAACAAGCTGGGAAGAGGAGAACTGTATGACACTGATTCTACAGCATCATTCAAAAAACATTACAACGCCCAGAGTGAAAAGAACGAGTAACCTCCCATTTGGCAAGTATAGCCAAATTAGCATATTAAGAAAAATGCTCATAACTTTGCAAATAATAAATGTTTTTGAAAAAAAATTACACTTTAGTTATCAGCATCATAGCACCTATTAGAAAAGTTAGGAGATATGTCATTAATAAACTAGTGACAGATCCTCTTTAAATTAAAGTTGTTCTTTGTTTTGCTCTTTCTTTCATACTCTTTGGCTATTCCATTTTGAAGCAGCTTTGAAAACTGTTTGGCCCTGTTCACACACAGTTTTTTTGCAGGCAGAAAATTCTGTCTCAAAATTCCGTCTGTTTTCACCCGCGGCCATTGAAGGCCGCGAAATACGCTTTCTCTGCCTCACATTGATGTCAATGGGAGGTCAGAGACGTAAACGCCCGAAGATAGGGCATGTCGCTTCTTTTTCCCGCGAGACGGTTTTTACGCTCGCGGGAAAAAATGCCTCCGCCTCCCATTGAAATCAATGGGAGGCATTTTCGGACATTTTTTGGGGCGTTTTCCGACACGGTTTCCACGTAAAAAAAAGTGTCAAAAAACATGCCCTTTCACTGCACGTTTCAAGAACTATTTATTTCCCATAAGTAATATTTGTGTTAAGCTGTTTATTTTCTTTTTTTTAATTCGGTTTATTTATAATATTTAGTTACAAATACCGAGGCAAAACCGCCTAACAATCAACAGAAACAGTCAACTCAGTATACATCTTACAATTCAGATACATTAGCATAGCAATTATACATGTGAAATTCACAATACAAGTATAACAGTCACGTTACAACCACTCAGTCACCTAGTTAGTAGTGTCAGAGACAGCGCACCAGGGAGCCCATATCTTATCGAGTTTGGTAGGACATTTACGATGGTGATATAGAACTTTTTCATACGGAAGTAAGCCTTTACTAGAGATTTCCACTGGGCCAAGTCAGCTACCGCAGGTGCCATCCACCGGATCGCAATGGCCTTACGGGCCATAAATAGGGTTTCATGAAGAAAACATTTTTGGTGGCGTGAGTAGGAGTCATCCCCAGTCAGGACAAAAAGGCAAAGCAGTGAGTCTTGTGAAAGTGGGGCCCCCATAATCCCAAAAACATAAGACAGAACCTCACCCAATAGGATGAAATATAAGGGCACGTCCAAATCATATGCCAAAAATCAGCAGCTTCCTGGTGGCATCTCCGACACTCGGTGGACGGAATCAACCCCATTCTATGTAAACGTGTCAGTGTTAAGTAGGCACGATGGTTGATATAGAGTTGTGTGAGCCTATTGTTAGCAGCCGGTGAGACCAGCAGATGGGAAGACAGCATATTTCCCCAATCATCATCGAACAAGAGAGGTAAAACTTCTAGCCAACCCGCTTTAGCAGGTGGGACCCGTCTGGTGCAGGAAACCTGCTCTAGAGAGGAGTAAATACAGGACATGCGTCCAGGCCTACTGTTGGTAGAAAATAAACTGATAATCTGTAGCTCTTTCAAAGCATGATGAGGATACCCTGGAAATTGTACAGTAAGGGCGTGTCGGAGCTGCAAATACCTGTAGAAGGACCGAGGGGAAATCTCATAATTATGTTGCAACTGCTCAAAGGTCAACCATAAGTCCCCTTCTATTAAATGTTTCAGGTGGGTAACACCGAGATCCCCCCAAAATTCAGCACCGTCAAGCTGATACAGCTCGCGAAGCATAGGGTTACGCCATAAGGGCCAGGATACAAGGGGCCCAGTAATATTAAATAGTTTCTTAAGCGCTGTCCACACCTGTTTGGCCACGCGATGCCGTGGTGTGGCTAGAAATCTTGGCAAGGTGCCTCCCTCAAGGTATACGAGCAAGTCCGACACTCCCCCCAGAAAACATTCGTCCCCAGCAGAGAACCCCACCGACATCCAGGGGCCCAGATATCTCCGCTGAGAGGCCACATAGTACAGAAAAAAAATTTGGAAGAGTCAAACCCCCCAGGTCTTTAGGGCGCTTCAACACCTCTAAACTAAGTTTCACTCTGGATCTCGTCCAAAGAAAGGCTGTCAATATGCTATCAAGCGTGGCAAAGAAGGACCTTGGAATGGGAGTCCAGGCGTGCTGAAAAGTATATAAAAGTTTAGGCAAAATCAGCATCTTAACTAGATGAGCACGCCCAGCAAGTGACAAAGGGAGCCTGCGCCACGCCGCAGTTTTATCGCGAACCCAGCCATTAAGAGGGGTGATGTTCAATCGTATAAAATAAACTGGGGTAGGAGCAATGACAATACCCAAATATTTGAAAGTAGGTACCACCTGCAAAGGGAGGCCTCGAGCCGCTACATCCGGGTGCGTCCCATCCAATGGGTATAGCACCGATTTGCCCCAGTTAATACGAAGGCCTGAGTGGCGACTGAACTCATCAATAATAGACATAGCAGTCGTCAAAGAGTGTTGAGTATCTTGCAAAAAGAGGATTAGGTCATCGGCATACAGTGCAAGCTTCGAAGCAGTCCCCCCGCAGGCGAGCCCAAGGACCTCCCCAGAGGATCTAAGACTAATAGCCAGCATCTCAATAGCTAGCGCAAATAGTGCCGGAGACAGGGAGCAGCCCTGTCGAGTACCCCTAAACAGAGAAAAAGTGCCCGACAAACCCCCATTAGTAGTACGTTGGCGGAAGGTGAAGCATAGAGAAGTCGTACCCACTTACAAAACACATTTCCAAAACCAAATTTCCCCATGCATGCCCCCAGGAACTCCCATTCCAAGGAGTCAAAGGCCTTCGCCGAATCAAGAGAAACCATGACTCTATCCCCAACCAAATCATGCACCACTGAGTTATGTATATGTACCCTCCTAAGATTTATAGAAGTAGACTTGGTAGGCATAAATTTGGTCATCATGTATTATGTCAAGGATAACTTTGTTTAATCTGAGGGCCAGGACCTTAGCCAGTATCTTGCAACTTGTATTAATAAGAGATATCGGCCTATATTATCCACACTCTCCACTATCGACGACTATGGTAGCATCATACATCGAGGGAGGGAGACATCCCCGCAATAAACCTGCATTGTATGTGGCCAGTAGCTGAGGGGCCAATATCTCCCGGTAGCGGATATAAATCTGCGGGGGAAGGCCATCAGGGCCTGGCACCTTCCCTGAAGGAAGGAGAGAGAGCGCCTCCGTAATCTCGTCCACAGTTAGGGAAGCATCATGGGCTTCAATCTGCGTAGACGTAAAAGATGGACATGGAAGGGGTTGTAAATAGGCCTTAATGGCAGCAGGAGATACCGTAAGGGTCGAGGAATATAGGTGCGAATAAAACTGCCGAAACACATCAGAAACGCCAGAAACTGAGGTGACCGCATTCCCTCTAGCATCCTTAATGGACAGTATGGGGGGGCGGAACCGTGAAGGTACTAGCCATATATGCAAGCAGCTTGCTAGACTGATTGCCTAACTCAAAAAATCGTTGCTTACAGAAAAACTGACGGCGCTCAGCCTTCACATGCAAGAGGAGATTATAAGCTTTCTGCAGATTCCTCCACGTACCAAAATGAGCCAGGGTAGGGTCTGCAATATAACTTATAACTTCGCTCCGCCTCAGACAGTTTATCCGCCGCACTCTCCTCCGATTCTCTCATCTGCCTCTTAACAAATTAAATAGAAGACCTAAGGCATCCCCTCAAATAGGCCTTAGCGGCATCCCAAGTTAAGGGGTTATCAGCAGGAGGCGGATTAGTAACAAATAGTGTTGTGAGCTGGTCAGGAATTCTATCAGGCTCCGGAAACTGGGATAGCCAGAGAAATGAAATTGCCAATTACGAGCCATAGGAGGCAATCCAACATCTAGAGAGAGCAGCATGGGTGAATGGTCAGATATACCCCTCTGTAGGTACTGAGCATCAGCAACGCTAAGCATGGTACGAGGAGTACAGAAAATATTATCAATACGGGAGAGAGATCTATGGGTGGGCGAGTAGCAGGAGTACAGCAATTCCTGAGGATGGAGATGTCGCCACAAATCACCCCAACCGACTGTATCCAGCCACCCTCCCAGTACCGATCTCCCCCCAGGCCGTCCCGCCTCCCGCGCCCGAACAAACCGATCCTTCAATGTGTCATGAACCATATTAAAATCGCCCGCACATATCACCTGGTGATCTGGATAGGTCAATGAAAAGGCCAGAGCCCGATTCAGAACAGACAGATCAGCAGGGGGTGGAATGTATACAAATAACAGGACTAAACGAAAGTTGCCTACAGTGCAGGCTATGAACACGTAGCGTCCCTCAGGGTCAGACTGGACAGACGTTATGTCAAATTGAAGGGTATTACGCACAAGCACCACCACCCCACCATGAATAGGAAGAATGACAAGAGCTATGCAGCCAGCCCACCCATCTTTTCCTCAAGGAGGGGATGTTCTGCGGCATGAGATGGGTTTCTAATAGGCACACGATGTCAGGAGAGTGAGGTTGCATAAAGGAGAACACAAGATTTATTTTAAGCGGGTTATTCATGCCCCTGACATTCCAGACCATCAATTTAAGCAGCGGACTAGCCATAGCAGAGCAGCATACAGTAAATCATGACATAGTTACACATCACACCCCGAAAGCCTGTAGCAGGTTGGTCAAGATATACAATCATATACATGCAATGCAGTATCGGAGCAGATAAAACAGTCCCATAGCTCACAGTGTAGTATAGCACATGTCCGAGTAAGATGCACATTGTAAGATACAAAAACAGTCCAAGATCAGTTACAATATTGTCATCAGATTAGAGATTTACCAATAGAATATTTGCAAAGTAAACAAATCGCTGCTCCTATTATACACATTTCACTGAGAGTTACCCACATGGGTTATAGGCAATATTTCTCAAATACTTGATCATAATCTTTCTCTATGCATACAGAAATAAAAGCAAGAACGAATATCAAACCAAACAAAAATGTCAAACAATCTCCCTCTCATTTTATCAGGAGATCCCACCTGAAACATTCAGGGCCTACAGGTCCCTCTATTTGTCGTGACTCCCAGGACCCCTCGGCATCAGCTTGACATGTAAAGCCTCCACCACCACTCCACAGACATTGTTAAGCTCCCCAGCATAACTTTTCCCCTTCAACTAAACTAGCCGTTCTAAATGTCTTGTGGTCAAATTATACGTGTTTGTACTCGTCATGCATTGCGGTATTAAGCAATTGGTGGATCTCCTGCCACAAGTCGCTCCTGATACCATATAGTTTGTTCAGTACAGACCTTAATCATCTGTTGAGTGTTAGCTGGCAGTATGGCAATAAAACTTTCCCAACTCTCAAAAATACTTTTGTACATGAGTTTCTTTCCTATTTGATGCCTCCACCCAATCCATCTTCATCAAGAAAGAAAGCTTGTCTAGATACATTTGAAACGGAGGAGAGGTGGGACGATTCCATGCATGTAAAATTGTGTTAAGCTGTTTAATGTAAAGCAATATAGTTAGTTGCTCCTATATCACAATAACACTTAACTCCCTATTTTATTTGCTAGAGAAAATTGAACGGACTGTTCAGATTGAAGCATCTACTGTGGAGATTGAGGAGCGCGGTGTGAAACTGCGATTAACTGTTGTAGATACTCCAGGCTATGGGGATGCCATTAACAGCCAAGACTGGTAAGTTGAGTCAAACATTGATGCAAAGGGTTAACAGTTGCTTTTTTATATGTTGTTCTTAAATAATCACTAACATTTCAACAAACTTGGCATAAATCAATAGTACAAGTGATTAGAAGAAACTTTGTGATATATCTTATGCCTCTTTCTCCACTTATTAGGCTTCTTTCCTCCCCCCCTCCCTCCTAACTGTTCACTCGCTCTGAATTTACTGCTAAATCCGTCTCCTCAAGACTAGATGGACTATCAGCTCACTGAAGGATTAGGTTACAGCTGCCCATAGAACTCTATGGAGAGAGGAAGGGGGAGGAGGGAGCAGGAGCAGAGTGAGAGAGAGGCACATGCTGCTGCAGTATCCTGGTAAGTGTTTTATCTCACCCCAGTGCTAGATTCACAGCTACACTGCTCATTACTGCTGTATGATGTCCTCCATGTTGCTGCTGCTTCTATATATGTGATAGATTGAGATAGGAGAACAGGATTCTCCTCTTCTATGTGTACAGTATATAGGAGACATGATGGCAGTTAGGCTCCACCCACTAGCTCAGAGAAACCTGAGAATTAGAGAGAGAGCTCGCAGAGGAATAGAAGTCATATAGAGACCAGAAATTATGTTATTCCTCATGTACCCACATATGACAGCTTATTCTGAAAATTACCTGAAGGGTTAAGTACGCTTTTAAGGGATTGTCCTGTCAGGACAACTGCTGTTCAAATGCCCTGTTAGAGCATATAATAGTCATAGTGGGTGGTCCTCCTTTAGGCTATGGGCATTGTATTTGGGTTCTATCCAATGAATGGGGCTGAGCTGCAGTACTACACTGTTTCTAGAAAAAAACAACCCCGTTAAAGTTTGTTAGTGTATGGGAAGCAGCTGCTGGACTAGGTTGTTAAAAATAAACACCCCATTTTAATGATGGCCCAACCTAGGTATAGCAACTGGCTGTGGCTGTATTTAACGTGTATCTCTACTTTTTTATTTACTATTTCACTACGTAGTCAGGACACTCTGGGGGGGGGGGGGAATTTATTACACAGGTTTTCTGACCGTCCTCACTTAATAAAAAAAAAAAGTTGACGGGCGTAGGCATATTTTATTACAGCGCTCTTTATATCAGGATTGGCGTATGAATTGCCAGTATTAATAAACCCCCTCTGTCTTTATAATGTATATTTATTATCCGTTGTGCTATTTTATCTTATTTTTTAGTACATTTTTAATTAGACCAAATTAATATCTATTGCAACCTGGAAATCATTAACAAACTGCCGTTGACAGATATATTATCTTTGTGTACATAAAAAGAGCAGATTTTTTTTCTACAATGCATATAGTGGAAAACTGAAAAATAAGTAAAAAATAAAAGGCAAAACAGTTAATGAAGATATGACACAAATTATAGATTTGACATTTACATGATCAAATTAATGATCAACAAAAGGTGGAACCTCTTACTAATGATGATCAGATCTGTGTATTCGCAACTGATTCTGCGGCCTGCATGTACCATACTATTTGAAAAATTATATGAATAGAATGAGAACATCATTATTTAGGACATGTACAATTTCCCTCTTCTTCTTTTCTCTTTTCTTATAGCATTTTTAAGCAAAGAGAAATTGGAGGGAAATCGTACATGTCCTAAATAAATATGTTGTCATATATATTGATACAAGTGACGTTTTAAATGCTCTGTCATCTCTGGGACTTTGCAGGTGTGACGGGATATGAATTGCCCATTGATTTTTCTGTCCCACATCAGCACCGGCAAATAAAAACCATGGAGCTTTATGTGTCTCCATTGGAGTAAGGGTTAAATGTGATAACTCTGGCTTACATTAGGTTGCTACAGAGCGATGTGCAGGAGTCCCCCCTTTCCTTCCGTTGCCGTCTTGCCCCTGCAAGAGTTCCCAGCCAGATTATTGTGTTTCAAGCAGTTCTTCCTGTTGATTGTGTGCTAATTCAACTTGTTTATTACATTGAAATGTTTCTGGCTGCCCTACTTGGATCCTTGTGACAATGCGCAGGTCACAGGCATCAACTATAATATAAGATCTGGAGCCACTACATGGATCTCTTATCACTGATTTTGTTCTGGAACACTTTACTTTAAAACAAAGTTACAGTCATTAAATGTAATCTGATTTAAGAGCGTGGGATTTAGGTTGAAGTCCGATGGTATTAATTGTGAAGTAGGAATCCTAATCAATCTGTAGCCAAGATGGCGGATTATATAGCTTTATTTATGCCATAAATTACTATAGAGGGAATAATAGTGAGAGCACTTTGAATGTTAGTCTGAGAAATGAGTTGAACGGAGTCTGCATTTTTTGTTTAAAGTGTACCTAATAACACTATTTTCGCTCAATATATGACTTTTAAATGGCATTATTTAGTTTTCCGCTCTGCAGACTCTATCTCTAATTCTCAGGTTTCTCTGAGGTAGTGGGTGGAGCCTAACATTTATTATGTCTCCCATACACTGCACACCTAGAGAAGTGGAGACTTTATTACATATATAGAAGCTGAAGCAACATGGAGGAAATTTATACATTAATAATACATCCGCATAGCTAAGAATCCAGCACTGGAGTAAGAGAGAACGCTTGCCAGCAGCCTGTTTCTTCTCTCTGCTCCAGCTCCTCCTCCCCTCTCCATAGACTTCCATAGGCAGCGTGTTTGCGTCTTTCTCTGCCTGTTCCCTCCTCCTGCTCCCCCTCTCCTCTCCATAGACTTCTATGGGCCGGAGCATCTGCATCTTTCTCTCTGCTCCCTCCTTCTACTCCTCTCTCCTCTCCATACACCTTTATGGACTGCAGCATCTGTGTCTCTTTTTCTTCTCCCTCCTCCTGTTCCACTCCCCTCTCCATAGACTTTTATTGGCATTGTCTCTGTTGCTCTCACTGCTTCCCCTCTCCATAGACTTTTATTGGCAAAATGTCTGTCTTTGTGCTCCCCTCCCCTCTCCATAGACTTTTATGAGCAGTGTCTGTGTCTCTCTCTCTCTCTCTCTGCTCCATCCTCCTGCCCCCTCTCCCCTCTTGCTTCCCTTCCCCTCTCCATAGACTTATATTGGCAGTGTGTCTGTCTTCCTGCTCCCCCTCCCCTCTCCATAGACTTTTATAAGTAGTGTATGTGTCTCTCTCACTCTGCCACCTCCTCCCCCTCCCCTCTTTATAGACTTTTATGGGCAGTGTCTGTGTCTTTCACGCCTCTCCCTTCTGTGTGTATTTAAGCTTTTTAATGGTAAAAAAAATCAAAAGGGAGCTGACCACTGATGACCATTACCCTATACCTGTGGCCCCAGTGCTAAGAATTATTACATGCTGCAAATGTCATGTTTGGCTTTTTACAAGACCTCAAAATCACTGCACCTCTGCTTAAATGCCCCTGGGTAAACAAGGTAATGAGTTAGGGGTGACGCTATAAAACACAATGGGGCAGATTTACTAATGTGATTTCATCTAGACCTTGTAAAGGATCTGCCTGACACAGATTCTGTGTCGACGCCCGTGGTTACTCACTCTGCACCTGCTCCTAAGTCTGGTCGAGTGACCCCTTCTTCCACCAATCAGCCTGGGAGGCTGATGAGTGGGAGAGCCTATCACAGCCTGGACAGACAGAGCTAGCTCCCGCCGTCTATCCATTTATGCCTTCAGTTCCTGCTCCTCCTTTGCCTGTGATTCTTTCAGTCTGTTTCCTGGCCCTGCTGCTGCTGCTTACTACTTGTCTTCTGCTTCATATTGACCCTGGCTTGACTGACTATTCTCCTGCTCTGCGTTTTGTACCTCGTCCACTCCTGGTTTGACTCGGCTCGTTCACTATTATCCTGCTCTGCGTTTTGTACCTCGTCCACTCCTGGTTTGACTCTGCTCGTTCACTACTCTTGAATCTCACGGGGTTGCCGTGGGCAACAGCCCCATTTCCCTTAGCTTCTGTTACCCTTGTCTGTTTGTCTGTCGTGCACTTAGTGAGCGTTGGGACCGTCGCCCAGTTGTACGCCGTCGCTTAGGACCGGCCGTTGCAAGTAGGCAGGGACTGAGTGGCGGGTAGATTAGGGTTCACCTGTCTGTCTCCCTACCCTGCCATTACACCTTGTTGTAAAATGCACCAAAATGTGGCGCATTTGTGATGCATAATTTGGAACGTGTTTTAGACCTATCTATGAAGCAAATGTGGCAAAAAGGCAGATGTTTGTACTAGACATATTTCAAGAGTGCCTAGAAAAAGGGGTGTGGCTCGGCAACAGGGAGAATGGCTTAATTGTGCCAGTTTGCGCCAAACTTAATCTAACTAAAGTAAGAGATAGTATAAGGAAGACAAGTGTATGTCAAGATGTGCCAAATTTAGTCTAAAGCTTAGTAAATCTGTCCTAATCTGTCAGAAATCATAAAGTTTTGCATAATATCTCGTGGACATTCAGGATTTTTCTCCCAGACTTAAATCCCGGAAATCCATTACTGGGATGATTGCCTGAGTTGGCCATTGAAATGCATAGATAATTTTCTAGAATTGGAAGTTCAAAAATTGCTTCAGTCCTAGTGATAAAGATGATGTTTAAATTTGAAAAAATGTTAACCGGTCAGATCAGCAGTTTCATTCCTTAGGAATATGGTCCGTTTGCCCATTTACACATGGCAATTATTAATATGAACAGACCATTTGGAAAGATCATAGCAAAAATCACTATCTGTAAATTCAGCTAGGAGATTTTATGATGGACTTCCTGTACTATCAAGTGGGAGCAGGGCGAACTGACCATTCAGGCAGTGCCCATGGCTCCCCGACCAGTAGGAAATAAACGGCATGTATGATGGCAGCCTTAGGCTCTATTCACACGACAGGCAAACTCGGCCGTGTGACGGCCATTTTTTTAACGGCCGTCACACGGCTGCATCAAAAACTGTTCACCCCACTGGGGCTATTCATATTGCCGTTTTTTTACGCCCCATTTCAGCGGGCCGTCAAAAATGGGAAAATGCCCTATTTTGGGGCATTCTCACGGCTACACGCCTCCCATAGAACTCTATGGGGCCATGTAATCACGGCCGTCACTTGGGATGTGATCCGAATGACTGCTGTGTTTTCTGCCGCTCCCTCTCCTCTCCTGGAGGAGATTTTTTGCCAGTAGCTCTTGCCGGGGATTCCGCCCCTAGAGGGATCCCCTGTCTAGGAGCGGAATCCCCCCAGAGCGTCGCCAATGCTCTGGCCGGGGATTCGGCTCCAGGAGAAGCCCCTGACGTCACTATCCATATATGGACAGTGACATCAGGGGCTCCTCCTAAAGCTGAATCCCCGGGCAGAGCGTTGCCGGGGATTCTGCTCCAGGAGAAGCCCGTGACGTCACTGTCCATATATAGACTGTGACATCAGGGACGACTCCTAAATCGGAATCCCCGGCCAGAGCGTTGCCGGCGCTCTGACTGGGTATTCCGCTACTCGAGGAGCCCTTGGCGTCACTACCCATATATGTACAGTGACGTCAGGGCGTTCTCCTGGAGCGGAATCCCCAGCCAGAACGTCGGCTATGCTCTGGCTGGGGATTCCACTCCTAGAGGGAGCCCCAATGGCGCTATGTACAGGGAGCCGGGTGTAGCGCTACTTACAGGGAGGGGAGTGTAGTGCTAGCTACAAGGAGGTGCTGTGTGGAACTACCTACAAGAGTTGGTGTGTGGCACTACCTAAAAGGGGACTGTGTGGCACTACCTACAAGTGGACTGTGGCACTACCTACAAGGGGGCTGTGTGGCACTACCTACAGGGGGCTTTGCTGTGTAGCACTCCCTACAGGGGCACTGTGGCACGATCTACAGGGGGCACTGGCATTATCTACAGAGGGCACTGTGGCATTATCTAGAGGGCACTGCATATATGGGGGCACAAACCGGGAGCCTTAAACTATTGACAAATGAAATTCATCTGTCTTTAAAACGGACCGTGAAAACTGATGCAATTCGGGTCATAATCGGCTGTTAAAAACAGAAACATGGCTCGGAACGAATGCAGAACGGATGCAAAACGATCGCAGAAAAAACAGACCAAAATGGGCGTTTGTATAAGCTGACAACCGGACCCTGTTGTGTGACGAGAGCTGGGTTCACACGTCTTGCCATAATGCATTTCTTTTTATTTGCTATTTTGCAAAAAACTTGACCGGAAAAAAACAACTCATTTTGACAGCAATGTGTGAACCCTGCCATAGACTGTATTTATGCTGCTGTTTGGTAAAGCTTTTCTAGTAGTTTTTGTTTTTTTCTTAGGCCAAAACCAGCAAGAGAAGAAGTATAAGGGTATGTTCACACGCAGTGTTTTCAGTCGTTTTTCCGTTGGTAAACGCCTAGGAAAACGCCTGAAAAAACGGAAGCTGAATGCCTACAAACATCTGCCCATTGATTTCAATGGGAAAAACGGCATTTCGTTCAGATGGGGTGTCTTTTTTAACGCGGCCGTTTGAAAAGATGGAGCGTAACAGAACGCATTGTGTCAATAGAAAAACTGCTCCAAAGACGGCTCCAAAAAACGCATAAAAAAACGTTTGATGCTTTAAAAACGGCTGAAAATCAGAGGCTGTTTTCCCTTGAAAACAACTCCGTATTTTACAGCCGTTTTTACTTTTGCGTGTAAACATACCCTCAGGCTGGAATCACATATTGAGTTTTGATACAGTTTCTGATGCAGTGTTTTGAGCCAGGATTGGATAAAAAAAAAAAAGAGGAAAAGTATATAGGAAAGACTTATGTCTCCTCTGTTTTGTATCCACTCCTGTTTTAGTGCAACAAAGACTGCATGTGTGACTCCAGCCCAAGGGAAACCTCTATTGTTCTAATTTTTTTTTCTTTAATCTAATCTCAATATTAGCTTTATAAATTATAAATAAAACAATTGTGAAAAAAACTGCACTGTTCACATTAAATTTTTCAGAAATGTTAATGTAGAAGTGCCATAAAATGAAATAACAAGAACATGAGTGATGTCATTTCCTGCCACATGAGGTCACTTCCTGTTGCGTGTTTTCATGATTCACTCTGTCCATTGTATCATAGAATGGGAAGCACCTGGTCTCTGAGGGCATATCCTGTGATAACAGCTGAATACCTCAAACCAAAAGGATGAAGAAAGCTGAATCACTAAAAGTATTCAAGAAAGTCTAGAAGTAATTAGATTAAAAATTTAGATACAACAATTAAGAAAATAATATAAACTTTGGATTCGAAAATAGAAGCGTTTTTTTATGCTGTGGATTTTGGTGCCTCTTTTTTTTTATAAACTTGTCGGATATAATTCTGAGATGGAAACGCTAGATAAATTGACATGCTGTGAATTTTAAAATACGCACCACAGGTCAGTTTATGTGCAGAAAAATTCTGCAACATGTAGTTGAGATTTGTTGAAATCTCATTTACTTTGCTGGTACTGTATTATGCTGTGGATTTGCCAGCGTGACAAGTGCGCATGTAGCGCATATAATACGCATCGCGCTCGTGTGGCCTAAGGCTGGATTCACGTAGAGCATTTACTTGCGTTTTTCCCTCCCACTACTCTTCAGTGTAGTGGTTGTCACTTTAAAGTCTGTAGTAAAATATTAGGAAGCCTAAATACACTGCATTTCGGTTTGTGGCGCTTTCGTAGCGTGTGTGCGTGCGTGTGTGCCTACAAAATACAGGCTGCTACATACAGAGAAGGTTGTCAATTTATCCCAACAGACTTACAAGCTAAAGAGGGAGCAGGGATTTAAATTGATAAATTACAAGTAATACTGAATCTTTTGCCACCAAAATATATATATCATTCTGTTCATCTCCTAAACAAGGAGCCATATAGGCTGATAAAGTCCACATTCTTTGCATATAATCGTTTGGAGTGCTGGGTGATCTTTGAGTATGGATTGAGGGAACACGGAGTCGAGGTCCAGAGGTTTGCACCCACATGCTTGCATATGCAGTGCTGCTCAATTATTTATATGTGTAATATATATATATATATATATATATATATATATGTGTGTGTTTTGTTATATCCAATCGCATTATCTCGATACTTTAGCATTGTATGTTGATATTATTTAAGATCATTATATTTTAGTGTTAAATACTAATGGGAACTCAGCACTCCAAGGTATTATGCAATAAGTGATATTTTATTTCACATATAGAGAAAAGTAGTAATCCAAAATTGGTTTAATGTTTCTGTCTATACATTCAACCTTCTTCTGGTTTCCGTCTATTTCAGTCAGGGTTCCGTTCTGACGGAAAACTCCAACGGAACGCCTGGACGGAGCCCTGACGCAGATGTGAACGAAGCCTAATAGTGTTGTTTTTTAATTTGGCGATCACAAGAAATAATTTTTATTTTTTTAAAATATTTTTTATATTTCGTACTTCAGATCCAAAGGCACACAATTGACTTTATTTAGCCTGGAGCCCTGTAACATTCTTTCGACTGATCTTTGTATTACCTCTGTTTACAGTGAAGGAAATAAGTATTTGATCCCTTGCTGATTTTGTAAGTTTGCCCACTGTCAAAGACATGAACAGTCTAGAATTTTTAGGCTAGGTTAATTTTACCAGTGAGAGATAGATTATATAAAAAAAAAAACAGAAAATCACATTGTCAAAATTATATATATTTATTTGCATTGTGCATAGAGAAATAAGTATTTGATCCCCTACCAACCATTAAGAGTTCAGCCTCCTCCAGACCAGTTACACACTCCAAATCAACTTGGTGCCTGCATTAAAGACAGCTGTCTTACATGGTCACCTGTATAAAAGACTCCTGTCCACAGACTCAATTAATCAGTCTGACTCTAACCTCTACAACATGGGCAAGACCAAAGAGCTTTCTAAGAATGTCAGGGACAAGATCATAGACCTGCACAAGGCTGGAATGGGCTACAAAACCATAAGTAAGACGCTGGGTGAGAAGGAGACAACTGTTGGTGCAATAGTAAGAAAATGAAAGACATACAAAATGACTGTCAATCGACATCGGTCTGGGGCTCCATGCAAAATCTCACCTCGTGGGGTATCCTTGATCCTGAGGAAGGTGAGAGCTCAGCCGAAAACTACACGGGGGGAACTTGTTAATGATCTCAAGGCAGCTGGGACCACAGTCACCAAGAAAACCATTGGTAACACATTACGACGTAATGGACTAAAATCCTGCACTGCCCGCAAGGTCCCCCTGCTCAAGAAGGCACATGTACAGGCCCGTCTGAAGTTTGCAAATGAACATCTGGATGATTCTGAGAGTGATTGGGAGAAGGTGCTGTGGTCAGATGAGACTAAAATTGAGCTCTTTGGCATTAACTCAACTCGCCGTGTTTGGAGGAAGAGAAATGCTGCCTATGACCCAAAGAACACCGTCTCCACTGTCAAGCATGGAGGTGGAAAAATTATGTTTTGGGGGTGTTTCTCTGCTAAGGGCACAGAACTACTTCACCGCATCAATGGGAGAATGGATGGAGCCATGTACCGTCAAATCCTGAGTGACAACCTCCTTCCCTCCACCAGGACATTAAAAATGGCTCGTGGCTGGGTCTTCCAGCACGACAATGACCCGAAACATACAGCCAAGGCAACAAAGGAGTGGCTCAAAAAGAAGCACATTAAGGTCATGGAGTGGCCTAGCCAGTCTCCAGACCTTAATCCCATCGAAAACTTATGGAGGGAGCTGAAGATCCGAGTTGCCAAGCGACAGCCTCGAAATCTTAATGATTTACAGATGATCTGCAAAGAGGAGTGGGCCAAAATTCCATCTAACATGTGTGCAAACCTCATCATCAACTACAAAAAATGTCTGACTGCTGTGCTTGCCAAGAAGGGTTTTGCCACCAAGTATTAAGTCTTGTTTGCCAAAGGGATCAAATACTTATTTCTCTGTGCACAATGCAAATAAATATATATAATTTTGACAATGTGATTTTCTGTTTTTTTAAATTTTTATATAATCTATCTCTCACTGGTAAAATTAACCTATCCTAAAAATTCTAGACTGTTCATGTCTTTGACAGTGGGCAAACTTACAAAATCAGCAAGGGATCAAATACTTATTTCCTTCACTGTAGCTAATGTTTATACTTTCCTCCCTAGGGCCACATAGTGATATCACCTGTTGTAAATGCGCCATAACCTGGTCCCTGTGTTCACAATACAATGTATGGGTTTTCTTCAGGAAGCTCTAGTCATTTCAAGCTGCCTCATTTCCTAGGGTTTAATGTTTGTAATATTGCTGCAGGAGGTGAACAAACATCTGTTAAAACATCTGGCTCTACTGGCTTCATTCAGCTTGCAATTTCATTGTATACTGCTACTCATACACAGAAGGCAATGTAATAGGTTATGATCTAGCAGAATCTTTTATAACTTTTAAATGATTATCTTGCATCTTTTTAACATAACTATTATTTTGTTCTCCTCCTTTCAGTTTTAAGACCATTATTCACTACATAGATAACCAATTTGAGCGCTACCTTCACGACGAGAGTGGTCTGAACAGACGTCATATCATTGATAACCGCGTGCACTGCTGCTTCTACTTTATTTCACCATTTGGACATGGGTAATGTACAGATCACCACCTTGTGATGGAGAAGTCTGTCCATCAATAATTACTAGTGTTATTGATATTAAATGAGATTCCCTCTGAAATTTTTCTGTAGGAATTTCTATGATATCTATTTTTTTGTATGTATTCATGCACTTTAAATGTTCTGTTCACGCTTCCAGATTTCCGTAGCTCTTTAATGGCAAGAATTGGGTAGCATGCTGCAACATTCTATCCGGTGAAAAAAAAATTATATATGAAAATCCGATATTGCATTAGAAAACAAATAATAATGGATTAATTATATTTGTCATGAATGACTCACTAAAATATAACTTCTTCCATATGATTCCAATAATGTTGCAGCAATAGATAATAATTCCCATATTCTTGGCTGCCTGCGGATATCTGTGGTCGTGAAATTTAATATCACTTTCATTACAAATGAAGCTTGTCTTCCCGTTTTGTTAAATTCTAAAGCAATGTAAACTATTCAAACTAAGGCTCGAATAACACTTGCGTTGGGGTCTTTTGCATCCGGTTTCCATTGCTTTTTGACAGCCAGAATAGCCTATTCTTTCCATTAAGAAAAAAAAACATGCAAAACATAGACCTATGGACTTATTATATGTCAATGGGATCTGGTACACATTGGATCCATCATATCTGTCATTGTTCTTGTAATAAGGGAGGCCATGATGCCAGTGTGAACAGGACCTAAGTTGTACATAGTTTCTTGTTTTTATGATTGCGGAAAAACATTTTGAAACTATTTTGAGGCCCGTCTACAGGGAAAGCGTTTTAAACCACTGATAAACGAACGGTGGATTAAAAAGTCCTATTTGAGGATCTGATGGACATTTCCATCAGTACAAACTTCCCAGTAAGGAGCGTCATTGTGGTCTACGAGTGACAGTTGCAGTTGATAATCTTTTACGGTGGCACGATTGATCTTTTTCTTAATTTACACTGGCCAATAATTGTTTCTGATCGATCATAACGATTATTGGCATGTAAATGAATCTTTAAATACAATCAATGTCGAAGATCTGGAGCTTGTTTCACTAGAGGAATAATCTCCTTGTACCAAAAAAAATGACACTTTGCATCTTATCTAGAGGTTAGCTTGGTGCTGCTAGTTCTTGGAGGAGAAAGCCAGCTTAAGCAATCCTTCTGTCTAGTCTGCCCATCTAATGCTTCATCCTGGCAACATAATCTTCTTTTAATGGGGTAGCGTGAATATCTATCTCTGCCGTTTTTTTCTATTCGCGTGAATCCTAGGTTGTGTTAATGTTAAAGTGGATTGGCCATTGTGATACGGCTGTGTGCTACATCTCCGTTCTAACAAGCAGCTTAGAAGCAGGGTAATCTTTCTATATCATGTATTACGGACCATATGTAGATAATGATTGGAGTCTCCACTGATCTGTTTTGCAGGTTAAACCCTCATTACAAAGTGGATTTAAGGGCCTCTTCACATCTGAGTTCGGTCTTTCCGTTTCTCTGCTCTGTCAGAGAAGCAGAACGAAAATACTGGATACGCCCGATCTGTTGCATGACAGACACCGTCGGCACCTGGCCGATTGGACCCATTGACTTTAATGTCTTCTGCCGAGTTTCCGTCACGATATCCGTCGTCTTACCTGAAAAATAGCACCACGTGCTGCTCTATCGTTTCTGCCATTTTGGACTGGATCTGTCATTGAGACCCCTATCGGAACCTCCAACAAAGATGTGAACAGGCCCTCATCTGCAGTTTGTACCCAATAGCAAAGTAGTTAAAAGAAATTATTTAAACTAAATAGCATCTTGGCCACATCATCTTGTGAAAACAGGTGTTTGTGTTTTCTTATAAAATATCTAGCTCTTGAGTTTCTCACCATAATAATAGCATGGCGTGAACCTTGCAGCTTCTGGACGGATCAAGAGTTCAGCTCGATCACAGCTCTAAATGTGTCAAGGAGCTGTGGATGACACTGAGTGGCTTCTGTGTTAGGACACTTCAACTCTTAGCTCCTGTCCTTTGCACATGTTTCACTGTACCTGTATGTCTCCTCTAAATGACTGATAAAAACGTTATTTCCTATTGCTTATATAGCGTTAACCTAATCCTCAGTGCTATACATAGATTACCACCACTCATCATTCCCTGTGGCTTATAATCTAATTTCCCTAAAACACAGACTCACTAACTAGGCCAGATTCCATTTTCATAGAAAGCCAATCGGCCTAATAGTAATGTTTTTTGAACTACCTGGAGGAAACCCACACAAACATGAGTAGAACATACCAACTCCATGCCAATGTTACACTATGAAATTCAAGCCTAGAGCCTCAGTGCTGAACCACCAATGTGAACTGAACAAATGAAATTGTTCACCTGCAGAGCTGTCTTTTTGCTCTGCACCCTCTGAACCTTAGTTTATCAATTTGTTTTTATTTTATATTCCTCATTGTCTTGGATAAATGAATGCAGATCCATGGGGCTCCCCTTATAGGACTTCCCTTCTACCGTGTTTGTGTAAATGTGAGGTGTCCACAGAATCCAGCACCCACATGCATGTAGGACAGGATTGCTGCTAAACGCCCCCCCCCCCAAAAAAAAATGTTCTCAGGGAATCGGAGAGAAATCCACAGTCCGTGCGATCAATAGTGTTCTGCTCCCCAGTTGTGTTAATATTAAGCATCTCTGAGATCATGTCAAGTTTTTAGGTAACTTTCACAAAAAACGCTTTCTGATCATTGAACAGACGAATTTCCGCTCACATTGTCCTTGTACTCTTTCTCAGATTGAAACCATTGGATGTGGAATTCATGAAAGCGCTTCACGGGAAGGTCAACATAGTCCCAGTCATTGCTAAGGCAGATACCTTGACTCTGAAGGAAAGGGAGAGACTGAAGAGGAGAGTGAGTACTAGTCCGATCTAAAATTGGAAGAGTTAAGAAAAGCATGGGGGGGAAGATTTATCACGGGTGTTGCAAGATCCTTAAAACAGGAACAGGTGACTTGTGCCATATTTACCAATTCACTGCAATGATTTAAAGCCATTTACGACACCAAAGATACTTTCATATCCTTCGGCTGTGTTCACATGTTGCGGTTGTGTTTCGATTTTCAAAAAAATTATCCAAAACCCGCAAGAAAACTACGACCTGGGAACACGGCTTTCTTTCAGAATGATGGAGGAGTGTGTCAGCCATGAGTGTGTTTAAAACCATTTTAAGTATTTGACTTGTTGTACAACATTTTTAAGAATATGTATTATTTTTACCAATAGCTAAAAACCAGTTTCATCAAAGATTTTGATAAATCTCCATCGTGGTCTTTTTCCATTACAGAAATTTGCACTCATTTCACATGACGTGACACTTTTGTTGTTCAATTATTAGGATTTTCTGTTATTTCTTGCCCCAAAAACCACTTTATTATAATCTCTACCTGGATGTACCTGGTGTTTTTGGTTTTCACGATTTCTCGTTACGGGAACTCCCATAAACCTTGCTTCCTTTATCCTTTTCTTTCCAGATCTGAAAGGAAACCATAAAATCTTTATCACAATACTGTGTGCCAGACATTGGGCTGCATGTGATTTGTGCTTGGCAGGGGCACTCTGCACACAAAACAAAGGCCGTTCTTACTCCGAGCTCCTTGGGAATTCAGAGAAGTGGACCTGCTTGGTCATTACATAACATATACTGTAAACTTCCTTCAATCCGGAATTCATGTGACCTGGAAAGCATGCCGGCTTATGAAACGGTCCAGGTTATTCACTCGACATAAGATTAAACATTACATTACGTCTGGTGTTAGAGGTCCATGAAAGTAAAAAAAACGTTCTAAAACGTATAAAAAGTCCTTACATACAAAGTAGCGAACATCGAGGCACACCTTTTCCTGAACTTTTTGTCCGCAAACTCATTAAATAAATCGTCACCCCCTAATTTTATGTTACTATGTGAAATCCTCCATTTAGTTTTAAGTTCTTTCTGTTTACCCTGCGGTGTAAAACAGCATTTTATGCCAGCCCCTATATTCTTCGAGGGCATTGACATACTACAGGTTGTCATAGGATGGCAGCTTGTATTCTGCTATTGGGTCCTGCAAGGCAAATCTAGGGATATTTACATTCCTTCTACCCTGTATGTTTTCATTGACCCTGCTTATAAAACGAGTGATTCTGAGAAGCATAAATACCAAATATAATGTTATTTCCTAGTATAAAGTGGCTTTAAACTGGATTCTTACTTTGTTGGACAGAGTCCTCCATAAAACCATCGCGCCTACTGAAAGTGTGTGGGAATAGTGTACATTTTTATTGACAAAGTTTAATGGTACAGGCAAAGTTTTGAGTTCCAGTTCGCACCCGGCTCGATTCACCACTGCGTTTTTGAGGCTTTACTTTAAAATTTTCGCTTGCTAATTTTTTTTTGCGTTTTGTGTACAGATCATCTTAACCTCTGTAATGCCATTTACTCTTGACTTTTTCCCATATGAGTATCATTTGCACCCCCGTTCTCTTCCGATGTACCTTAGAATGTTGTTTTTGGCAGATACAGTAAAGCAGACTTTATTGTCTCTGGCAGCGGTTTTTAGTGTGCAGCTGTACTGTAAACTGATGAGGCCCTTTCTAGAAATTCATTTTTCCCGCCATTGTTCAAGCGCAAGGATGTTTTCTAGGAAATCTCACAGCTGACAGATTTCTCTTGTTCCCTGTTTTTTGTTTTGGCTACTAAGCTGGTCTTTTGACATCGTAGTTAGTATATGACGGTCTATGAAGCAGAGGATAGTAGCACTTTGCAGTTCAATATATAGTCTTTTTGCTGCTCTGACCTGATTTAAAACGTTAAGCTCCGCATTGATAATCCAGCACTTCGGATTAACCCCTTCACCTACCAGCCCATTTGCCACACAAAGTTACAAGCACAAGAGAAAAGTCACTTTTATTAGTAAGATGTTCCCTACGCGTCAAGGCTGGAGTTTTAATGGTTTTACAGCAAGTGGGGGAGTTTAGAAAAGAGGACATCGGGCATTTACTCAAAGGCCATTCCCCAAGGATGATTTTAGTACATGGTGTTCAACTGTGAAAAGTTCCAAAAGTTCTCATGCCAGTCCTCTTTCAAGTATGATATTTTATATCCGTTGACTCTGAACGCTCTGGGCCACTTGGAACAAAATGTACTCTTTGAGCGGTGCATGACATACTTCTGACACTTCCAGACATGTTTTCTTCTTTATAAAAAAATAAAATATATATATATTTATTACTTAGGAGGCAAGGGGGTATGGTTTAAGTGTGCCAAGCGAAAATTAAGCAAAAAGTAGGTATAAGGAAGAGAAAGGTGGCAAGACGCACCAAATTTATCATACATCGTACATCAATGTCATACATTTGGGGCGGCAATAGACTTCATTGTCTAAATCTTAGAAAGCATTAGTAAATCTGGTTCTAAGGCCCCATGCACACAACCGTGCCCGTAATTACGACCCGCATCCACATTTACGGGCTGTGCTCCCGTTATAAAGTATGGGAGCACGATCCGTAAAAGAAAAAATCGGACATGTGCTATTTTTACTGGAAAGTTTCTACGGCACGGAAACATCGGTCCTAGAAATGAATAGGTCTGTAATTACGGTTCGTATTTACGGGCGGTTTTACGGTCATGTGCATGGGGCCTTAGTCTGTATGTTAGAAGTGATGTGAAAGAAACAATATTGAATGAAGATTAGGAGAATGTTAAAACCTTGCAATTGCAAAGGGAGGTAAACACTGAAAACATTTTTGGTGTAATCCATAGCCCCCCCCCCCCCCAACCGCACTGGGGAGATGGAAGGTCAGCTCCACCAAAAAATGGAGCGGACTGCAGAGGCTTGAACAGTAGTGATAATGGGAGATTTTAATTACCCAGATATTAATTGGGTTCATGGTTGTTCTACAACTGCAAAGGGGAGAAAATGAGCCGACTTGCTGCAGGGTAATTCTATGGCCCAGATCCGAAGAGGTGATTCTCTGTTGGATCTGATCATTTCTATAAATGTCACTGTTTATGAAAACCTTGCAAACAGGGATCGCAATATAATCTCATTTTATCAAAACGATATAAAGCAAATACAGACTTATATTGGAATTATCTTTGTCCTAACTGTAGGTCACTGCATTGTGGATGTACTTCTTTTATATCTTGACTAAAACCAGAATTTACAAAAAGCAAACACAGGCTGAGGTGGGGGGGGGGTCAAAAACACTTTATTTTAAGAAAGCCAGTTTCCCCAGATTGATGGCTGTCCAATAACAATATCCGACTCGGGATTGCTTAAAATCTACTTTGGGTAATTATGCTGCAAGATTTATTCCTATAGGTAAGAAGTATAAAAGACTAAAATTAAACCCCACATGGCTTACATTTAATGTTAAAAAGTCAATAAATGGCAGAAAAGTGCATTTGAAAAATACTAATCTGTGGGGACAACTTTAGCTTGTGAGAATTACAAGGAACTGAATAAAATCTGTAAAATGGTGATAAAACAGGCGAAAATACAAAATCAATGGCAGGTTGCCAAAAAACGCAAAACAAATCACCAAAAATGTGATTTTAGTTTATAAAGGCTTAGAATATTTTCTTAGCACAAAATAAGGTAGAAGCTTGATTGTTTGATGTTGATCCAGTCTGATCGTCACTTGGGGCAGATTGGCTCATGCCTTATGGGTTCTTCTTTGTCTTATTTTTTTTTGTGCCCTTCTCTGGATCAATAGGGGAAAACAACGTTTTATTTCTGTTCCCTATATAATGCCAACATATTCCACAGCGCTGTTCAGAAGTTGGTGTCACCAGTCAGGCTTAAAATCAAAATACATACCCCATCTGTATATTTTTGGAGTGTGGTAGGGAATCTGAGTACCCGGTGGAAACACTTGCAAACATGGGGTGAATGCACAAACTCCATGCAGATGTTGTGCTTGGTTGGATTTGAATCCAGGACCCCAGTGCTTCAGGACAACAGTGCAAACCACGGAGCCACCTTGCCTTAAATTTAACCCTTTCCCTCATCCACATCCTCTTTCCTCTCCTGGTTTAAGCTGATGGACATGTGTCTTTTATCAACCGTTTTGACTCCAAAATCCATGATCTCTACATGGTCTGTATAGTTAGTTCATTATAGTAGAACATATGTAAAACAGTATGTACTCTGTACTTCCTGGTGTTGCTAATGACCCCATTCCACTATTCCTTACATCAAATTCCACAATTGCTTACAATTTGTTTACTTGAAATCGCATAACATTAAGTAGGGGGTAAAACTTAAATATCCTGGGCGTTTGGGCAAAAGCTAGTGTATATGTGGACCCTCCACATGATGCAGTATGAAGTATATAAACATTTATTTTTTAGTTAGATGATTCCATGTAACATAACATTGTACAACTAGAAGAAACTGTTGCACCACCTTCTAAAATTCCTGCTTTGTAATGCGACTGGACGGGGACTATAAGTTTAGTTGCAATTGAAACTCCTATAGCTATGCCGCTATGTAATGCATCGTGTCCTCAGAATTTTCAACAGGGTTGGGCAGCATAGGTCTTAAAGGCTATGTACACCTTTGAAATAATATTTTTTCTTTTTTTATTATTATTGTTTTGTGCAACTTTCTAAATACTTTTAATAAAAATTTATTTTTACTTTTTGTGATACAACTGCTTTGTATTCTGTATTCAGAGCAGCTGTATCTAGCTCTGGAACCTGTATCTGTCAGGTACGCGGCACTGATGGGTTCAGTGACAGCAGGTCCTGCGTGTCAATCAAGCTGTTACCAATCACATCTAAGTTCATAACTTCGATGTGATCCATAACCGGTGGATCCGCTGACACTAAATACAAAGCAGCTGTATCTCAAAAAGTAAAAATCATTTTTAAGTAAAAGTATATAGAAAGTTGCAGAAAACACACTGATAGACATTTCTATTAAAAATTTGTTTAAAAAAAAATTAATGATTTCAAATGTGTACATGGCCTTTAATCTTAAATGTCGGGTCGGGAGGTGCAGGTCTTACTGATCATGTCCCAATCTTGCATTTGCTTGTATGTCTATGCCAAGTTTCAAGTGAGAGCCTGTCGGCAGCAACCTACTCCGTTCAGCTCAATGGCATCACGCACACGGCCGCATTGGTTTTGCAGTCTGCAACCATAAAATCACATCCTGGGTTTTTGCAGTCCAGATTTGAGACGCACGCACACACACACACACACACACACACACACACACACACACACACACACACACACACACACACACACACACACACACACACGAATGTGTGCGCAATTTATCTGCAAAAATGTGGATAAATAGCAGCCGCAAAAGCACGGTGTGCTTGAGGCCATAAGCTTGCTCATATTGGTGCCATCCCCATATTGGTACAGGGTTTGTACTCCCCCTGGTGGTGCTGTGTTACTTTGCAATGTGAAGGACACTGAACAAGAAAATACACTTTAATTTACCTTTGTTGCTGTTATTAACCAGTAGATTTGGCAATCTATATTGTTATCATATACTAGATCACAAATTCAGCTGATCACCTTGTCCGCTAAATTAAAAAGGGACTGTCTTCACGAGACCACTTTAATAAAACTGAGTTTGTAATGTGCGACTTGCAGTCTCTACAGCTTTTGTGACCTCATCTGATCTGTACTGGAACTTAACCAGTCTAATCCTCCTATTTAGGCCGACTTAGGCAGGTTTTTTTTTTTATGACTTAATTCAAAATAATAATAATAACAGTAACTACAACAATATGTGTGTAACTGTGCTTAATACAGTCCAAACAGCAGGTGATAAAAAATAGTTAGTAGGCCAGCGGGACATCCAGCGGGTCCGGAGTGCTGGCCTCGGGGTCAACCCCTGATCATGCCAAGAATGTCAGGCGCATACAACATGCTGCTCCGCTGTGATCCCTGCAGAAGCCCGGGAGCTGAAAATGCAGAAAGACATTGTCAGTCAACTTACAATTATATTAACGGAATTCTATATACATTTTTAGCGCACATATGTCAATTTTCATCTGTCGAATAAAGATTTGGGTACGGACCTTGCACCATTCAAATTGCTAGCTTCATTTTTACTTCTAAATGGGAACATGGTTTTGAGAATTCTTTGTATATGCTCAAGGTATTATTGAATAGCGCCTTTTCAGATCTTTCCATTACACGCCAGTGTCCTAAAACTTGAAACATGACATCCCTGTTTGATATACAGCAGACATTTTTCATGATCATATAGAAACTAATGCAATGCTGAAAAGCTCACCACTTCCAAAAAATGTTTTTGTCTTTACGTCCTTGGTTGAGTTTTAGCCCTCTGTATGGAAATACAGAGCATGCATTTAACCCCTTCCCGTCGTAAACAACTTTCAGATTTTCATTTTCGTTTTTTTTTTTCCTCCCCCACCTTCCAAAAGTCATAACGTTTTCATTTTTTCGTCTATATAGTCCTATGCGGGCTTGATTTTTGTGGGACGAGTTGTAGTTCTTCGTAGCGCCATTTATTGTGCCGTATAATGTACTAGGAAACGGGAGAAAAATTATTATTTGTGGGGTAGAAAATGAAAAAAACAGCTATTCCTCCATGTTTTTTGGCGCTTAGTTTTTACGGAATTCGCTGTGCAATTAAAACAACATGTTAACTTTATTCTGTGGGTGAATACGATTACGGCGATACCAAATATATATAGTTTTTTCTATATTTTACTACTTTTTACAAGGAAAAAGTGTAAAAAAATTAATTTATTTTGTCCGAGAGCCACAACTTTTTTATTTTTCCGTCGATTAAGTGGTATGAGGGCTTATTTTTTGAGGGATAAGCTGTAGTTTTTAATGATACCATTTTGGGGTGCATGCGAGGCTTTGATCACTTTTTTTATTCCATTTTTTTGTGGGAGATTAGGTGACCAAAAAATAGCAATTCTGGCAGTTTTTTACATTTATTTTTTTTTACTGTGCGGGTTAAATAATGATATATTGTAAGGCCCTGTTCACACAGCAAAAAACGGCCGAAATTGACTCACATTGATTTCAAAGGGAGGTGGAGGCGTTTTTTTACCGCTACCAAAAAAAAACCCGCTTGCGGGAAAAAGAAGCGACATGCCCTATCTTGGTGTGTTCCGTTTCAAAAACCCCATTGAAATCAATGGGAGACGGAAATAAACGCGATTTTTGACGCGTTTTTCTGCAAAAAACGCACGCGGAATTTCACTTTTTCTTTTGAAGAAATAGGGGAAAAAAACTTAAAAAACCGTGGCAAAAAATGTGTCAAACACGTGTGGTGCAAAACCACTTAAAAAAACCGGAGCTGATTTTTCCAGGCAGAATTTTCTGCCTGCAAAAAACTCTGTGTGAACAGGCCTTAATAGTTCAGACTTTTACAGATGCGGCGATACCAATTATGTTTATTTATTTTTTGACTATTCTCTAGGGGGGAAATGGGAAAAGTTGTTTTTTTTTAAAACTTTTAATAATTTTATTTTATTTTTTTTAACTTTTTTATATTAGTCCCCCAAGGGGACTTCAACCAGCGATCGTTGGATCGCTTGCACGATATAGTGCAATACTAATGTATTGCAGTATATCGTCTTTCCGACAGGCACCTATTAAGCCCTGCCAATAGATTTAAATGCTGCGGTCGCTATTGACCGCGGCATTTAACGGGTTAAATAAGTGGGATCCTGCTCGTTACAGTGAATTGTCGGCTGTAACATACAGTCGACACCCGCATCGTATGGAGCGGGTTCACTCCGTACTTTCCCTATCCGGCTATGACGTATGGATACGTCAAATTTCGGGAAGGGGTTAATACAACACTTTGAGATACACAGGCAGGACGGTCACTCATTGAGTTGGCATAATATAGGATATTCAATATACTTGCCAAATAGTTTCATACTTTTCACCTCTACTGCTATTATTACTACTTCTTCTTTAAATGAAATTTTACATTTGGTACTAGTGTAATGCTTTTAAATTCCAGAAAAAGAGAAAAGCTCTTTTTGGATCCCTTTCCCAATCTTTTAGATTTGTTATTGTAACAATATTCAATGCACAAATCTTCTCTTCCCGTGAGAGGAAAAGACATAATTTCTGGAGACTCTGTGTCCATTAATTTTAAGAAATGCTTACGCCCAAGTGCTTTTGATGTTTTGGCAAAATATTAAACTGTTGGTTTACACTCTGGCTTTATAATGTTTCAAAAACTCTGTGAAAAGTTAGTGTTGGAACGTCCGGTCACACTCTGAGAGCCCCATTAAACCGCTGTTCCCAGTCTGAAGTCTCCCTCCTATGAGAACGTTTGTGAAGTTTGAAAGAACTGGTGCCAGCACTGCTAGGCTATGCAGGGACAGGAAGCCAATCTGTAATGAGTTGTCTTTTGAGCTGGTATTTTCTGCCTCTTGCTTGGTTACACAAGTGCCTGTAATGTTTCCTGTTACTCACAGGTCCTAGATGAGATCGCTGAACATGGTATCCGAATCTACCAGCTCCCCGATGCCGACTCGGATGAAGACGAGGAGTTCAAAGAGCAGACTCGAGTGTTAAAGGTGAGAAGTTTGTAAATCCATGCACTCTATTGTGATGGAAATGACGGCTTAATGGTCATTAGCGTTTTCGATAAAGTTGACGTAAGCTCCGAAAGTTTATTCACGTTTTCCATTTTCTAAAAATGAAACGTATGTGGTAGAAGAATTTATATCCATAGGGTAGTATGTAATACTGGAGCTGCAGGTCTTTACACAAAGCAGAATGACATTTCTAATAACTCCACTTAAAGAGGCTCTGTCACCAGATTTTGCAGCCCCTATCTGCTATTGCAGCAGATCGGCGCTGCAATGTAGATTACAGTAACGTTTTTATTTTTAAAAAACGAGCATTTTTGGCCAAGTTATGACCATTTTTGGAGTTATGCAAATGAGGCTTGCAAAAGTCCAAGTGGGTGTGTTTAAAGTAAAAGTCCAACTGGGCGTGTATTATGTGCGTACATCGGGGCGTTTTTACTACTTTTACTAGCTGGGCGCTCTGATGAGAAGTATCATCCACTTCTCTTCACAACGCCCAGCTTCTGGCAGATCACGCTGTGACGTCACTCACTTCCTGCCCCAGGTCCTGCATCGTGTCGGCCACATTGGCACCAGAGGCTACAGTTGATTCTGCAGCAGCATCAGCGTTTGCAGGTAAGTAGCTACAAGTCGATGTAGCTACTTACCTGCAAACGCTGATGCTGCTGCAGAATCAACTGTAGCCTCTGGTGCCGATGTGTCCTCGCTCGTCCGACACGATGCAGGACCTGTGAGTGACGTCACAGCGTGATCTCTCGAGAACACGCTGTGTGTCTGCACTGCCAGAAGCTGGGCGTTCTGAAGAGAAGTGGATGATACTTCTCGTCAGAACGCCCAGCTAGTAAAAGAAGTAAAAACGCCCCGATGTACGCACATAATACACGCCCACTTGGACTTTTACTTTAAACACGCCCAGTTGTACTTTTGCAAGCCTCATTTGCATAAATACAAAAATGGTCATAACTTGGCCAAAAATGCTCGTTTTTTAAAAATAAAAACGTTACTCTTATCTACATTGCAGCGCCTATCTGCTGCAATAGGAGATAGGGGTTGCAAAATCTGGTGACAGAGCCTCTTTAATAGCAGGATCACCTCTTGAGGGGTGGGGGTGGGGGAGGATTATCCTGCTTTTTGCTTTCACTGGTCTGTGGCATTTTATAGTCTCAAGGCTAAGCTATATATCTAACGTAAATACAAAATAAATCTCTCAACAGAAATTTTGAAGCAGTCGCACGTATAAATCATTATTGTGCCTTGACGCCATGTGCAACGTTCCTCGTACTTGCTTCTCACCCATGTAGTTTACAACAAACTATGCAGGAGTAAAGAATACTATATTCTGAGATGTTTTAGTATGTCACACAAGGTTGTTATTGCTTTGTAGATTTTCCTATTGTACAGCGCTTTGTAATCTGGTTGCAGTTCACACTACCTCTTCATTAATCGTCAGGCTTTTTTTTTTTTTTTTAAATGTTGGCAAAGTTAAATGAAGTTGACTGTAATAACATTAATGATGTCATACAATTAGGTGTAAGTTTCACTGTCGAACAGGGATTTACTGTATATTATTTATATATAATGAATGTTGTAGACTTTTTCCAAGGAAATATTAGTATGTGGACGGACTGATCTTTTATATTAACATAGTGAAAATACTCAAGAATCGGACTGGAAATTTGTCATGTTCTTGCTTTTCCTTAGGCCAGCATCCCGTTTGCTGTCATTGGCTCTAATCAACTAATTGAGGTAAAAGGAAAGAAAATCCGTGGACGGTTGTACCCATGGGGTGTTGTGGAGGTGGAGAACCCTGAGCACAATGACTTCTTGAAGCTCCGTACAATGTTGGTGTAAGTATCAGATGCCCATTGGATGCTCCACCAGCAATTTGCAGATTGTCATTTTGGACTTTTGCCAAACAGAAGGATAAGGGCATGTTCCCACACACAAGATACGCTGCAGATTTTCTGCAACAGAAAATCTGCTGCAAAATCTCAAAAAAAACAAAAACGCTGGTAAATCTGTCACAAAAATCTGCACCAAATAGTGCTTTTTTCCTGCTCATATTTTTTCCACATATTTAGTGTTCAACATTGATTATAGCAAAGTATATGTGCACCTGCGGATTTCCAGCGGTTTTTACTTCGTTTCTGCTGCATAAACGCTGTAAAAACCGCAACTAAACCCATTTCTGCTCCCCTTTGAAGTCTATGGGCAAAACACGCAGCATCTCCGTAGCATAAATTGACATGCTGCGGAATTAAAACACGCACCGCAGAACACTTTCTGCATGACTTTTCTGCATTTTTTCCCTCTGCGGTGTGGGCATGAGATTTTCTAAATCTCATTCATTTTGCTGCAACTGTAAATGCTGCAGAATTTCCGTGCGGAAATTCTGCAACATTTAAGCGTTTTTCGCGTTTTTTTTGCCTGCGGCAAACAGTGGTAAGAAAGTGCAGGCAGCTCAAAATATGCCTCAAAATTCTGCCTGAAATATACTCTGTGTGAACAGGGCCTCATATACTGTGTTTATTGTGTTTTTGTTGCTCATCTTTTTCAATATCTCTGTAGTGCGTCAAATGATGGTTCTGACCCTGGTGCCAAGGTTAAGTAATGCTGTGCCATCATTGATAGCTACGATTCTATACAGTTTAGGCAATACTTTATGAGCTTAATACATCAGCAGCACAAAGTTCTCTTCTTTCCAGATAGTTTGCTACAATGTGTCAGTATAATGTATCGGCCTTGAGTCCTGGCTGTTTACCTTACAGAGCATTGTCAAACTGGATACAATTATAGCAAATTCAGCTTTGAGAAGTAGGTTTTCACAGTTGTCTACCGCTGCATATAAACAAGAACGTTTCCATTTATCCACGGCAAGCAAAAGTCTTAAAAATGGTGAGGCGTTAGAAAGTTCCACAACGTTTTCATTGTATTATCTCCAAACATAGATATATCATTTTTTATACACTTTGTTATTAATGCTCAGAATCTGTCATATAGTATCACTAAATCATAGAGTTCTGACCTGTACCATGTTTGATAAAGGATAACTCCACACAATTTCCTGTCTATTTTCAAGGTTAAAGAGGCTCTGTCACCACATTATAAGTGCCCTATCTCCTACATAAGGAGATGGGCGCTGTAATGTAGGTGACAGCAGTGCTTTTTATTTAGAAAAACAATCTATTTTTACCACGTTATGAGCGATTTTTAGCTTTATGCTAATTAGTTTCTTAATGCCCAAGTGGGCGTGTTTTACTTTAGACCAAGTGGGGGTTGTACAGAGGAGTGCATGACGCTGACCAATCAGCGTCATACACTTCTCTCCATTCATTTACACTGCACTAGCGATATAGCTATATCGTTATGTGCAGCTACATAAACACACTATAACATTACTGCAGTGTCCTGACAATGAATGTACATGACCTCGAGCCAGGACGTCATGTGTATTCAGAATCCTGACACGTCTGAATCTTTTCTGTGAGATTTCCAGCAAGACAAACGTAATCACGTTTTAAATGACAGGTTACATCGTAATCTCGCGAGACACTGCAGTAATGTTATAGTGTCTGTATGTAGTTGCACATAGCGATATAGCTATATCGCTAGTGCAGTGTAAATGAATGGAGAGGAGTGCATGATGCTGATTGGTCAGCGTCATACACTCCTCTGTACAACGCCCACTTGCTCTAAAGTAAAAACACGCCCAGTTGGGCATTAAGAAACTAATTAGCATAAAGCTGAAAATCGCTCCTAAAGTGGTAAAAATAGATAGTTTTTCTAAATAAAAAGCATTGCTGTCACCTACATTATAGCACCCATCTCCTTATGTAGGAGATAGGGCACTTATAATGTGGTGACAGAGCCTGATATGTATACAGAATCTCATAGCGCAGTAGTTTCATAGTGGTGTTTTCAGAGTCTAGTTCTGTTACTATACACTATACTGACAAAAGGATGTGGCCACCCATTCTAATATGTGAGTTCAGTGCTTTGCATACAGGTATGCAATGTCCATAGGTCAAAAAGAGACGTTCAAAAAGTCTCTGTGTTTAAGTGAAGATTCACTTTTCTGGATCTTCACAAAACTATTCTGTGCAGTATAATCTGCCGACAGTATTATAGTATCGGCCTACCAGAGTTCTGTGATCAAGCGCATGTGTAACCGTTCTCTGTTTTGTTCTATTAAATAGGGAATGCTTAAAAAATAGGTGGATCATAGAATGTACTATTTTTTTTGCAGTCCTAGTGATTATGTGACCAAGTTCTTGTGTCTAACAGGATAGCCGTTATTGTGACATTGTGAAGGCTGTTTTGCCCCCCGTAACTGGAGCGGTCTTAGCATGAAAAATCTAGTGTAAAACCCCAATTGGGTCTCACAAAGGTGTTTCCTGATCTTTAGGAGGAACATGATATAGGGCTTGTCCGCTTTAGACAATCCCTACTAACCCCCTGCTGGAACTCCCAGTAATCCGCTGTAATCTGTGGTGAAACCTGGTAGTAAGGGCTCATTCAGACGAGCATGATTCTCGTCCTTGTTCTGTGCGTTGAAACAACGTACAGCACACGGACCCATTGATATCAAAGGGACTATTCACACATGCGTGAGTTTTCACGCAGCGAGAGTCCGTTGTGTGAAACTCACTGCATGTCCTATATTGGTGCGTTTTCACTCACCTAGTCATCCATTGAAGTCAATGGGTGCGTGAAAACCACGGACAGCACACGGATGCCGATCCATGTGCTGTCCGTGTTTCATGCATCAATTACATTGGGGGAAAAAAAAAGTGCTTGCAAGTGCGTGAAAAACACATGCCACACGCAAAGTACACTGATGCAAAGACGCAACGCACATGGACAGATTCATGCTTGTAAATCTGTCACGCTCGTGTGAATGTAGCCAGGTGTTCAATTTCCCTGCAGCACCACCACAGGGGAAATTAAGCATTACATAGTGCCCATTCTCATCAATGGGTTGGACTGCGTTTGGTGTATGTATCCTAGCGCATATTCTGAACACATACATAAGGCCCTATCCACCCAAGAGTGTTCTTTTGGCATCCATTGGGTATTTGCAGCATTGGTGAAAATTAATCATGCACATTTGTTGACCAACTTTTCTTTTACCATCCTAGAGAAATAATACCAAAGGTGGCTGGCAACAGCTCCCTCTCCATATGAAATAAAATGTCCAGTAGATGTAAACCTGTTTGTTTGCAGTGGAGCGTGGAGATTATAGCTAGCGGTAGGGCTGGGCGATTATGACCTAAATCAAAATCACGATTAATTGAACATGTAACATCGAATACGATTAATGAATGATTATTTAGGCCATGCCCCTATTTGCACGCTACGCCATTGAATTAATATTTATCCCCTGAGCCTGCTGTATACTACTGTATATAATATACCCTGACACTGCCCCCATGCAGTAAAATGCCCCCATAGTGGCCCATAGCTGGCCCTACACAGTATAAAGCCCTTATAACTGCCCTCCACAGAGTATAAAGCCCCCCATAGCTTCCCCCACACAGTATAAAGCCCCCCATAGAATAATGCACCCCAAACTGCGCTCCACACAGGATAATGCCTTACTCATAGCTGCCCCCACACAGTATAATGCCCCCCAAAGCTGCCCCCACACAGTATAATGCCCCCTATAGCTGCCATCACACAGTATATTGCCCCCATACCTACCCTGCATACGGTATAAGGCCCCCCATAACTGCCCTCCACACAGTATAATGCTCCCCATAGCTGCCCTCCACACTGTATAATGCCCCCCATAACTGCCCTCCACACAGGATAATGCCCTCCACACTGCATAATGCCCCCCATAACTGCCCTCCACACAGTATTATGGCAAGCCCATAACTGCCTTACGGTCCCCTGCCCTTCCATTGGGTTTAAATGTATATGTGTCCTGAAGATGCAGATACAGTTTAAACCAGGGTAAAAAAAAATTAAGAAAACCGAAATTCGCAAGATATCTTTGATTAATTGCGCTGAATTTCGCTTTCGGGTATCTTTCGATTAATTGCCCAGCTCTAACTGGCAGCCATATAACCTTTGACCAGCAGTTATTTTATAGCCATGGGGAGCTTAAAGTGAATGCCACCTTTTTACAAACATTTTTATATTTGAAATGTGACTATTAGGTGACACTACAGTTTTCTTCACTTTGGAGAAGAGCTATTTTACGAACTTTATTTCCCAGGAAATATTACTCTTAAGACCAGAAGAATCCGTACCTTCCTAGAATAAAAAGATGAGTAGCTCTGTAACTCCTTTTGCTTTACTGTTTTTGCATTAATTTCAAGATGTTTCTTGTGTTCTCCAAATAATCATTTAAAATCGACTGATTGCATTCGGATCAGACCGCGGTTTAGCTCCATTCTGCTTTCTTACATGTGATGTAACAGCTTAGTTCTAGGTTTGTAACTGTCATATGAGCTCCCACAATGCACTGCTCTCTTGTAAGATCAGAATTCTGAATTAACTTTTCTGTCTGACAAGCCAATAAAACTTAATGTAAGTAAAATGTGATAAAGATAAATAAAACAAAGTATTGACAAAGGGACTTTTTATGTAAACATAAAGACTATGGACACCTATGAAATAGAAAATATTTTTTACATTTTAGTCTTGACCTTGAGTTTAAAGAAGTTGCACTAAGTTTCAGGCTGCAATCTTCATTTTCAGTTTGCAAACTTCTCCTAGTTTCATCCTTTTCTCATGTGGACGTGTCCCTCCCAGTAAAACATGCTGGATGTAAGAGCTGTGTGTTCACTTCCACTCATGTATTAGCACAGCTTCGTTCCTGTACTGCTTTCTTCTTCTATAGGCCCTAACATTTCCCTTCTCCTTTGTGCTTACAGACACTGATGCTAAGTAGTGTTTGATTCTCCCCCCCCCCCCTCCCACTGCACAGTCAGCTGTGGGTTCTCTTCTTTTTATACTGATACTGTAATTTACCCCCTCCCCCATGCAGACAGCTGTGTGTACCCTCTTTCTATCTTCACTCCGATACTGACAGACTGTGTGATATGTGCTGCCCCTGAACACTTGGATTCTTTCCTCTCTCTTCACACTCTGATCTGCTGTGTACAACATCAGATAGAGCAGATGATGTCAGCCCTGAGCTTACACAGTCAAGAGCAGTGTGCTGTCAGATCTATGTCAGAATCAGCAGCACAGCCAGATATGTACAGGAGTTACATGGAAGCAAAATGCTAGGTCATTTCTATTGAAGACTGTATTTAAAAAGTTGCTTAAGTTTGAATTTAGAAAAAAAATTCAGTGTAAAAGGTGTCAATAGCCTTTAAAGGTGTTGTCCAGTATAAGAAAAAAGGATCTGGTTTCTTTCTTGAAACCGTACCACCCCGTCCATGGGCTATGTAAGCTATTACAGCTAAGCCCCATTCACATGAATGGTAAAGAGCTACAATTACACAGATTTATTTTTCTTACATATTTTTTTTTTTAAAAATCAAACAAGTTTTTATTGAATAAACATCATACATTATACATCTTATGTAAACCAGAGAAGAATACATTTTCAGTTTTGTTACAGAATATCCAATACATTTAAAGTGAACCCCCGTCCCTTCCCCTCCAACTTAACTCTTCCTCCTCCCCCCCCCCCCCCCCCCCGCAGTACCTCCTTCTTTCCGGGCTCTTCCAACCAGTCTACCCAATGCATCATGCTGGCAAAGCAAAAAGAAACCAACAAACAGAAAGGAAATAGAGAAAATCCCCTGGCCAAATCGCCTTAAGAAGTCTCCTACTGCCCTGCCGTTCCATAACTGTGTACCCATTTACCCCATTGTTTATCATATTTGTGCATTGCCCCACGTTTCAAATATGTCCGATGCTCCAACGATACCGTGTGATTAACATATCCAACCAGTTCAGACACCTCCGGGGGATCCGCTTGCAGCCAATATTTTGCTATCATTTTCCTTGCATGGTACAAAACATTTTTAATAGACAGTAATTCAGCCCCATCTCCTACCTCCTCCCCCATACAACCCAAGAGAAAGATCCTAGGGTCCAACTGGAAATCCCTCCCATATACCCTCGTTACCATGCCTCTAACCTCCCTCCAGTATTCATTTAGCATTGGACAGCTCCAAAACATATGCTTTAAGTCTGCCCCATCGAACGAACATCTGGGACACTCCTTCGTTGGTCTGAGCCTCATTTGCCATAACACCTTAAGCGTCCTATACACCCTATGTAAGAGAAAAGGTTGCGACCTTCTGTGTGTTACACTAATGGAGAGTACTTTGGACGATTCAAGTATCTCCTCCCACTCGTCATCTGTTAAAATCCCCACGTCTTCTTCCCATTTACGTCTGATCTCCGCCAGCGGATCTCCAAGGAATTTGGAAAGCAACGTACCATATAGCACAGAGATAATCCCTTTTGTGTCCTTTGCCCCTAATACCTGTTCCACCAGCCCCATAGTGGAGCAGCCCAAGTCCACCGATCTACTTTGGGCTTGTGCTGCATGACGTAATTGGATGTACTGGTAGAACATCCGATGTGGGAATCCAAACTCCTCCTGCAATTGTGAGAACAGTTTGGGAGTTCCTCCCTCATATAGCTGGTATACGTATCTGAGCCCTGATTGTTCCCACTCCTGAAAACCGTCCAAGATATTGAATTCCTATAGGTATGGGTTGTCCCATATAGGCATGTAGTTGCAACACCCTGTAATGCCCAATAGTTTCTTACACTCCCACCATACCCTATGTATCAATAGCAAAGTCAGTTTCCCTCTCGCCTCCCTCCGCAATTTATGAGACTCCATGGCCTCCAGCATATCCGAGCGCTGACTCAAATAAAACCGCAGTTTCCCACTAGAGTCCCACTCTTCCCTATTCTTCCAGCCTTTAAAGTGTTGCAGTTGAGCCGCCAGATAATATATCCACGCATTTGGGATAGCTAAACCTCCCTGGTCCGTTGGTAATTGCAATTTTTCCAATTTGATCCTGGGGATCCCCCTTTTCCACACTAGGTCCCTAAACAGATTATGTATTCTCCTGAACCAGTACTTAGGCAACCACACTTGGGCTTTATGCACAACATAAAGAACCTGAGGCATCAGAATAATTTTAATCAGGTTTGCTCGACCTAACGCTGAAAGTGGCAGCCCAAGCCATATTTTGGTCTTCTCTTTTAGTTTGTCCAATAATGGCTTCACATTTAGAGCGATAAAATCCTGCACCCTCGCCGAGACCTTAATCCCCAAATATTTAAACTCCGTGACACAAGGTACATTGATTCCCCCCACCTCCAATGGCGTATCTAGTGGCATAAGTGGCAACAGTGCCGACTTATTCCAATTAATTTGCAGCCCCGAAAATCTACCAAACCTTTCCAATACAGTCATTATCACCCGCAGTGACTGGTCTACCTCTCCCAAGAACAACAAGATATCATCCGCATATAGTGCTATGCGCTACTCCAAGTCCCCACAGCGAAACCCTTCTATACCCGGATGTTGCCTCACTACATTTGCCAGGGGTTCGATCGCCAGAGCGAACAGTAACGGGGAAAGTGGGCAGCCCTGACGCGTCCCCATCCCAAAAGAATCCAACATCATTCCATTGGCTCTGATTCTAGCTACCGGTTCCCTATACAGCAATTTTACCCATGTAATAAAATTCCTCCCAAAACCAAACCGCTCCAGAACAGCCCATAAGTACCCCCACTCCACACTATCAAACGCCTTAGCGGCGTCTAAAGACAGCACTGCCCTACACCGTGCGTCTCCAGCATCTGTCTGCAATCTTCGTAGATTAACCGCTGTAGATCATGATGGCATGAATCCCGACTGATCTGGGCCCACTACTGTAGTCACTACTCTTGTCCGCCTGTTAGCTAGGACCTTTGCCAAAATTTTAATGTCAGAGGGCAACAGGGATATTGGTCGATACGAGTCAGGTTGTGTCCGGTCTTTCCCGTCTTTGTGAATAACTACTATTGCGGCTTCGTACATAGTCTGCGGCAGATGCCCCCTTGTAAAACTATCCTTGAACACCTCCAGTAACTCTGGCAGAAGCTCCCCCCCCATATGTTTTGTACAATTCGGTAGGTATGCCATCCATCCCTGGAGCCTTTTCATTCGCCATAGAACTCACCGCTTCCTGCAGTTCCTCCAAAGTAATTGACTCCTCCAGTAACTCCCTCTCCTCCTCCCCCAGAGTAACCCACGTCATACCTGCTAGATAGTCTGTCAGAAGATCCTCCGAGTAATCTACCCTGGAGCGATACAGCTCATTATAATATGATTTCAACACACCCACTATATCTCCTGTTTCCCCTACCAGTGTCCCTTCTTTATCCTGCAATTGGTGGATGAACGCCCCTTCCCGCGGATGCCTATCGATATTAGCCAACAATCTGCCCGTCATTTCTGCCTCCTCATAGTATTTTTGCTGCATCAACAATCTTTTATTAGCCGCTTGTTCCAGCTGATGTTCCCTAAGTAGTTTTTGGGCCACCTTCCACTGAGCCAGCGTTTCTGCTGTGTTATTGGCGATATGTCTTTCCTCGGTTAATGTCACCCTACCTGTCAGATGTTCACCCACTTGTCGTGATTTATTCTTTATGATCGTGATCTCCCGGATATACACCCCCCTTATATTCGCCTTCATAGCATCCCATAGGATATCCGTAGAAACCGTACCTTTATTAAACTCAAAATATTCCTGCAGGCTCGTAGTTATTTTCTCCTCCCCCACCAATTGTATCCAGAACGGATTCAGCCTCCAGTGCATTCTTAACCCCCCCACCTGCGGACTGGTTCGTACCTTCAGTAACATCGGGGAGTGATCAGACAGCGACCGTGGCAAATACTCCACCCCCTCCACACACCTAATCCCCAACCCGTTACTAAACATCAAATCTATTCGGGATAATGATCCATATGTAGATGGCACACAAGAATATTGCGTAGTAGAAGGCCACTTCGCCTGCCATATATCCGTAAACCCAACCTCTGCCATATACTTCCCAAAACGCGTCAGATCAACATCTCCTACCCCCCCCCCCTTTTGGAAACTTATCGCGCACTTTGTCCATTATGTTGTTGAAGTCCCCCATTAGTATGATCGGAACCACAGGCCAACCAGCCAGCCGCTCCAACACCTCTCGTATTGGAACCACAGAGTACGGTGGAGGCACATACAGCACCACAATTATACATTCCCAGTTAAATAATTTACAATGTACCCCAACATACCTGCCCTCCCCATCCCTAAAGGAAGCCAAACAGCAAAAAGGTACATCTGTATGAACCAGGAGACTAACCCCCCTGGAGTATGTGGAATGAAAGGAGTGGAAACTGTGTCTAATCCAAACCCTATGTGCCTGTTGCACAGTATCAGTGGTAAGATGCGTTTCCTGTAATCCCATCACACCAGCAGACTGCCCTTTCAGGAAGTCAAATATAGCCCGCCGTTTTGTTGCCTCCCCCATACCTCGCACGTTCCAGGACAAGAAATTTACCCTACCCCCCATCTAGCCATTTCTTTTATCTGACAGTGGTAATGACCGCTGAATCCAGTGATATTCAGAGCGTACTGCGTTTCAAACTCCCCCTCCCCACAAAACATTTCCCTTCCTCCACCCACCTCCCTAACCCACCCAACTTTCCATAAACTTACCCTCCAAAGAGGGCCCGGGCTGGCGAAGAAACCTCCACCAATATGACATTCCAGCTTCCCAATCACATTGTAGAAACACATCTTTTCCCACAATATATACCTAGGAACCATGAACCTCCCGCCACCTCACCACAATATATTGATAGCATTTCTGTGACTCAAATAGCTGATGCATCAATTTAACTGACATCTCTGTCCCCCCTCCCACCAGTAGAGGAAGAGAGACTGCAGCCCCACATCATAACCACATATAAATGCAGAAAACAGTGCCTTATTCCCCTGTGCAGCGCATCTTCATCTTTCCATAGCAGAGTCCCCGCCGGAGCCATCCATCTTATGATCACACCGCAGCTTCCTCCCGATCCTGACGGAGGCGATCCTCATGACTATCCAGCCATCTTAGCGCATCTTTTGAGTTCTCAAAGAATTGTACGGATCCCAGAGCCACCACCCGAAGCTTTGCGGGGTACAGCATCAAATACTGAACACGAAGATTCCTCAGTCGTTTTTTAATGTCCAGAAATTGCATCCTCCTTTTCTGAATCTCGGCAGAGAAATCCGGATAAAATGACACTTTCACACCGTTCACGCGTATGTCTTGCCGTTCCCGGGCCTGCCGAAGAATTTAATCTCTATCTTTATAATGAAGCAGCTTTACCAACACAGGTCTTGGCGGAAGTCCAGGTGGGCCAGGTCGAGTAGGCACTCTATGGGCTCTTTCCACCGCGAACGTGGAGTCAGCGACTCTTTGCCAAACACCTCCAATAGCCATTTTTCAAAAACGGAATCCGGGTTGGACCCCTCCACCTTCTCAGGTATTCCCACCATCCTCACATTGTTGCGACGTAGACGGTTCTCCGAGTCATCAGTTTTAGACAGTAGGTAAGTAACATCCACAGCCACCGCATTTACATCCCTCCTCATGGGCAGCATTCTATCTTCTATCTCGCTGACACGGCCTTCCACCGCCATTGTACGCTCCGACACTTTCTGTAGATCGTGGCGTATAATAGAAATATCCTCCTTTATCCCCCCCACCTGGCAGGTAAGTTTAGCAAGCGTAGCATTACACAGGCTTACCGCCGAGAAGACATCTGCCAGTGTGGGGCCAGGCTTGTCCAGGCTATGCGGGCCTCGATCTGGGCCTCCTCCCGAGCTGCCAGAAGCGTCTTCTCCAGTTTCCTCCTCATCTGACTCCATCTGTGCCCGCAGCGGTTCATATCTGGACCCTGAGCTTCCAGCCTGTTCCTTTCCGCCATCCGACATCCCTCCACAAGCATCAGACTTCATGGGTGTCTGCCTTGCAAAGCGCTCCAGCCGGGATGCCACCGCCCCTCTCACATCCCTGCTCTCTGCAAACGTGCACGTGTCGGCGCCATCTTGCGCCCTCAGCTCACCATCCTCTGCCTCCTTAGATTTCCTTGTGCGGGTCATCACAGCCTCAAAATGTTCCGGAATTGTGTCTCCAGGGTCTCCTCCTTCTCCCCTCTTGCTACAGGTATGTCACCTTTAGCAAAATTCAGCCACAGCATGGGTTTTTAGGATATCGGCAGCGGGAGCTCCGGTTCCTGCTACTGCTCACATACGCCGCTAAGCCACGCCCCCTTACATATTTTAATAGTTGAAATATGTCATAAAATAATTAATATTTTCTTTAAAAACATATTATAGGTCATATATACACACTCATGGCACCAGTCTACATGCAGTGCCCCCTACATCCTCTGCACTTTTATAACATGTTTCTAATCTAAAGCGTATTGTTCTGACAAAGGAACGCTTAAAGTCTGGGATCTTGGCCCTGGTTCCTACTGTCTAATTGTTTCCCCCCCAGTAAGAAGCTTTTCTTTTCTTTTAAATTGAGTATGGTCAGGCACGTTATTCATAGATCATCTTTCTGTTTTCCTACCCTGGCTTCATGGTTTGAAAGCTGTGTATTTTTATCTCCACAGGACACACATGCAGGACCTACAAGAGGTCACTCAGGATCTGCACTATGAAAACTTCCGCTCAGAGAGATTAAAACGTACTGGAAAGTGAGTGAGCATTTTATCTTTTTCAACAAATCAAGCTATAAAGCTATAGACCACATCAGAATTAAAAGCAACAATATTTTCTTGTTGTAGGCCAGTGGAAGAGGAAGTGCTGGATAAGGACATGATTCTGCAGCAGAAGGAGGCTGAGGTGAGTGAACCCAGGAGAAAGTGTCATTGTTTTCTTCATATTCTCCAGTGTACACCAAATGCACCTTCATTTCTACAAAACATTCAAAGCCTACCTAACCTTTTCAGGTGACATTCCAGAATAAGTTTCTCTCTAGTATTTACAAGCAAGTGGAGCTCTCCCTAGCGGCAAGCCCCTCTTAGTTCTCCCAGGATAGCTAATCCTATATGTTACATGTGTAGATGAGGAATACCTGCCCATTATATGACTTGCATTCTGCATTTTTTTTTAAGTTTTCTTTTCTGCAGTCTCTCTCTAATTCTAGGTTTTCTTTGAGCTGGTGGACGGTGCCCAACTGCTATCATGTCTTCTATACATTCGACGAAGAGGACAATCCTGCTCTTCTATCTCTATTTATCACATATATATATATATTTATATATATATGTGTGTGTGTGATAAATAGAGATAGAAGAGCAGGATTGTCCTCTTCGTCAAATGTATAGAAGACCTGTACATGTGTGTGTGTGTGTGTATATATATATATATATATATATATATATATATATATTCTGCAGCAGCATGGAGGAAATCCTACAGCAGTAATAAGCAGCGTAGCTGAGAATCCAGCACTGGGGTGAGGAAAAAATCTTACCAGCAGCCTGCGTCTCCTCCCTGCTCCTGCTTCCTCCTCCCCTCCCCCTTTTCATAGACTTCTATGGGCAGCTGTCGTCTGATCCCTCAGTGAGCTGATAGTCCGTTTTGCCTTCAGGAGACTGAAAAAACAGTAAATTCAGAGTGAACGAACAGTTAGGAGGGGGACAAAGTTTCTTCTATTCGCTTGTACTATTGATTCATGCAAAATTTGTTAAGAAGTTAGTGACCATCTAAATCTGTTTTCATTGTTTCATTGTTTTTGAGACATATTTGTGTTGGGGCCATTAAGTCTGCATGTGCTCTTAATGTATAATTGGTGCCTTAAAGGGCTTGTCCCACCACAACCACATCTCACACCTTTCCACAGAATAGGTGATACGTTTTTGATTGCTGGGGGTCACACATGTGCGCTGCCTCTCCATTCATTCTATTGATCGGTGGAGGTCGCAGCGGTGCGATCCCAAGAGATCAAAGACGTATCACCTATCCTGTGGATTGGTGATAAGTTGTTGTGGTGGGATAACCCCATCTGTTACCTGCCCAAACTGTTTTTTATTTTGGGCATGTGTAAAATTCCTGGCGCGATCCACAGCTGGGGGCAAGCCTCTCCAAGCATCTTAGTGGCAAAGGGAGCTTTTGTAAAGGCCTCTTAGACATTTAGCGGATGTAGACAGTGTGTGTGCTTCCTGTTTTGCAGATTCCCTAAACTAAAGAGCTCTGTCAAGTGACACATTCTCTTTAAAAACTTCCAGGTACCCCCTTACTGATGTTCGTTCTCCTCCATATATGTGTGTCAATTATCTGACAACCTTCCTTTTCTCCCTGTTGGTTTAGTTGCTTGTAGTTCATAGTCATCCCTGCTGCAAAGATAGACTGTTAACCACACACTGACTTCTTGCTGAGCTTGTGATGGGCTTGTACTTACGCAAAGCTTTCCAATCTGTGTGTTGGCCAGCCTAATACTCTATTGAGTCGCTACCTCAGACTCCCATTAGACTATGCAGCTTATCGGCAGTAACAGGTCATAGCTCTGCCCTAAACTTGCCTTTAAAATCCCCATTGATTTTAACCCTATGCACTTGCATTGTACTCTACGTCATTGCGGAAGATCTGCAACAAATATGCCACGAGTGAATGAGCTAACAAAAAGACCAGCACAAGCACTGAGGAAAGTAAATGTTAATGGCGCTTCTCATCGCACATCGATGCTGACCTAAATATAATTTTGCTACAAATGTGGAAGAATAAAGCCTTTCATGTTCTCAACATCTGAAAGGATATATAAAAAGAATGCAAGAAAAAGTGACCTTTATAATCCGTAAACTACATTCCATGAAAAAGTGTCAGTTTCCTATAGCAACCAATAAGACAGCTCTGGGAAGATTAAAGCTTGAATCTGATTGGTTGCTATGGACAGCAATGACACTTTTTCTTAGAACCGTTTTTATGCATGTGGCCCATTGTCTTTTATGTGGCTGGACATTCCTGTGGCTTTTGGGTGAAAGAGATACATTTTATGTGCCATCTCCCGTGGGAATCTGTCCTATATTTCTGATTTCTGGATCATTCCAGCTTCAGTCAGTGTTACACGTTGATCTAGACTGTTTACTGCGCAGCAGAACTAACCGTAAATGCTCTCCTGTCTTATATACAGTGAGGAGAGAGACTGTCTCATATGCAGTATTTCTCCCTCCTCTATTTATAGTAGACGGTCTTTCTACTGTTTAATATGCCGAGGAGAGAGACTTTCTCCTTTCCAAAGAGTAGATACTTTTTTTTTTTTTTTTTTTAGCTTGCTTAATAGTCGGAGTAATTAAGAAATCACTCTGCCTGCATTTCCCTTATTTAAAAAAAAAATACCAAGACAATTATTTTATATAAGGGAATTGCAGGCAGAGCGATTCCATAATATATACAGATTTTCAGAATTGTTCCTCTTATAAGTGAGCGTGATCACACATAGCACCTAATGGACAATCCTGATAATCGTTCTATATTATATAATAGCTGTGCCTGCAATTCCCTCATGTAAAAGAATTGTGTCTTGGTATTATTTTAGATAAGGGAAATATGCAGGCACAGTAATTCCGTAATTACTCCTAAAAATAAGAACATCGAGATTCAAATTGAAAATCGGCCATAGGGTTGAAAATATCTATATTTTATCTTCTTGCAAAATTGCCCAGCCCTAGGGCTACGGTTAAATATGGCAGTCAGAGGCCTAAGAAAGGCCCCTAAGGCTGCCGTATGTAGTTGCCTACTGTAGTTGCCTACTGGAACCTGTCAGTTTTTCATTGGCAGGCGCTAATGCATTGAAATGTGGAGGTATTCAAATGCATTATTTTTTAAAGGGGTTAGAGCATTGAGGAGGAACGGGGGCACAGGAAACCCTTTCTAGTGATCATTGGGGCCCCCAACAATCAGACATTTATCACGTATCCTGTGGATAGGTTATAAATGTGCTTTGTGCGATAATCTCTTTAATAGTAAAAATTAATAGATAAAAGTCCTCGAGTGGTAAAAAAAAAAAAAATATACAAATAAAGTTGTGAAAAAACAAAACAAAAAACACAGCCAATTTCATTAAGAATGTAAACAAATTATTTTCCATAAAAGTAGCATTTATTGAATAAAATTCATCAAACATTAAACTACACATATTTGGTATCCTCATGAAAAAATATAGTAAACAGATTATTTCTGCCGCACGGTAAAGACGGGAGTAAAAAAAAAAAAAAATTGCATGATTTTTGTTTTTTCTTTATCCTTGCCTTACCCCTTAGAAATATTTGGCAAAGTTAACCGCGAAGATACATGTACACCAAAATGGTGCTGTTAAATAATACAACTTGTCCCGCAAAAACAAGCGCACATATATGTATGGAAATCGAAAAATAATTGGCTGTCGTAACGCAGTGAGGCAAATTAAACAATTCCCTGTGTCCTCAAGGCCAAAGTTGTCTGCGTCCTTAAAGGGAATGTGTTGCCAGCAAAACATGTTTTTTTTTTTTTTAATTAAACATTTAGTGTGTAGGTGATTAAACATTGTTCAAATTTTTTTAATTTTTTTCACGAGTCAGGAAATATTATAAATTAGATTCTAATTTATAATATTTCCCAGTGCTGGTCACTAGATGGAGCTATTCCCAAAATTGCAGCATTGCATGTGGTAAAGCAACCACATTGCTTTTTGCTGCAAAATTGGGAAAAAAGCACTCGCTCTAGTGAGCTCTGAGAATCCCCCCCTCCTTTATCCTGGCTAGTGCCGGGATAAACGAGGGGATTGAACGGTCTAACCTCCTACACTGTGTGTCGCCATTTTTTGAGCTAACACACAGTGTAGTAGGTTTACATACAGTAGTAAACACACACAAACACGAACATACATAGAAATCTCTTGCCTGCTCCTGCCGCCGCGGCTCCCTCCGGCCCCTCCGCTCCGTCTGCTGCCGCTGGTCCAAGTGCAAGTCCGGAAGCCGCGACCGGAAGTAGTAATCTTACTGTCCGGCCGCGACTTCCGGTCCACAGGAAAATGGACGGCGCGCATTTCAAATTGGACTGTGTGGGAGCGGCGCATGCGCCGTTCCCACACAGACGGCGTACACAGAAGTGGATGGGACGGGCCCCGTTCGCAGTCCCTATGGGACTGTGGCTGCCGTATTCCATGTCGACACATACAGAAATGGGAAAAAAAATGGCAGCCCCCATAGGGAAGAAAAAGTGTAAAAATAGAAAAAAGTAACACACAAACACACAAATAAATAAAAACGTTTTTAATAAAACACTAACATAAAACTGACATGAACATTTTTTTTGTGGTGACACTGTTCCTTTAACCCCTTAACAACCGCCCACCGTCTTTTCACATCAGATAGTGCAGGTCCTTAGTACCTTAGTATAGGGCGACGTCTTTTGGCGTCTGTAGAAAAGGCTTATGAGCGCTCCAGTGAGCACTTATTCTCTAAGCAGGAGCTATTACTAAGAGAATTTATTCTCTATTTCGAGAATCCTGCTGAATATACACCGTGATCCTGGCATGATCAAAGGGGACTCCCCTCTTCAATCGCAACACTGGTGACACGATCGGAAACTGGGGAACACTTTGTAGTCAGCCCTGGGGACCTGGAAGGGACCCCAGGGCTGTCTGTTCTATAAGCCTGCCTGCTCACAGTGACACAGTGTAATTTATTAGCATAAGGGAGAATTCTAATGCATTAGAAGTATAAAAAGTTATCCCTTCATGGAATGAAATAGTTTTTATAATATAAATAAATAATAAGTCATTATTTTCCATAAAATATATTTTATTGCCGATACACTACATTTAAAAAAAACTACACGTATTAAGTATCTACACGACCGTAATAACCTGAAATTTTTATTTAACAGGTTATTAAGCGTGAAACGTAAATAAATTAAAAAATTAACAAAATACAATGGCAAAAATAGCTTTTTTCCTATATTCACCTTGCAAAAATAAATTACATAAATTTCACAGTCAATTTTCTGCAAACCCCCCCCCCCAAACTGCACGCGAAAAATATTTCTCCTGCTTAAAACAAGGCCTTCTATAAGCCACATCAATCAAAAAAATAAAAAGGCAGGGAGGCAAAAATGGAAAAATGTACCTGTTCATGTACCTGGTTTTTAAGAGGTTAAGGGGGTAATGCTGATTGTTTTGACATACTGAGTTGAAATTATACTCTTATTATAGTTCTTGCCCACCAGGGGGAGCTGTGATACCGATTTTTAAATCAAATGGAGAATGAAGAATATAATTGCGCATTCAATAAGCGGTATTGTCATATTGGACCTTTTTCTTTTCTGGAAATAAAATACACAGAAGCAGGGCCGGCCTTAGGATAGATGGTGCCCCGTGCAAAAATTATCTTTCGGTGCCCCACCCCATCATAAAAAAATGCGCCATAAAACAGTATAATGCCTTATATAGTGCCCCCACACAGTATAATGCCCCTTTAGTGCCCCCCATACAGTATAATAATAATATTTAATAATATATTCTATTATAACCCCTTCAAGGACACAGTATTTTGTCCCCTAAATTGTGCCCACACAGTATTATGCCCACTAAGTGCCACACACAGTATATTGCTCCCTGTAGTGCCCCTACACAGTATACTGTCCGCTTAGTGGCCTCCACACAGTATAATGCCCCCTCTACTGGCTGTCACACACAGCCCCCCTTGTAGATAGTGTACCCCTGTAGATTGTGCTATACAGCCTCCCTGTAGACAGTGCCATTATCCCCCCTTGTAGACTGTGCCATACAGCCCCCCATCTACACCTTGTAGACAGTGCCATACAGTCCCCCCACCTCCCTCTTGTACACAGTTCTCTCACCTCCCCCTTGTAGACCGTGTCATACAGCCTCCACCTCCCCCTTGTAGACCATGTCATACAGCCTCCACCTCCCCCTTGTAGACCATGTCATACAGCCCCCACCTCCCCCTTGTAGACAGTGACATACAGCCCCCACCTCCCCCTTGTAGACCATGCCATACAGCCCCCACCTCCCCCTTGTAGACAGTGACATACAGCCCCAACCTCCCCCTTGTAGACCATGCCATACAGACCCCACCTCCCCCTTGTAGACAGTGCCATACAGCCTCCCACCTCCCCCTTGTGGACAGCGCCATACAGCCCCCCACCTCCCCCTTGTAGACAGTGCCATACAGCCCCCACCTCCCCCTTATAGACAGTGCCATACAGCCCCCACCTCCCCCTTGTAGACCGTGCCATACAGCCCCCCACCTCCCCCTTGTAGACCGTGCCATACAGCCCCCCACCTCCCCCTTGTAGACAGTGCCATACAGCCCCCCACCTCCCCCTTGTGGACAGTGCCATACAGCCTCCCACCTCCCCCTTGAGGACAGCGCCATACAGCCCCCACCTCCCCCTTATAGACAGTGCCATACAGCCCCCACCTCCTCCTTGTAGACCGTGCCATACAGCCCCCCACCTCCCCCTTGTAGACAGTGCCATACAGCCTCCCACCTCCCCCTTGTGGACAGCGCCATACAGCCACCCACCTCCCCCTTGTAGACAGTGCCATACAGCCCCCCACCTCTCCCTTGTAGACATTGCCATACAGCCTCCCACCTCCCCCTTGTGGACAGCGCCATACAGCCCCCACCTCCCCCTTGTAGACCGTGCCATACAGCCCCCCACCTCCCCCTTGTAGACCGTGCCATACAGCCCCCACCGCCTCCTTGTAGACCGTGCCATACAGCCTCCCATCTCCCCCTTGTGGACAGCGCCATACAGCCCCCCACCTCCCCCTTGTAGACAGTGCCATACAGCCCCCCACCTCCCCCTTGTAGACATTGCCATACAGCCTCCCCCTTGTGGACAGCGCCATACAGCCCCCCACCTCCCCCTTATAGACAGTGCCATACAGCCCCCACCTCCCCCTTGTAGACCGTGCAATACAGCCCCCACCTCCCCCTTGTAGACAGTGCCATACAGCCACCCACCTCCCCCTTGTAGACCGTGCCATACAGCCTACCACCTCCCCCTAGTGGACAGCGCCATACAGCCCCCACCTCCCCTTATAGACAGTGCCATACAGCCCCCACCTCCCCCTTGTAGACCGTGCCATACAGCCCCCACCTCCCCCTTGTAGACAGTGCCATACAGCCCCCCACCTCCCCCTTGTAGACCGTGCCATACAGCCCCCCACCTCCCCTTGTAGACCGTGCCATACAGCCCCCCACCTCCCCTTGTAGGCCGTGCCATACATCCCCCCCACCTCCCCCTTGTAGACCGTGCCATACAGTCCCCCACCTCCCCCTTGTAGACAGTGCCATACAGCCCCCACTTTCCGCTTGTAGACAGTGCCATACAGCCCCCACCTCCCCCTTGTAGACCGTGCCATACAGCCCCCCAACTCCCCCTTGTAGACAGTGCCATACAGCCCCCACCTCCCGCGTGTAGACGGTGCCATACAGCCCTTACCTCCCCCTTGTACACAGTGCCCCTCCAAACAAAAAAAATTGTACTCACCTTGGCCCTGTTCCTGCGACAAACGGAGCTGCTCCATAACACCGATGACATGATCTTTGCGTAGGCCGACGTGATCCAGTGATGTCATGACGCCGGCCTGTAGCCTAGTACAGAGTTTCCCAACCTTTAAGGACTCTGCACTGCTGGAAACAAAATTTTCCTCAGGGCACCCCTACCAAAAATTGTTTCGAGAAAGACAGAAAACGGCTAAAAACAAGCATTACACACTTAGGGTATGTTCACGCAGCGTTTTTTGCAAGGCAGAAAAAAGCTGCGGATTTTGAATTGACAGCATTATTTGAAGTTTTTTTTGTTTGCATTTTCTTTAAGCCGTTGAAGCTAATGCAAAAGACGCAGGCAGAAAAGCTCCAAACGAGCGCCGCAGGTATTTTCTGTCTCCTGTTAATTTCAATTGGAGGTCAGAGGTGGAAACACTTGAAGACCTTCAGCCCCCCACTCACAGTAAAATGGCCATCAGCCCGCCACTCACAGTAAAATGACCATCAGCCCCCACTCACAGTAAAATGACCATAAGCCCGCCACTCACAAATGCCCCCTGTAGATAGTGCCACACACAACCCTATAGGTAGTGCCACACACACACACCGCTGTAGGTAGTGCCACACAGGCCCCTTGTAGGTAGTGCCACACAGGCCCCTTGTAGGTAGTGCCACACAGCCCCCTTGTAAGTAGTGCCACACAGCCCCCTTTTAGGTAGTGCCACATAGGCCCCTTGTAGGTAGTGCCACACAGCCCCCTTGTTGCCGTGAGGTCCCTCCAGTGGTGCCGTGACACTCCTCTGAATAACCGCCATGGCCGTGCTTTAACTACTCCTCCTCACAGCGCAAAGTGCAAGTGAGGAGGATATTTTTTGACACCCCCTTGTAGATAGCACCTCACAACTCCATACACAACTCCTGTACATAGCGCCAATGTAGCTACCTGAAGGAGTGGAATCCCCCTATGGCCGGGGATTCCGCTTCTGGACCGAGTGCTTGATGTCTCTGTTCATAAATGGACAGTGACATCAGGGGCAACTCCTAAAGCAGAATCCCCGTCCACAGTGTTGCCAACGCTGTGACCATGGATTCCACTCCAAGAGAAGCCCCTGATGTCTCTGTCCATTTATGGTGTCAGTGTCCATGAGCAAATGTATCTGTGAGCTTCTGATGCATAGTCCTGGGAAGGTTTCCATTCTTGCTATCTCTTTCATCCCTTATCTACAATGATTGAATCCCGGCAATGTTTTAATATAGTTTGTTCATTGTCCATGGTGTGTCACCATTACACACATAACACAAACTGGAAATAATCCTATGCTTTGATTGGTGCAGAAATGAGAGCTGCAGAAGGTTTTAGCCTTTAGCAGAAAGAATATATGGTGTCTTTACTGGAATACATTATGTAAGACACTTTGTGCTTGTGCATATTTATACAGTGCTATAAGATACATAAAATCCACAAAAGTGACAAATATATATGTTGATAAATTATACTTTTAAATATAGATCATCAGATGTGCTGTATGCAGCATCAAGGGGTGCTAAGCTTAGGAGAGACAGTGGTGCGATCATGTGGACGCTTGGTCTACTGCCACCTACTGGATAGGGATCCTGCTGTGTATGACTGCAGTTGGTAAAAGTCTTATGCCAGTTGCACTCGACCGATATGCCACTCGATAGTCTTCACGGGCTCATTCACTCTAGCGGGTGAATCGGATCCGTGAAAACTGACCCGATTCTCCGGTCCGTGGAAAGATAGGACATGTCATATCTTTCCACAGATCACTGACAGGACTCCGCCGGCGCACACTGTCATGTGCATGAGGCATTAGTGCTCTCACTTCTGCTCTTGTTGCATTTTCTTTTACGGAAAACACCTTTAGGTCCCCTAAAAATTTAGCGTATTTTCCGTCTGGATTTGTGGGCGTAAAATCCACAGCAGTAGACTGTTGCAGGCTAGTGTATGAAATTTTAAGAAATCTACATTCTGCTGAACATTTTTGACACCAATTTTTTAATTTTCAGCATGTTTATTCTTTTCTGAATGTTCACAACAGATTTCACCCTTTTCAATGTAGAAGGGTAGAAATCCGCAATCTGCACTTAACACGTGTGGATTTTCCTGCAGAGACGTTGTGGAAATTCTGCAATAAATCCGCTGTATGACCTTCTTGAATGATTTTTGCTCACTCTAATGATCTATAGGCCGCGCCTTCACACGTGCGTAATACGGGTTCTTCTTTGCGCCTATATCTTCTACGGTTCATCAGAACGGGAGTGAGAGTGCCATAGAAGCCTGCGGTGCTCTAACACCAATTCTGATGAAACGGGAGAGGTCCAGGTTTTGTGTTTGTTATATGGGAGCAAGAAAGTCCCTGTGTTACAGCGGTGTGAAAGCGGTCTTAGGCTTTGTTTACATAGTGACCAATCAGATGGATGATGGTAGCCCTCGGCCCCAGCTGGCAGGTTCTGCTTTTGTTGGGTCAAATGAAAAACCAGCCTTATGTATTGCAAGCAATGACTGTAGTTGCTTTGTGGCAGGCTCGGTTGTTGTGGTTGAGCTCACAAATAGTCACGTGGCTTTTCACTGGTTCGCACTCTGCTCTCTCAGACTGGAATCCACTACATGGTGTTATTCTTGGCCAAGGGTTTTGCCCCATCCTTCTCCCCATGTCATTGTCCAGTCGTAAGGTATTTATAAACCAGCACAGCAGCAAACATCGTGGGAACATCCTGCCAGGCTAGCACTCCTCCTTATTTCTCCGATTCATCCTTTTCGCTCCTTTCCCTCCTCTTTGTGCAGACAGACACATGGTTTATTTGGCTGGGAGGGACTGATATGGGTTGCATTGCTGTTAGTGTCTTTGTTTCTATGTACAAGTGCAGATTTTGTTATATTGACAAAGTTAAATATTTCTGCTAATAGATACAAATAAAGTATAATCGATCTGCTGGTGAATATTAATATAGATTCTTGAAATAATGTATGATAGTGAATGGCCCTACATTAATAGTCCGTGTATGTCTTAATTGTAAGTAAACACAAAAGTTTAGTAGCGTACCCTCCTGCTTTCTACATAGAGTTGGAGGGTATAGTATGGCTGTTGTGGGTTAATTTTTTTTTTTTACTTGGGACTATTTTATAAGTTCTGGATGGTAAAGTGATTCTTAAGTAAAATGTAGCCTTTTTTTTTTTAGCAGAATAGCAGGTTTTACAGACTACTGAGTGCTGGAGTTTTATTTTAGTGTTTTTCTTTAAATTTATCTAACTTGGTTGTTGGGTCTTTTATTTTTTTTACTCTCTGGGTAAATGTTTGACTTCTCTACTAAGCAGTAATTTGTACATGGCAGTTCTCCTTCCTTTAAGAACTTCTAAATCTCAGCACACTAGTCCCAGCTTTGTTGGCGTTTATCCATTGCAAGCAATGGGAGGGGGTGGGCACATTTCCTGACTGTACCCAGCTAATGGAAATTCACTTATTAACTAGGAAAAGGGAATTGGCGGCCAGACTGTGAAAAAATATATATATATACTTTAAAAAAAAATCAAGAGATGTAAAATTAAAAGAGAGACTTTTCATGTTTTGCAGTTCTCATGGGAAATGTGAACGCTTAGTAGTTAAAACCACTATGCGTAAAAAAAAGTTTTATATTTAAAAACGTATTTTATGTTATGTCTAATAGGTGTGTTAAAGATCTATTAACCATAGCAGTGCACATGACTGTACACACATTTCATTGGTTTATGAGTTATTGAAGTCCTCAGCGGGGTTCTTTGCTCACTAGATCACCCTTTTGTGTTGGTTGTTTTCCAGCTCCGGAGAATGCAAGAGATGATTGCACATATGCAGGCTCAGATGAGGCTGAAGCCCCCCGGAGATGAGTGAACTGCTCTTTTAAGGTATGGCAGAACCTGCGTGAAAAAACAGACAACAATTTATGCATGCAGCACACTTTTGAAGACTACGAATACTGGATCTGGGGATGTTTTCCTTTAAAGTGGTTGTCCCACGAATGAAAGAGCCAGTAAAATTATAAACAGCGCCCCCTGCTGTTCTATTAGAAAGGGTCTGTGCACTTCCATCCAGTGAGGCTTTCACTGAAGGACACACATGCGCAGAAACAGACAATGTCCTGCTGGATCTAGCTCTGTAATATCGGCGCATTGATCCAACTGGTGTTCTTTGCCTGTCTCCTCTACTCCGCTTTCTCACTGCTTCTTTGCGATAAAGCTGAGCATGAGCAGTAGCATGAAGTTTCCATGAGAGCTGGGGATTCACTACGTACAGACATCATGCACGTTCTTTTCATCCCAGCAGGGGAAATGGGGACTATATACACAGCAATGAGACAGCTGGGGGAGGGCCAATGGGAAAGGCATTATGGGACTTGTAGTAAACCGCCTTTCTAGTGCTGTTACATGTGCCCCCTCTAGATCCCTGCACAATCTCCTCCTGATCGACATGGCGCAGAGTGAAAAGAAGTAAGTAGGAAAGAAGGTACACCTGCTAAACTTTATACACTGTAAAACCTTCCTGTCACTATTGCTACCTATTGGGAAGATTTTAGGAGAAAAGTCTGTTGTGGGACTATCTCTTTAACAAACGTCGCCCCTCCCCTTCAGACAAACCTCCTAGACCAGTTTTGGTGTCTGGTTATCCTTCCCCAGCCATATTAAAGAGGCTCTGTCACCAGATTTTGCAACCCCTATCTGCTATTGCAGCAGATCGGCGCTGCAATGTAGATAAGAGTAACGTTTTTATTTTTAAAAAACGAGCATTTTTGGCCAAGTTATGACCATTTTCGTATTTATGCAAATGAGGCTTTCTAAAGTCCAACTGGGCGTGTTTAAAGTAAAAGTCCAAGTGGGCGTGTATTATGTGCGTACATCGGGGCGTTTTTACTTCTTTTACTAGCTTTGCGTTCTGACGAGAAGTATCATCCACTTCTCTTCACAACGCCCAGCTTCTGGCAGATCACGCTGTGACGTCACTTCCTGCCCCAGGTCCTGCATCGTGTCGGACGAGCGAGGACACATCGGCACCAGAGGCTACATTTGATTCTGCAGCAGCATCGGCGTTTGCAGGTAAGTCGATGTAGCTACTTACCTGCAAACGCTGATGCTGCTGCAGAATCAACTGTAGCCTCTGGTGCCGATGTGGCCGACACGATGCAGGACCTAGGGCAGGAAGTGAGTGACGTTACAGCGTGATCTCTCGAGAACACGCTGTGTGTCTGCACTGCCAGAAGCTGGGTGTTAACGAACAGAAGTGGATGATGCTGATTCGTCAGCATCATACACTCCCATTCCTAACGCCTAGCTAGTAAAAGAAGTAAAAACGCCCCGATGTACACACATAATACACGCCCAGTTGTACTTTTACTGTAAACAAGCCCACTTGGACTTTTGCAAGCCTCATTTGCATAAATACAAAAATGGACATAACTTGGCCAAAAATGCTTGTTTTTAAAAAAGAAAAACGTTACTGTAATCTACATTGCAGCGCCGATCTGCTGCAATAGCAGATAGGGGTTGCAAAATCTGGTGACAGAGCCTCTTTAACACTACAGTGACCTTGCTGCTATGTACATAGATCTGATCAGTGGTAAAACCTTTCTGGTAGTGAAAGGGTAAAAAGCTCCTTTTTTACTAGCTGGATTTTACATTTTAATTGTTTTGATTATATTCTCCTCAGTGACCTTGTTTCTGGAGCCCACATTCCATGACCGAAATAACCAGCTACACTCCCACCTCCCCATATGTAGCGCAGTAGAACAACATCTGTCTCTTTACCCCTTATCATTATAGGCCAGTAAGCTGGGGCAAAACAGTCTTCATGTTAATGCCTGTTTATTTTCAGCTAGAACAATGTGTCAAGGAAGTAATTATTGAACAGTATTTTATCTATTTCAATAATAACATGTTACATGGTGGGTACTTAATAAATCTACCCCTGGTACCCCTGTTGTACCATATAAATGGCATCGATTTTACATTCCCCTGCTAGGGTTCGGTACCGCTGTGTTTATTTTGAGCATTTTTAATGCTTGGCTGAGACATCACTATAAACAATAAAATAAAATTCAAATAAGATATAAAAATAAATAAAAAGTCTGAATTTTTTTTAACCACTGCCCTAACCCACCTGCATCGTCAGTGGCCATTCACTGTGACATAGATGCATTTTACATGGACATTGTGCACCCACTTAGTAATGCATCCATATGGGCAGCACGGTGGCTCAGTGGTTAGTACTCTTGCCTTGCAGCGCTGGGTTCGAATCCAACCACAGGACAACACCTGCATGGTGTTTGTAAGTTCTCCCCGTGTTTTCCTGTCACACCCCAAAAACATGCCATAGGGATTTTAGATTGTGAGCCCCAATAGGGACAGTAAGTACTGAAAACCTCTATACATCGCTGCGGAATATGTTTGCGCTATCTAAGTAACAGAAATAATCACAAAATATGCTTTATTAAATCCACACAAATTATCTGTCAATTGTTTTGATCTCCTTGGCCTCGTCCCCATCTGCTTTTATGACTACAATAAAAACTTCTACACAAGGGTGCTTTGCGTCCAGTTACAGATCCTCCATACCACCTAAAGGCAGGTGGTGTGTTAAAAAATAAATAAAAAATGGAGACCTTTGTTCCCAGGCATTGTAGCCAAGATGTAAGTTGGTATAGTTATACACAAGAGGGTGCAGGGATTATTTTGCGACAAAAATTTGTCTGTTTAAACTAATTACATAAAATTATTAAAATGGCAAAAAAAGAAGGAAATTTGCATTTTTTTCTTATTCCCATTTTCCCCTGTATGAAGTTTGAAGATACTGGTTCTGTTTTTGTACAGCCCCATCTATGCCACAATGTGTCATACAAAAGGGAAAATTTTGCTGTGAACATTCAGGCATCAGCCTTGGTCTTGAAAGGGTTAAGCAGCCATATTTCCTATATATATAGTCTTTCGTTATGAGGATAACTTGGATGTACTGAAGAAAGGCTCAGGTCTTTGTACAATTGCCATTGCATTAAGACATAAAAAAAAAAAATGTAACATCTGGTCACCTTTACAGGGTGAACGGCCAATAAAACAAACTTATCGAATTTGCACTAAAGGTTCCTCCTCTTGAGGATTGCAGCATGTTTGTTTTTAGGATCCAGATTTCTGTTTGTGAACATAGGTGTTTGGAATGGTAATTTTCCAACAATCACAAACAAAAAAAGCTTAGGGTGTATTCACACGTGGCAGATTTGTTGCAGAAATTTACACAACCGAAAATCCGTTACATTCGTGTAAATGAGATTGTCTGCAAGATTAATAGGACAGTCACAATTTTTTTTGCAAAAAATCTGCCAAGTGTTAATCTACCCTTACCATCCCATTCTCCGTTTCAAAATACCACCCTAAATTTTGCATCTATCCCTGAGATCTTTGACAGGAAGACTCCGCTCATTGAGCAGGCAAGACTCTGACCTGGGGTCATGTGAGGTTTAGATCATCTGAAGATTGCACATATGGCAGACAGCTGTCTAACCAAATGACTTCAGTAGCTACCAAAAAACAACCCTGTCAGCTTCTAAGTGTGCATGATGGGTAACATTGCTTTCTTCTTTGCCGATATCTTTCCTAGTTGGGAAGCGCGGTTGTCTGTGGTAGGAATAAAGTAGGCCTTTGTCTTCTAGTTTGTAATGGTGAAGCACAAAGCCAAAACCATGCAATACATGCTGGTTTTAACCATGACTTTTCCCCTTTTCCAGACTTTTTTTAATGTATTTTTAACCTGTGAAATAGAACTGGTTTCCCTGATGTTTTTTTTGTTCCCCAATGTCCAGTGTGAAAATAACATCATTCAGATATCAGGGATAGAGCATAGTGCACTTAGAAACAAAATGCAGCCTCTTCTGGAAAACACCCAGCTAATAATAATAATAATAATCATTATTTATATAGCGCAAAGATACAATTTAGAGGGAACATAAACAGGCAATATCAGACATTACATAGTCACCAAGCTGATTTACAATTCAGACAGGAGTATTGAGGGCCCTGCTCCCAAGAGCTTACAATCTATGAGGAAATAACGGAGACACAAAGTGTAAAAGTGCTTGTTCAGTACAATGGTCCAGACATATTTTATACACATGGGGTGGTACATATAAAGCTGCATGAGCCGGTCACCAGCCAATATCCGTGTATGGCGGACATGAAATGCAGTACAGTGCAAGGAGTGTGAGGGAATCTTATTCTGATGACAAATGGGGCCAAGGGAAGGAGTCAGATTAGGGAATGTTATAGGCCTGTCTAAAAATATGTGTTTTCAGGGCACGTTGATTGTCCGGGGTAGCACATTCAGAGGACTGGTGCAGCACGAGAAAAATCTTGGAGACGGGAGTGGGAGGTTCGTATTATGGAGGATTTTAATCTAAGGTCGTTGGCAGAACGTAGAGCCAGAGTAGGCTGGTAGACAGAGATGAGGGAGGAGATGTAAGGAGGTGCAGCACTGTGGAGAGCTTTGTGGGTGAGAGTAATAAGTTTGAATTTTATTCGGAAGGGAATGGGCAACCAGTGCTGTGACTGGCACAGATTAGACTGGTTGGTGTAGCGGTTGGTCATAAATATGAGCCTGACTGTTGCATTGAGGATAGATTGGAGAGGGAAGAGTTTGGTGAGGGGAAGACCGATTAGTAATGAGTTACAGTAGTCAAGACTAGAGCGAATCAGAGCAACAATAAGAGTTTGACTGTTTCCTCAGTAAGAAAAGAGCGGATTCTGGAGATTTTATTGAGGTGAAAATGACAGGAGCATGTAAGTGATTGAATGTGAGGAGTAAAGGAAAGATCGGAGTTAAAAATAACCCCGAGACAGCGGGCGTGCTGCTTAGGAGTTATGATAGTGCCACACACTGAGATGAGACATCAGGTTTAGGGAGGTTAGTAGACGGTGGGAACACAAGGAGCTAAGTTTTAGAAAGATTCCGTTTCAGATAGAGAGAGGACATGATGTTAGAGACAGCGGATAGACAATCACTGGTGTTTTGTATTAGAGCAGGGGTGATGTCACGGGAAGAGGTATATAATTGGGTGTCATCAGCGTAGAGATGGTGCGGGAAGCCAAATCTGCTGATGGTTTGTCCAATAGGAGCTGTGTAGAGAGAAAAGAGGAGCGGACCTAGCGGATAAGGCGAGAGTAGACCAAGCGTTTCAAGAGTTGTTTTTTTCAGTAATGGGTTTATAATGGCATGTTTAAAAGAGGAGGGAAAGATACCAGAAGAAAGAGAGAGGTTAAAAATTTTAGTGACTAGTGACAACTGGGGAGAGGGACTGGAGGAGGTGTGAGGGGACAGGGTCACTAGGACAGTTAGTGGGACGAGAAGAAGAGAGGAGCCTAGAGACATCTGTTATTTTTAAAAATCCTGTGGATTAACCAATAAAATCCGTATACTTCAGTTAAATTAACCTAATGGAAAAAGTTGAATTACAAAATTTCACAAATGTTTCCTAGTTTTCGCCAAACATGAACTGATTTACAGAACATTAAAAATGTTCATTTTTTCCTAGGTATTTTTTTATCCTTCTAAATTTCTCTCTCCATCTTTTTATTGCATTGAAAATGTTTCCTTCTGTACGTGGAAAATCCTGTAATTTTCTAGTTTTGTAAATCCTGTCTGCAAACAGTCACTTGGCAGTTCCCGTGGCCTTAAATTTAGTAAATGAAAACAAAGTTATAAATAGTATTTATATGAAAGTAGAACTTTGGCTTAGATAAATGGCCGTACAAGTCCCCGATTGTCCTCCAACAGCTTTCACTTTTCCTCCTTGTGATTTTTTTTTCCACCATTAAGAGATCTCTTCCTGCAGACATCTGCAGCCGAATACAAACTCTTCTATGTCCATATCCACTAAGCAGTACTGAGGACAAGGTCTGCCTGTTACTAACCTTCAACACAAATACTAGGCACGTATATGTGTTGTGTGGCCAGTCAAAGGGTTATTCGAATATTAGAAATGTATGACATATCCACAGGATATGCCATAAATGTCTGATAAATGCAGGTCCTAGAGCACGGGGGTCCCCCCACCCCATCTTACCTGGGTTGTGTGTTGGTTTCAGTGGAATAGCACACACTAACATTTTTGGATATGATGAATGAGATGAGACACAGGACAGTTTGGATACATGTTGACCGTTGTGTATGAAGCCTAATCTTGTGTGAACATTCCCATATATCTCTAGACTCTTCGTTTAAACCAGGGGAATGAAGTTGCTCATGACAACCAGATTCCCTCAACAGTATAATAATAGTAAACAAGCATCTCAATAGCCATCATAGGCAAATGCATGGTTTTCTTTATTTTCTGTATGCTTTTATTTTGTTTTCTTATTTAAAGCAGCGTTACCCATTTAGGATTAATTGAAACCCAGTAAGGGGTTCCCCAGAAGAAAACTTTACTTTAAATGCAGGGAATGGTTGGTTGATCCTTTTTCTCTTTTATAAATGCTTGGTGTGGGATTAACACAACATTCAACAAGTGTGAAGCGTTTAATGTTTTCTATGCTTTTCCATTCACTGTCACTGGCAAAAACTATTCTGACATCACTATATAACACTCAAATGAATATAGAGACTTTTGTGTGACTGTTGATGACACAATTTTGTGACATAATCACAATAGAGCTCTGGCTAGGAAAAAAAGACTATTTCTATTCTGAAATCATCACAGTAGGACACAACTAAAGAGAAAAACTCTACTGTGACATCATAACAACATAATACAGCTAAGGAATAAAGATAAACACTATTGTGATATCATCACAGTAAAACACTACCTTGGAATAAAGACAAACCATTCTACACCACATCACATGACATCATCACAATAGATGTCTGCCTACAGACACAGTTGTAACAACATTACAATAGAACACAGACAATGTATAAAGACTATTGTGACATCACATTATTACACTCCATATATAAAAACGGTAAAACAGAGTAAAGGAAAACAGCAAAACACTATTGTGACATACTCCCAATAGTACACCGTTAAAGGGGGTTTTCCCATGAGGGATATTTATAACATATCCACAGGACATGTGATAAATGTCAGATAGATGCGGGTCCCACCTATCTCTAGAACGGAGTCCCCTAAACCCTGTTCTAGCTTTTTGTGCTCACGCTGACTCCCGACCACTTCCTGATTACATGGTCAGGAGTTACGGAAACAGCGTAACTGGCTGAGCTACGCTGTGTCTGTAACTTCCATAGTAGTGAACGGCAGTTACGGAAGAAACGTAACGTGATCTACATTGCTTCTGTAACTACTATTCAGTTCTATGGGAGTTATGGAAACAGCGTAGTTCAGCGAGTTACGCGGTTTCCGTAAATTCCGACCATGTAATCGGTAAGTGGCTGGGAGGTAGCGTGAGCACAAAAAGATAGAACGGGGGTTTAGGGGGCCCTGTTCTAGAGATAGGTGCGGGTCCCAGAGGTGGGACCCGCATGTATCTGGATACGTCATAAATGTCTCTGATGGGAAAACCCCTTTAAGAAAAAAGTACTATTGTAAATATTACCATATAACACACTATACATGAATACAGAGACTATTGTGACATCACAATAGAACACAGCCTACAAATAAAGAAAAACTGTGTAGTGACAAGGAACTCTTCCTAGGATAAAAAACTAAAATCACTGTGACATCACAACAGAACATAACTAAAGAGTAATAGCACAGCACAGTTGTGACATCAGCACAATAGAAATCTACCTAGGAAAATGCATATGATGTCACAATAAAGACCAAAAATTATTGTGACATCATCATAATAATGAACAATCTATTAACCTTAATGACTGCCCATATGCGTTTTTATGGTGGTCATTAAGGGTACTTATGCCACAGCGCCGTGAAAAGGCGGCCCTGTGACATAAGCCTGGCACGGTTGTCCCGTGCTGGCTAGGAGGGTGTCAAGCTGCCTAAAGACAGCCAGGATCCTGTTCTAATGGCTGGGATTGAAGTTTGCTTCATTCCTGCCCATTTAACCCCTTAGATGCCGCGGTCAACAGCAACTAAGTAGTTTCAGAGTAAGGGGGCTCCCTCTGTCACCCCATCGGCACCCCGTGCCACAATCGCAGGGTTCCAATGGTTTTTATGGCAGTCGGGCACCTAACAAAAGCCCCTTGGTCTGCCTTTTGAGTATACCTATGCCTTGTGTATGCCAAAGGCAGGTCCTAATAGAATGCCTGTTGTCCGTTTTACACTGACGGGCACAATACAGAAGTATAAAAGCAATTCAAATGATCGCATAGTAAAGTTCCATAGTGGGAGTAAAAAAAAAAAGGTAAAATGTATTTTAATGAAGTTAATAATAAATAAATTAAAAATCACAAGTAAAATAAAAATGAAAAACCCACTTTTTCCCCTTACAAAATGCTTTATTATTAAAAAAATAAAATTTAAAGAGCTACATATAATTGGTATGGCCGTGTCCTTACGACTCGAACTATATAACGATTACGTTATTTCACCCGCATGGTAAACACTGTAAAAAATAAAATAATAAGCAATTCCAGTATTGCCGTTTTCTGTTCATCCTGCCTTCCAAAAAATGCAAGAAAAAAAGATCAAAAAGTCGTATCTACAATGCATTCGGAAAGTCTTCAGACCCTTTTATTTTTTCACATTTTATTATGTTGAGGCCTTGTGCTAAAATAAAATTCAAGTTTTTCCCCATCATTCTGCACTCAATACCCCATAATGAATACGTGAAAGCAGAATGTTAGTAATCTTTGCTCATTTATTGAAAAGGAAAAACTAAAATATTATATTGACATAAGTATTCAGACCCTTTAGGAAAAAATAGGAGGACTCCTCCATCTCACCGTTATGTGGGTCCAGGTATGGACTGCGCTCGGATCCTACGTGGAGGCCCAGAAGAAATTTGATCCAGCGCTGGTTGATTTAAAAGGAAACAATGTTCCAACCAACTTTATTCGTACAAATGGTAAAATCCGATGGAAGTAAGGGTAGTTACATCAGCAATAAGCCTACGCGTTTCAGACAGATCACCTGTCCTTAGTCATGGCACAAACACCCTTACTTCCATCGGATTTTACCATTTGTACGAATAAAGTTGGAACATAGTTTCCTTTTAAATAATAATCATTATTTATATAGCGCCAACATATTACGCAGCACTTTACAATTTAGAGGGAACATGAAACAAACAATAGCAGACATTACATAGTGACAAAGTTAATTTACAATTCAAACCACAGGACCCTGCTCGCAAGAGCTTACAATCTATGAGGAAATAAGGGGGACACAAAGTGTAACAGTCTGTTCTGTACAATAGTCCAGCCATTTTTTATACACAAGCGGTGGTACAATAAAGCTGCATGAATCAACCAGCGCTAGATCAAATTTCTTCTGTTCTATTCTATTCAGACCCTTTACTCAGCACTCAGTTGAAGCACTTTTGGCAGCGATAACAGCCTCCAGTCTTCTTGGGTATGATGCTACAAAGTTTTCACACCTGGATTTGGGGATTTTCTGCAGATCCTCTCAAGCTCTGTCAGGTTGGATGGGGACCGTCGGTGGACAGTTATTTTCAGGTCTCTCCAGAGATGTACGATTGGGTTCAAGCCAGGATTCTGGCTGGGCCACTCAAGGACATTCACAGAGTTGTCCCTAAGCCACTCCTGTGTTGTCTTGGTTGTGTGCTTAGGGTCATTGTCTTGTTGGAAGGTGAACCTTCATCCAGTCTGAGGTCCAGAGCACTCTGGATCAGGTTTTCATTAAGAAAATCTCTGTACTTTGCTCCATTCATCTTTCCCTCAACCCTGACCAGTCTCCGTGTGCCAGCCTCTGAAAATTACCCCCACAGCATGATACTGCCACCACCATGCCTCCAGATGCCTCCGTGCGCCAGAACAGCTACTCTGTTCCTATTCGCTTGAACAGGAGTCACTGACTGGAGTCCTCTGCTTCCAGCAGGGACATCCGGTGCCCGAAAGCAACCAGAGCAGTTGCTCGGTGAGGGGTCTGTGCGTGGACAACAGGATTATGGAGGCCACTATGCTCTTGGGAGCTTTCAGTGCAGCAGTGCTCCCAAGATCTGAGGCACAGATCTTCTCCAGATCTGTACCTCCACACAATCCTGTCCCTGAGTACTATAGGCAGTTCTTTCCTCCTCATGGCTTGGTTTTTGCTCTGATATGCATTGTCAGCTGTGAGACCTTATATAGACAGGGGTGTGACTTTCCAAATCATTTCCAATAAAATGAATTTACCACAGGTGGACTCCAATCAAGGTATAGAAACATTTCAAAGATAATCTAGAGAAATGGGAGGCCCCAGAGCTAAATTTCAAGTGTCATAGCAAAGGGAATACTTATGTCCATGCAAAATTTGAGTTTTTAATAAATTTCTAGAACTCTGGTTTTACTTTGTCACTATGGCGTAATGAGCATACACAAAGGGTGAAAAACTAGAATTTTTATTTATTTTAGCACAAGGCCTCAACATAACAAAATGTGAAAAAGTGAAAGACTCTAGACTCTAGCCTAAGTTGCATGCCGATTTATTATATATTATTGCTATACTGGTGATTGGGATGAATGCATCGAGCTGGATGCGGTCATGCTCCTGTCGGGCAGAGTTAGCACATGCCATCTGTCATACAATGACAGCGTTGGTGCTTCTCTTGCTTCGGTTTTATAGGCTGTTTGTATGTAGTTTCCTTCCAGCAGAGGGCGCTTCGTGGGCGTGCACAGGACTTGAGTAGAGGGGAAGCTTGGCTGTGACTACTGAGAGGAGAGTGTTCTGTATGGGGATTGTGGCTACTGAGTGCAGTGGGGGGATTGTGTCTATGATGGCTGTGAGGGCTTTTGGCTGGGGGATGTAGCTGTTACTACTGACGGGTGGATCTACTGTTGGGAATGTTGCTGTGACTACAGGAGATTTTGGTGCCTGCTGTGACTAATAAGGAAGTTGACAATCGGCTTCTGTGACTACTATGTGAAGTAGGAGGAGAGCGCTGCACATAATTTTTAGGGTAGAGTCTTAATAGTGTGATAGAACCCCACCGTGACTGTACTACAGTAAAACTATATGGCGTTTTTGCCGCAATCATGGTAAAACTTTAGCAAAATACGCATGTATTTACATGTGGTTTTTCCATAGTGCAGTAATTGTGCGACTTTCTGCTGCACCACTATTACCCCATGTGAATGTGCTCTTACAACTAGGGTTGGGGGCACTGACTTACTGGAGGGGCAAAACCTCAGCCAGGGTGTCCTCATCTGAGAGCCAAATGAATGTGTTATTTTCCAAGTTCCTTGCTAGAAGTGAAAGCTGTGCATCTAGTAGAGGTTTGTCAATAACGGTTCATAGCAGCCTACAGCCGTCTTTATAGTTGATGCTTCTTTAGGACATTTAGGATTCTAGGCATATCAGATAAGCAGGATCACCCCCCCCCCCCCGCCACCACCACCTATGTTGCCAAAGAGTGAATGAGTGGAGTGCTCTCAGCTGATATTTGTCAACGGAGATGGCTTTGTCTTTTATTCTTTTACACGCTGCCCAATGGACTGATTCCCCCGAACATGTGAACGCTTTGTTTCATTGCTGCCTGATTTGTGTTACAAATTGAACACAAATATTGACTTAACCATTATAAAGACATGGATCAGCCTTCTCATTCAGTTACAAAGCCCGGCAAGGATTAAGCAGAGTATCTGAAGTATGTGCATTCCTTGAGCTGTGGTGTAATGACTGGTAGTTGTGTGAATCCACACAGACCTAAAGCCACAGCGCTGACGGTGTGCCCAGCTGTACACCCGTCTGCTCTCTGAAGTCTAATAAGTGGATTGCTCCAAAATACTGAATATAGACATAAGAGGTTTGTTTATCTGCCCCCTTACCACGGCTGCCAATTTTAACCCTGAAGTGCCCGGCAGCCAGTTGTTTATGCTGCAGGAGGTAGATTAGTCTGGTACGGGCACACAGCTGTCCTGGATGAGTCAGGAATCGGATTCCAGACTGTGACTCTCTCCTAAACATTATACCATGTATTTACAGGAGCCCTTTAAGTTCTGTTTGTTGCCAGGATTTTAGTAGTCGCAGCAAAACGGAGCCATTTTTTAGTAAAAACCGCCACAGTTTTGCCGCCATTACAAAAATTGGGGAACAAAATCGCTAAAAAAAAAAAGCCTCCCGTAAATACAGCTACACACATTTTGTGAAGTAACAGCTTGAACTTTTTCTTGTTATATCCCATGTCTTTCGTTTTGATGCGACTGTCGATTAACAATTCTATCACAGGTGTTGTGTTACAAAAAGATTCTGTTCAGCCCCAGGTCTCATGCACGCGACTGTATGGAAAATGTGGCATCATATGGCACTATGTGGTCATGCAAAAAGTGCACCACTGAAGTTTTGTGTAATAACATATTTTTTTCTGATTGTTTTCATGTGTACTCGGCACAGCTTGCATATGATTTCATGTGGATTCCGTATAAAATAAAAATAAAAAATACTGAATTTCTACCTGTTTTTCCTATTGATGTACCTGTTGTTTAGGGATGATAAATGGTACTCATACGACACATTTACAGAGGTTTCTCACTGAGGCAATTTTCAGTCTCCACCGACATCTATGAAGGAAAAGGAACTTGCCACCTATCAGAAGCCAATCCTGAATTGGTCTTGGTGGGAGATTTCAGAAATGCCCATGAAGGCAAACAGATGAGCAGTTAATAGCTATTTGCTTACTCTGAATCAGTATTTATACAACCTTCTACAGTGTCCCCTGCGGTAGCGTTCTCTTAAGTCTCAAACAGAGTTTCTACCTGTTCTCGCTGTAATTGCTGTTTGTTTGTTTTTTTGTATCTGAACAGGGTCCTGGAGCGACATCAAGCGGATCCCAACCCAGATACAATTTTGACAGCTGGGCCCCAATTGCAACGGAACAAGCCTGGCCCTGTTGGCGTCTGTCCTCTTTTCTATCTTTGCTTACTTGTAGCCATGTAACTTGTTTATGTGTTTTTTTCATACTCACGTATTTGATATTAGCGTTCAGCATATAACACAAGTGCAAGAGGCCCGTGCTCCTGGCTCAAGGTTTTAATTTTTAACCATCTGCTACAGGCAGGAAATTGCACATTTTTCTCTTCTTATGTTTGTACTTGCACTGTCCAGATCATTATTGTTCACTCCTTCAGTGTCACGTTCACAGAATTTTTCTTCTAATTATGTTTATTGTGATGTGCACATAAAACTGGGCTATTCATCCAAACCATGGATATGAAATTTATACCTGCACACTTGTTGTATTTGTAAGGTACGATACTGGTTTTATGTCCTGGCAGACAGGACCGGAGGCGTAAGAATTAATGGTACCAAGTGCCTTCCGAAAACCCAGTCCTGTTTGTAGCTACCCACAAGGATGTATGCCATTGACCAGTAACCGCTGTTAAACCAACCAGTGCCTTCATTTTATTTCACTGTCTTAGTTTAACGCCATTTAACAGTGTACGGTTTGCAACCTTACTCTTCTCCTTTTTTACAATGGTAGATTATAGGATTTTCTGAGGAAAGAGCGCTTTTTGCCATAGGCACTTAAACAATGCTTTGTGGAAAATCTGTACTCTTGTGAGAAATCTCCTGACATACCTATCTCATGCAGCATAAATAACCCGCTGGGTGAAAGTAAAGATAAAGATCAGGTATGCCGAGTACTCTTATATGCTGAAACACTTTCTGTATATTGTATTTTTTCAATCTGGACCTGGAAAGAACAGGGAATAGTGTTCAGGATCTGTGACTGTGTTTACCAGATATGAATGAGATAATGACGTCATCACTTCTGCAATGGATTGTATTAGGAACAGGTAATATCCTGATATTCTGGCCTTACAGATCACAAATCACGAGTCCTTAAATAATGAGGTCAGTTACTTTTCAGGCCTGGCGTTTACACATTATTCAATTCCTCTTACAAGGTTGCACTCTCTTCCTGCCGCTATGCCTCAGCAGAAGAGGGGTTAACCCTGGCAAGATTTGACTTGTTATATATTAATTTATGTAGTAACACAATCCTCCTACTTCGGGTATTTTTTAGCAGGTGCAAAACCATTACTTACGAATGACCAATTTTCTTTCTTGTATTAAACCCTGACTGAAGTAACATCTAATAAACTGTACAGATGATCACATCTCCGTATGGCACGTTTTTTTATTCCAACCCTTTTTAGTGTAAAGGAATATGGATATAAGACAGTTTCAGTATGTGACCAATTCTAACTAGCCTTGGCTATATTTCTGGAAATATATGTGCAGTGAATCCCAAGCGGTCCTTTTTTTCAGAGGCAGCGAGAATCATTTTCACTGTCCATGTGTACATCTACCCATTTTAGCAGAAGGACCCTCATAACTATCTGCAGTGAACCTATATATATACCCTAGGTGTCATGATTTTTTATTATATTGCTTTTAATAAAATATAAACAAAAATTGTATTTATTAGTGTTGTCACGTTCTAATTTTTACTGTGTTCAAACTTTTACTTCTCTATGGGGGCTGCCATTTTTTTTTCATCTCTGTATGTGTCGATTAACGACACATACAGAGATGGAATACGGCACATACAACCCCATACAGAATGTGAACGGGAGCTGTTCCATTCTCTGAAGCGTACGCCGTCTGTGTGGGAACGGAGCATGCGCCGCACCCACACAGACCAAAACGAAGCTCGTCCATAGAGCGAAATCCAGCGCCATTTTCATGTGGACCGGAAGCCGCTGCCGGACAGTAAGATGATGACTTCCGGCCGCGGCTTCCGGCCATATGTTCAGGTGCAAGGAATAGGAACGTAGACCAGTGGAGGCGGCAGGTAATTTATGTTCGTGTATGTGATGTGTGTATTATGTTCGTGTGATACTGTCTGCTGAGCCATGTATCTAATCCTCCTACACTGTGCAGTCGCTCAGAAAATGGCGGCACACAGTGTAGGAGGTTTGAAGATTCAAACCCTTCCTTCTCCTGGAACTAGCCAAAAGAATGGAGGGGGGATTGTGTGAGGACACTAGAGAAAAGTGTGTCCACCCCAAATTTGCAGCATAAATCAATGAGGTTGCTTTACCAAAGTGACCATGCTGCAATTTTGGGAATTGCTCCCTCTAGTGCCCAACACATGGAAATGTTATAAATTAGAATCTAATTTACATTTTTTTAAAAGTCAGGAAATATTATAAACAATGTGTAATCACTCAAATACTAATTGTTTAACTGAAAAAAAAAATAATTTCTAGCAACACATTCCCTTTAAGGGTCAAGAGTCTGTTCACACATAGCGGCCAAATTGATTGTAAATGGCAGTGCGGTTTTGCAGGCAAAAACCGTTTGCTTATTAAGTCAATTTAAAAAGTGCGACAATTTGTGTTAAAACTGCATGACGTTGTGGTTTTCGGCCGCTATGTGTGAGCTTATCTTACAGGGTGAAGCCATGTGTGTCCGTTGCAATGTTTTAACATGATTTTTGAAAAATCACAGAAAAACCGCACCAGAACCATTACATGTGGATTCACCCTTTGTAAATGCACCTCAAGGCCTTATGCTCGTGGCTGTATTAAAGGGAACCTGTCACCAGCATTTCACCTATTGAACTTTACTTACACCTCACTGGCCGCTGCTATCAAAAGTTCATCGCCGTTATCCCCTCTCCTAAACTCCTCCTCCGACTGTACATAACGGTCTGTAAACATTTTGCGCTTTTTATCGTAATAATCCGGTGTCCCTTTGTGCGCACACCAGAATAGGACATCAATGCACAAGCGCGGGATTTTGTGTGCTGGGGGAAGGCGAGGAGCTGTCAATCTTACTTTTGCTGAGGCGGGGTAAACTCGGAAAGACTTGAGGAATGAAGATATGACTCTTTTCAAACGAAGATATGACTCTTTTATGCTCATTAGCATACGGTGTGGGAACACTAAAAACTGACTACTAAAGCTACAGAGCCGACTAAGAAGACAATTCTAGGTTATGCAGTAGTGATTTTTCACCCACTACCTCGTGGTATTGCTGGTTTAACAGGTGAAATGCTGGTTACCGGTTCCCTTTAAGCTCCTCTATAACCTCCGATTTGTATGAAGCCAAAATAGGGCATCCATATGCTACTGTGGGGGACTACTGTACGGCTGTACTTCATATGGAGGCAAAAAAAGGTTTCACTGTCTGTTTCCGTACAAATACGACAGGAAAAAATTGTGCGATCAGGTGCCATATTACAGATGTATTCTCCCCACTCAGCCTCCGTTCTCCACCATATGTATGTGGGCATTCTGCCAGCAAACTCTGAAACGACTTCTCAAGGGTGGAATAAATAATCCGTTAACTTGGCAGAATCTTCCTGTGCCATGCCTTTTATATATTAACTTGTGCTGTAGCTTCTTCCAAACAGAAATAGGTATAGATTCATACCCCGAATATTTTCCCAGTGTAACCAATTCTTACTTGTAATATGGCAGTGTCACAAATTAACAAGTTGGTTGTATCTCCGCATGTTTGGTTATTTATGGGCATCCTCCTGCAGCTGGTTGGGGATGTAAACCTTCTTATCCTGCTAACTGCCTAACCAGAGCACGGTGAAATATTATATTTAGGTCTGTTATGACAAGTAACAACTCATGCACTAATTGTGCTAGACTAAAACATACTAGAATCAAAGTACATATATAATGTGCACTTTGTGGCGTCTTCTAAATTTGTGGTTTGTAACTGCTTAGAAAAAGGAGAGCTATTGGTACACTTGTATGGTTAGTAGGTGTTAATCATAAACCACGCGTGAATAAAGATTAGTTTGTGCATCACCCTTTGAATTTTATGGACTGGAACTGCATATTTGCCACTTTGCCCTTCAGCCTGTAACAAATGATAGAAATAGTCAATATAAAAATGTACTATTCTTGATCGCTTTGAGACTTAAAAATTATGATAATTTTAGACTCCTCTGTATATAAAGTTTTATCTTATACAGTATTCTACATATGTGCTGGTAAGGTAGGTGCACAGATCTTCAGTTTTGTCATTAGAAATATTATAAACTGATACAGAAAATGTAGAAACTACATAACCTAAAAATTCTTCACAAATGGTACAAAGTTTGTAATGCACCTTGTTAAGTTGGTCCCCAAGCTGAGATCTCCACTTAGACATCTGTGTGTTCTGTTTACACGCTCGTGTCCATACAGTAACTTTTAAATGAATTGCCTGCAATAAAGGGGTTTTCCCATCAGGGACATTTATGGCAAATCCGCAGAATATGCCATAAATGTCAGATAGATGCGGGTCCTACCTTTGGGACCCGCACCTATCTCTAGAATAGGGCCCCCTAAACCCCGATCTACCTCTCTGTGCTCCGGCTGACTCGTGTGATTCCCGACCTGAGCTACGCTGTTTCCGTAACTCCCATAGAAGTGAATGGCAGTTGCGGAAACAGTGTAGCATGCGAGCTACGCTGTTTCCATAACTACCATTCAGTTCTATGAGACTTGCGTAGTCCCTGGCAGATGTACAGATGGAAAAATTAAAACCCCAAAATACATGGAAAACCTGAATGAAATCCTACTGCAGCCGTCAAGAGAACTTCAACACCAAAAATAAAGCCAAAGCTTTCCCTGATTGTACAGTGTTCCGGTAAATGTTGGCGGCAGGGCCTGAGAGGGGTAGTGGTGCATGATACAGGGATTCCAAGAAGGGAATGTGTCGCTAGAAATATTTTTTTTTTTTTTTTTTTAGTTAAACAGTTAGTATATAAATGATTACACATTGTTAGAATTTTTTCACAAGTCAGGAAATATTATAAATTAGATTCTAATTTATAACATTTCCATGTGCTGGTCACTAGAGGGAGCAATTCCCAAAATTGCAGCATTGGCATGTGGTAAAGCAACCTCATTGCTTTATGCTGCAAAATTGGAGAAGACACACTCGCTCTAGTGTGCTCAAACAATGCCCTCTCCTTTATCCTGGCTAGTGCCAGGAGAAAGGAGGGGGTCGAATGTTCAAACCTCCTACACTGTGTGCCGCTATTTTTTGAGTGAATGCACACTGTAGGTTCACTGAAGTGACAATTGAGTAAAATATACCTTTTATTAGTAACTCATTTTAAAAACAGGGGTAACACACCACTGTGAAATAAGCCCCACCGTGATAGTTTAAAAACGTATTAAACAGAAAACACTGAGTCATTATGATAAATATATCTCAGTGTTTGTAACAATGTTTCACTGACAACAGCATTTGACCTGGGCACAACAGTAGTACAATCCCCAAAGTGCACCAGTGTCCGTGAACAAAACACCGGAACTCCTAGCGCTGGGTGTAAAACAATGCTACTGTCCCCTATGCAGACATTCAGTATACAATGAAAGACCCTACGCGTTTCAGATACTCATCCTCAGGGGTCCGTATCTTGGTCACTCTGGCCTCATCACCAGCGATAATGGTATTCAACAGCAGATATTCTGCTGTGCGTCACGGGAAGATGCTCGTATCGATGTCAACGGCATACTTCATTGCAGGCGCTGGGTTACTATAAGCCCCAAACTCCACCCCTCGTTTTGGCGGCGATACATGAACTGACCAATCACAACACCCTCTCGATTCGTGACACCTGCCCATGTGACCCCCCGCCGTCAGCTGACAGCCAGGGGTCATCATCGGCCGCATCAAACCGAACGCGCAGGCGCAGTAGAAGCCAGGGACGTATCGCCCGGACTGCCAAGTAAGAGGAAGGTAAGAGCAAGCCGATAATTTGTTTGTGAGTATGTCTTGCGGGACAGTTACCCACCGCAAGTGTAAAGCCTCAAATAAGCAACTCTCTAGTTTAAAAACACATATTGGGTGGACAAGATAGCGGAATCCCTCCCATTTAAAATTTTTAACACAAGATCTCTAAATATGTTAACTGGCCAATATGGCCATATCAAACATAGTGAACTATGCAAAAAACAACCACCCACCCAAAAGGCCACCCGAGGTGAATATTGGCCGTCTAAGGAGGAGGAATGGTATAACATATTAAATAAAACAAGTATAATTAGTCTGCTCGTTTAAACCCGCTGGTTGTATGCATGCCAGTCTATGGATCCATTGGGCTTCTTTGCGTAGAATTAGGTTGTCCCAGTCACCTCCTCTTTTGGGGGGTCTAATGAGTTCAATTGCTTGAAACTTTAAACATGCTGCTTGGCCTTGGTGTTTGGCATGCACATGCTTAGATATTGGGGTGTCCCTAGCATGGATAATATCTCCGACATGCTCCCTTATCCGGCGCCGAAATTGTCGCGCCGTTTTTCCCACATAATTAAGGGGGCATGGGCATGTAATGAGGTAAACCACCCCCGCTGTTTTGCAATTGACAAAATCCCGAATGTTGTATTTCTCCTGTGTTGCAACAGTGGTAAAGCTATTCCCTTTGAGAATGAAGTCACAAGCTTTACAGCTACCACATCTAAAAGTGCCTGGTATTTGTCTATCCAGCCACGTACCCCTAGGTAAAATGGGGTCAAAACAGCTATGCATGACTCTGTCCCTGATGTTTTTCCCTCTCCGATACGTGACAGAGGGCCACTGTGTGATCTGATCAACCAAATCTGTGTCAGAACTGAGAATACGCCAATACCTTTTCAGGATTTGCATGATGTCATTTTGTTTAGAATCATATGTGCCTATGAGTCTCGTAACTTGTTCTTTTTTACGTTTTTTAGGAACCAGAAGACATTGCCTATCTGCGTCCCTTGCTCCCTCATAGGCCTTTCTGATTACACCCTTGGGGAAGCCTCTATCCTTCAATCTTATCTTGAGTTCCTGAGCCTGGCACTCAAAGTCACCCATGGAGCTACAATTCCTGCGTACTCTCATAAATTGGCCTTTTGGAATGCCACGTTTGAGGGGATAAGGATGACAACTGTTCCATTGCAAGAAACTATTGGTTGCTGTTTCTTTCCGGTGTACCTTTGTACGAATTGTACCTTCTCCTGTTTTTATAATTTTCAAATCCAGAAAAGACAATTCTTTTTCACTGATCTCACACGTGAACCTAAGCCCTATATCATTTGTGTTGAGGGCTGCTACAAAACTATGGAACTCCTCTGCTGTAGAGTTCCAAAGAAGCAGCACGTCATCAATATATCTAATCCATAGTCCAATGGACGAAGTCCATTTTGTAAAATTGTCCCCAAAGACAATTGTCTCCTCCCACCAGCCAAGAAATAAATTTGCATAGGTGGGAGCGGCAGGACTCCCCATTGCAGTGCCACATTGCTGATGAAAGATCTTGTCTTCAAAGATAAATATATTTTTTTCAAGAACGAATTGTAATAACTGCAAAACAAATTGGTTATGGGCTGCAAACTGAGTGCCCCTTGATCCAAGGAAGTACTCGATCGCCTTGTAACCCAATTTGTGAGGTATGGATGAATACAACGCCTCAACATCCAGGCTAGCCAACAGTGTGCCTTTCTCCAAAGAAATACCATCAATCTGTTTCAGAACATCCATAGTGTCACGTACATATGATGTGAGACTCAAGACAAAAGGGCGCAACACCTGATCAACATATGTACTCACATTTTGAGTTAGATTATTAATGCCTGAAACAATAGGTCTGCCACGTAAGGGGGGATACCCTTTGTGGATTTTGGGCAGGCTATAAAAAAATGCCATGATGGGAAATTGTGGAAACAGGAACCCAAACTCGCTAGCACTGATCAGAGATCTGCTCTTTGCATCACTCAGAATGCCCAGCAACTCTTTCTTGAACAGTGCTGTGGGGTTATCCTTCAAAATGGTGTAACAGTCAGGGTTAAGTAAAATGTCCTCACACATTTTTTTGTAGTCATCTCTGCCCATGACCACGATGTTCCCACCTTTATCAGATGCTTTTAGAACGATACTTTGTTTTTTCTCTAAGGTGGTCAGAGCTACTCTTTCGGACCAGGACAGGTTGTTGTCTATGCCCCTAATGTCCTGACTGAGATTTTTGATCTCATCTCCCACCATTTCCACAAATAAATCCACATTGGTAAAATCTCCTATAGGTGGCAGCTTTCTACTCTTCAATTTAAGATTGGTGAAAGGACCTAGACCTGGGGTTCTACCAGATTCCTCTAGTAACCCCTCTAAGGCCACCAGGCCTTCCATATCAGATTCTTCTAACCCTAATTCAATGCATTTTTTTCTATTATGGTGTTTGAAGAATTTGATCCATTTAAGTTTGCGAGCAAACAAATTAAGATCCTTTATCCAAGAAAATGAGTCAAACTTAACAGTGGGGACAAAGGAAAGGCCCTTTTCTAGTAACGTGTTCTCTGATGCACTCAGATTATATTCAGATAGGTTTATGATTCGTAGTCTATCCATATTTCCCTTCACTAATCCTTTTGTCCCCTCAGCATGTAGCGGGAAATGGGGGGATTGTTGGCTAAAAAATTATTGCCACTATTAGAAGAGGTTCTAGCACGGCCTCTATTTCTACCTCTAGCTCCTCCCCTATATTTTTGTTTCCCACCACTACCACCAAAGAAAGGGCCCACTCTTTCAGAGTCTGTTGTTTCACTCTCTGATGTGGAAGGGTCAGTTTCCCTCGGCCCCCTATTAGTCTGTTGATATTGCTGTTGTTGGGTATTAACAAAGTCGTAAGCTTTTTTCTCCCTAAATTCCTGTAGGTCTCTCTGGAACTGGAAGTGTTTACGTTCCTTTAAATGATTAGTGAACCTTTCTAGAGTTTGTTGTAGGATTTTATCTTTTTTATCAAAACCAGGGGTATCTACCAAAGACTTAGCTGCCTCGATCTCTTTTTTGAGGTCCGCACTAATAGAGTCAAACTGGACTTTCTCTTCCTCCACTAGAATCTGCATAAGCCTAAGTGAACTCCCTGTGATCTCCTGTTCCCACCTTTCTTTTATATTAGTGGTTTTTACACTGTAGGAGGATTAGATACAGTGGTTATAACACGAACATACACAAACATGACTTACCTGCTCCTGCCGCCACTGCTGCCTCCGCTCCTAGTCCTTGCTTTGGAACATATGGACGGAAGCCGCGACCGGAAGTAGTCATCTTACTGTCCGGCCGCGGATTCTGTTCCACATGAAAATGGCGCCGGATGTCGCACTGCCGAAGACCTTCCATTTGTACTGTGTGGGAGCAGCGCATGCGCCGTTCCCACACAGACGGCGTACAATATAGTGAATGGAACGGCTCCCGTTCGCATTCACTATGGGGATGTATGTGCCGTATTCCATCTCTGTATGTGTCGTTAATCGACACATACAGAGATGAAAAAAAAAGCAGCCCCCATAGAGAAGTAAAATTCAGAAAAAAGAAAACCGTAAAACACAAATAAAATGTATTTTAATAACATACTAAAATCAAAAACATTAAAAAAAAAATTTCCGTGACACCTTCCCTACAGCATGACAACCAAGCTCCGTACATAACTACAGTACAAGAACCAAGCACATATATACAGTACCAGAACAAATGTCTGTACATATATACAGCACCAAAACCAAGCTCAGTACATAAATACAGCACCAGAACAAGCTCAGTACAAAAATACAGCATGACAACCAAGCTCCGTACATAAATACAGTACAAGAACCAAGCACATATATACAGTACCAGAACAAATCTCAGTACATATATACAGCACCAGAACAAAGCTCAATACATAATTACAGCACCAGAACAAAGCTCAGTACACAATTACAGCACCAGAACAAAGCTCAGTATATAAATACAGCACCAGAACAAAACTTCGTACATAAATACAGAACAAGAACCAAGCTCCGTAAATATATACAGCACCAGAACAAAGCTCAGTACATATATACAGCAACAGAACAAAGCTCAGTGCATAAATACAGCACCAGGACCATGCTCAGTACATAAATACAGCACCAGAACAAAGCTCAGTACATAGATACAGCACCAGAACAAAGCACATATATACAGTACCAGAACCACGCTCAGTACATATATAAAGCAACAGAACCAAGCTCCGTACATAAATACAGCACCAGAACAAAGCTCAGTACATAAATTCAGTACAAAAACTGCCTAACCAGAGCACAGTGAAATATATTTAGGTTGTATTTAGCCAAAGCTTCCCCTGATTGTACAGTGCTCAGGTAAATGTTGGCGGCAGGGTCGGAGAGGGGTAGTGGTGCATGATACAGGGATTCCAAGACTTCATGCGCTGTTTCATGCACTGCCCTCTGCACAAGGCATAACACAGTGTATCAGCTTTGTAAATCCTACATAAGAAGAAATAAGTGATAGGGAATATTTATATCTTTATTAATTTTATCGTGATAAAATTGTTTATTTAAAAAGGAGTGAGTTACACAACCTAAAACAGTACGATGGGAGATATGCATGGCACCATAGTGGATTCTCGTTTTGATTCATGATTTATTGAAAGATATGATTCATGAAGAACTCTATAGACGTAGGGATGTTTAAATAGAGGGATGTAGAACTAAGCACTACCCCCAGACGAAGGCTTTTTGGTGCATCGGTGGGGATGCCATTCCTGTGCTCCATACATATGTCTTTGGTACTATAATATTTGTTTACTGACACATTGGTTTTTCATTGCACTTTAGCATCTATGATACTTGTGATGTAAGACATATTGTTGGTCTATGTCAGCAGTAATAATTTCCTACTATGTTTAAGTGACCCAATAATCCCATCCTGTTCCTTGTTGAGTGACTCAATCCTCCTTTTAAAATATACTGTTTTATCAGGATACAATTATGGCTATTTTATTGATGAGATTTTGGTTCCCTAGCACTAGGTTTTGTTGTTTGTCTCGAGTGCAGCCTAGTTATAAATGTATTAAAATACACTTTTTACATGATATTGTGTAACATTTTGTGGTGTATTATCCTCACTTTCTTTGCTTTAATCAAGTGCATCAGTTTTGCCGATTGGCCAAGACTTCAATCCTGTTGACATTTTGTGATAGACCCTAAAAATAGCTGTTTGGCTCTGTTCTCTATGCAACATGACAGAACGTAAACAGTTTTGCCAAATGAACTAATTGATAACCAATTGTTTTTCAAATAGTATGCTTACAAACCTTGTTACAAAAAGAAAAGTAAAAAAAAAAATAAAGCATTCCTGACCTGAGGGTTGGTTACCATAAAATGTTCTTTTATAAGGCCAGTTTTACATAAGAGTATTGTGGTGCTGTATATTTAGCCGCAATCACTGGATTACCTTCTGTAAGAAGACCTTGCTTATCTCACAAAATGTAATCGAATTTCAGCCATCGCACCAGGGGTGGGATTAGAAGTTTGAAAACAACTAGTTCCCTTTTTAACTAAAAGATATATGCATGGGGTGCACGCAGAAAGTTATTCTTTCTTTAATAACCAAATAAAATAATTACAATAATCCAAATATACTATATATTAATATGTAGTCTAAATAAATATTGTATGTTCGAGAACATTAGTATCAGAACAAAGCTCAGTCCATAAATATGGTTCCAGAAGGTATTACAGTACATACATTACAAGAACCATGCTCAGGACATAAATACAGATCCAAACTCAGTACATAAATACAGCACCAGAACAAAGCCCAGTACATAAATACATCGCCAGAACAAACCTCAATACATATATACAACACCAGAACCAAGCTCAGTACAAACATACAACACCAGAACCAAGCTCAGTACATAAATACAGCACCAGAACCAAGCTCAGTACATAAATTCAGCACCAGAACCAAGCTCAGTACATAAATTCAGCACCAGAACCAAGCTCAGTACATAAATACAGCCCAGAACCAAGCTCAGTACAGCACCAGAGCCAAGCTCAGCACATAAATACAACACCAGAACCAAGTTCAGTACATAAATTCAGCACCAGAAGAAAGCTCAGTACATATATACAGTACAAGAACCAAGCACATATATACAGCACCAGAACAAAGCTCAGTACATATATACAGCACCAGAACTCAGCTCAGTACATATATACAACACCAGACCCAAACTCGGTACATATATACAGCACCAGAACAAAGCTCAGTACATATACACAGCACCAGAACCAAGCTCCGTACATAAATACAGCACCAGAACAAAGCTCCGTACATAAATACAGCACCAGAACCAAGATCTGTACATGTATACACGGTGTTCCAAACTATTATGCACATTTGATTGAAGTGTCATAAACATTTAATTATTAGTTTTTCAATTAAACTCATGGATGGTATTGTGTCTTCGGGCTCTTTGGATCATTGTAATCAATCTCAGACACCTGTGATAATTAGTTTGCCAGGTGTGCCCAATCAAAGGAAAACTACTTAAGAAGGACGTTCCACATTATTAAGCAGGCCACAGGTTTCAAGCAATATGGGAAAGAAAAAGGATCTCTCTACTGCCGAAAAGCGTGAAATAGTGCAATACCTTGGACAAGGTATGAAAACATTGGATATTTCAAGAAAACGTAAGCGTGATCATCGTACTGTGAAAAGATTTGTGGCTGATTCAGAGCACAGACGGGTCCGTTCAGATAAAGGCATAATGAGGAAGGTTTCTGCCAGACAAATTAATAGGATTAGGAGTGCAGCTGCTAAAATGCCATTGCAAAGCAGCAAACAGGTATTTGAAGCCGCTGGTGCCTCTGGAGTCCCGCGAACCTCAAGGTGTAGGATCCTCCAGAGGTTTGCAAGTGTGCTTAAAGCTATTATTCGGCCACCTCTAAACAATGCTCACAAGCAGAAACGGTTGCAGTGGGCTCAGAAATAGATGAAGACTAATTTTCAAACCGTGTTGTTTACTGATGAGTGCCGTGCAACCCTGGATGGTCCAGATGGATGGAGTAGTGGATCGTTGGTGAATGGCCACCATGTCCCAACAAGGCTGCGACATCAGCAAGTAGGTGGCGGAGTCATGTTTTGGGCTGGAATCATGGGGAGAGAGCTGGTAGGCCCCTTTAGGGTCCCTGACAGTGTGAAAATGACCGCTGCAAAGTACGTAGAGTTTACGACTGACCACTCTCTTCCGTGGTACAAAAAGAAGAACCGTGCCTTCCGTAGCAAAATTATCTTCATGCATGACAATGCACCATCTCATGCTGCAAAGAACACCTCTGTGTTATTGGCTGCTTTGGGCATAAAAGGAGAGAAACTCCTGGTTTGGCCCCCATGTTCCCCTGACCTCAACCCTATTGAGAACCTTCAGAGCATCCTCAAGCAAAATATCTATGAGGGTGGCAGGCAGTTCACATCAAAACAGAAGCTCTGGGAGGCTATTCTGACATCCTGCAAAGATATTCAAGCAGAAACTGTCCAAATACTCACAAATTCAATGGATGCAAGAATTGTGAAGGTGATATCAAAGAAGGGGTCCTATGTTAACATGTAACTTGTCCTGCTAAGTTTTTTTTGATTGAAAGAGCTTTTGATTTCTGTAAATATGACCTCCTGATGCTGCAAATTCAACAAATTACCATTTTAGTTCTCTTTACAACCTATAAAATGTTTTGATCTCTGTTGTGCATAATAATTTGAAACAGTGCATTTTGAGTTTTTTACTTCTAAAAAAACAACTGTAATCATTAGGAGATTTGTTCAATAAAATTAGCATTATACTCCAACGGTTGATGGCTTGAAGATTTTACTGACTGTCATTTGCATCGACTATTTAGGAAAATCAGCGAAAAATAACATTTGCATAATAATTTGGAACGCGGTGTACAGCACCGGAACCATGCTCAGTACATAAATACAGTACAAGAACCACGCACATATATACAGAACTAAGCTCAGTACATAAATACAGCACCAGAACTAAGCTCCGTACATATATACAGCAGCAGAACCATGCTCTGTACATATATAAAGCACCAGAACCAAGCTCCGTACATAAATACAGCATAAGAGCCAAGCACATATATACAGTACCAGAACCAAGTTCAGTACATATATAAAGCACCAGAACCAAGCTCAGTACATAAATACAGCATAAGAACCAAGCTAAGTATATAAATACAACACCAGACCAATGCCCAGTAAATAAATTCAGCACCAGAACCATGCTCAGTACTTATTGTAAATAGAGTACTTAAAGTATGCACATGGAGTACTGTGTGTATGCATCCATGCTTACATGTGATGGCCCATGGCCGCAGGATTTTGCGTCATTACCAAAGTGTTACCGGCAAAATTACAAGGCCATTGGCCACTACATGTAGGCGTGGTTTTGGCTACACGCGGCCGCGGCGGTGTGAGAATGCATCTTGAGAGGGACCTGAAAACTGTCATCAAGCAGCAGTAAGATATATAAAGCTGCGTTCAGCACAGCGCTGCCTACTTTGTCATGCAAGTCTGTAGGGCTACCTGCACAATAGGATTGCATTCATGTTATATCACACAATACTAAATACTGCAACCACCAATCTTACCTAAAGTATGTTCAGGCATATTAGATTATAAAGACATAAAAGTGGTAGGAAGCATAAGTTAATTATAAATGTGCAAATTATACACATATAATAATTGCAGCTACTATGACTTATTTTATGGAAGCTCCATACTTTCTGAAAGAGAATGTGATTATAATTATATGTTATTTTTCATGGGAATATACGTTCATGAAACAGTCATATGACAATCTATTCCATTTAACTCCCCAGTCCCCACCCACACAGAAACCTATCATTAAATGAGAACTACAGTAAAACAATAATGTATATGAATTATAGCCTAATACCTTTTATATGGTTGAATCATTCACACTTAGCTACAAGTATTTTTAGGGGTATGGATGTTAAAACACCCATGTGACTCTGCAGTCACTTTGTCCAGGCTGTATTTGCTCCAATAATGATAAAGCTGACCATAGACATAAGAAAGTTGTTGACCGCTATATTCTCTGACACCTCCATTACCATGCCTGTTTGGCTTGGAAGATGTCAGGCTTGTAAGGAGGTGCTCCAACAGAAATGGAGGTTCATGTTTTTGCATTATGCCAAAATGATACTAACATGCTGTTATTTACAGGTATTGTGCCTTTAAAAGTTGTTGTTGAAATGTTTGCACTGTTTACAGGCGGGCATGGTAGGGTGGCTAGGACTCTAGTCGTATGTACGGACACAGTAGTGTGGCGCCGCAAGGGTTCCATGCTAAAGTTGACTTAGGTTCTATAAGGAGTTGTTTTGGTAGAAGCTGCATCTGCTTGGAGTGTGTACAGAAGAGTCTGTCATGTGCGAGATTGTAGCGCACAGAACTGACACTGAGATCTAAAGGAGGTCTGTGGAGAGGATTGGGCACTACTATCATTAGTCACTGAAAAGGTAGCAACCCTACATACTCTGCTCAACGGTTGTGGACAGCTTCCTGCACCTTCAACCTAGCCAGATTGCTGAATTGCTTCGGTCTGCCGGGGAGAGTGCTCCGGGACCAGAGAAGGCCAAGTGTGTTTTTGTACCAAGGATGAGTGAAAGCCTTGTCACCCCTACCTGCAAGTGGGACCAAAGATCAGAGATTGTAACCACAAAACTAAGTGCCCACCAGAGATTGTAACCTTAAAGCTAAGTGTCTGTCAGAGACTGTAAACTGCCAATCTATATGCCAATATTTGTAAATCTAACGATGCCAGCTAGCCACAGTATAACATACAGTGGCGTAGCTATGGGGTCACAGCGGTCGCAACTATCAATAAAAAGTTACTATAGTAACTCGGGCCGTGGGCCCCTGTTACTATACACAGTGTTCCAAATTATTATGCACATTGGATTTAAGTGTCATAAACATTTAATTATTAGTTTTTCAATTAAACTCATGGATGGTATTGTGTCTTAGGGCTCTTTGGATCATTGTAATCAATCTCAGACACCTGTGATAATTAGTTTGCCAGGTGTGCCCAATCAAAGGAAAACCACTTAAGAAGGACGTTCCACATTATTAAGCAGGCCACAGGTTTCAAGCAATATGGGAAAGAAAAAGGATCTCTCTGCTGCCGAAAAGCGTGAAACAGTGCAATACCTTGGACAAGGTATGAAAACATTGAGATATTTCAAGAAAACTTAGGCGTGATCATCGTACTGTGAAAAGATTTGTGGCTGATTCAGAGCACAGACGGGTTCGTTCAGATAAAGGCATAATGAGGAAGGTTTCTGCCAGACAAATTAATAGGATTAGGAGATCAGCTGCTAAAATGCCATTGCAAAGCAGCAAACGGGTATTTGAAGCCGCTGGTGCCTCTGGAGTCCTGCGAACCTCAAGGTGTAGGATCCTCCAGAGGTTTGCAAGTGTGCATAAAGCTATTATTCAGCCACCCCTAAAAAATGCTCACAAGCAGAAACGGTTGCAGTGGGCTCAGAAATACATGAAGACTAATTTTCAAACCGTGTTGTTTACTGATGAGTGCCGTGCAACCCTGGATGGTCCAAATGGATGGAGAAGTGGATGGTTGGTGAATGGCCACCATGTCCCAACAAGGCTGCGATGTCCGCAAGGAGGTGGCAGAGTCATGTTTTGGGCTGGAATCATGGGGAGAGAGCTGGTAGACCCCTTTAGGGTCCCTGACGGTGTGAAAATGACCTCTGCAAAGTACGTAGAGTTTATGACTGACCACTTTCTTCCGTGGTACAAAAAGAAGAACCATGCCTTCCGTAGCAAAATTATCTTCATGCATGACAATGCACCATCTCATGCTGCAAAGAATACCTCTGTGTCATTGGCTGCTTTGGGCATAAAAGGAGAGAAACTCATGGTGTGGCCCCCATGTTCCCCTGACCTCAACCCTATTGAGAACCTTTGGAGCATCCTCAAGCAAAATATCTATGAGGGTGGGAGGCAGTTCACATCAAAACAGAAGCTCTGGGAGGCTATTCTGACATCCTGCAAAGATATTCAAGCAGAAACTGTCCAAATACTCACAAATTCAATGGATGCAAGAATTGTGAAGGTGATATCAAAGAAGGGGTCCTATGTTAAAGGGAATGTGTTGCCAGCAAAACATGTATTTTTTTTTTAGTTAAACATTTAGTGTGTAGGTGATTAAACATTGTTCAAATTTTTTTTATTTTTTTCACGAGTCAGGAAATATTATAAATTAGATTCTAATTTATAATATTTCCCAGTGCTGGTCACTAGATGGAGCTATTCCCAAAATTGCAGCATTGCATGTGGTAAAGAAACCACATTGCTTTTTGCTGCAAAATTGGGAAAAAAGCACTCGCTCTAGTGAGCTCTGAGAATCCCCCCTCCTTTATCCTAGCTAGTGCCGGGATAAACGAGGGGATTGAACGGTCTAACCTCCTACACTGTGTGTCGCCATTTTTTGAGCTAACACACAGTGTAGTAGGTTTACATACAGTAGTAAACACACACAAACACGAACATACATAGAAATCTCTTACCTGCTCCTGCCGCCGCGGCTCCCTCCGGCCCGTCCGCTCCGTCTGCTGCCGCTGGTCCAAGTGCACAAGTCCGGAAGCCGCGACTGGAAGTAGTAATCTTACTGTCCGGCCGCGACTTCCGGTCCACAGGAAAATGGCGCCGGATGGCGGGCATTTCAAATTGGACTGTGTGGGAGCGGCGCATGCGCCGTTCCCACACAGACGGCGTACACAGAAGTGGATGGGACGGGCCCCGTTCGCAGTCCCTATGGGACTGTGGCTGCCGTATTCCATGTCTGTATGTGTCGTTAATCGACACATACAGAAATGGAAAAAAAAATTGCAGCTCCCATAGGGAAGAAAAAGTGAAAAAATAGAAAAAAGTAACACACAAACACACAAATAAATAAAAACGTTTTTACTAAAACACTAACATAAAACTGACATGAAAAAAAAAATTTTGGTGACACTGTTCCTTTAACATGTAACTTGGCCTGCTACGTTTTTTTTGATTGAAAGAGCTTTGGATTTCTGTACATACCTCCTGATGCTGCAAATTCAACAAATTACCATTTTAGTTCTCTTTACAACCCTTAAAATGTTTTGATCTCTGTTGTGCATAATAATGTGAAACAGTGCATTTTGAGTTTTTTACTTCTAAAAAAAAATCTGTTATCATTAGGAGATTTGTTCAATAAAATTTGCATTATACTCCAACGGTTGATGGCTTGAAGATTATACTGACTGTAATTTGCATCGACTATTTAGGAAAATCAGCGAAAAATAACATTTGCATAATAATTTGAAATGCGGTTTAGTAACGGACAGTACTTACCTTCCTGGTTCCAGAGCGCAGCGGAGGTCCTGACGTCACAGCGCTGTGTGCAGCGCATGACATCACAACGCTCTGCGCCGCGCACAATATCGTGATCCCAGATAGTCAGAACAGAACTTCCGCCATGGCTGAAGAGGAGGGTAAGATTAATATCCCTGTCTGCTGAAGCTGATTGGCGGGGTCAGACTCCCGGGAGCCGGCCAATCAGCTGTTTTGAAGGGGCCGCAGCACTCGTACGAGAGCTGCTTCCCCTTCATTCCGGTCACTTCATTCCGGTCACTTGCTCACACTGTGAATCCGTGTCGGCGATTCACAGTGTGAGCGAGTAAGGGAAATGAAGTGGAAGCAGCTCTCGTATGAGTGCTGCGGCCCCTTCAAAACAGCTGATTGGTGGGTCCCGGGAGACGGACCCCGACACATCAGCTATTGATGGCCTATCCTGAGGATAGGCCATCAATGTTTAGGGACTGGACTACCCCTTTTAAGCCTACGATGTCGCAGGCTTAGAGAGCCCATGAGACATGACCACAGATTGTGTGATGCTGTCTGCTGGGCCCTGTATCTAAGCCAATCACATGGTAGGCTTAGATACATGGCCCATGTGTGATCCTGTCTGATGGGCCCTGTATTTAAGCCTACCACACGGTAGGTATAGATACAGGGCCCCAGCACACAGTAATCTTATACTGTATAAGATTACTGTCTGCTGGACCCTGTATCTAAGCCTACCTTGTGGTAGGCTTAGATAGAGGGTCCCACAGACAGTATCACACATGGGCCCTGTATCTAAGCCTAACACGTGTTACTAATAGTTTTTTGTGTGTTTTCTTACAGGTTCGGTCGTTGGACTACGTCGGATTCCAGGACTACTTCGATGACGGCTTTCTTTATTATCAATAAAATGGTTAATGAGGGTTGTGTGTGTTTTTTTTATTTCAATAAAATATTTTTTTCTATGTCTTTGTGGTTTTTTTTAACTATATTACTACCGCCTTATTAATGGCCGCCGGCTGATTGACAGCATCCATTGCTAAGGCGGGGCTTAGTGTTAGCCGGTGCAGAGGCTAACACTAACCCCCTTTATTACCCTGGTACCCACCGCCACCAGGGGTGCTGGGAAGAGCCGGGTATGATCCAGTACTTGACCATCTGTAGTGATGGTCAGGCAATGGGGCGGCCGCAGGCTGGTATTAACAATCTGGGAAAGGCCAGAAACAGTGGCCCTTCCCACCCTGGTAATGCTAGGCTGCTGCTGCTGCTTTATTGTATCTGGCTGGTTATGAAAAATGGGGGTGGGGGGGCCCACGTCATTTAAAAAAAAAAATTGGAAATAACGATGTGGGGTCCCCCCCAATTTTCTTAACCAGCCAGATACAACACAGCAGCAGGCAGCATTACCAGGGTGGGAAGAGCCACTGTTTCTGGCCTATACCGGCCTAATACTACCAGCCTGCGGCCACCCCGATGCCTGACCGTCACTACAGATGCTCGGGTACTAGTTTGTTCCCGGCTCTTCCCAGTACCCCTGGTGGCGGTGGGTACCGGGGTAATAATGGGGGTTAGTGTTAGCCTCTGCACCTGCTAACATTAAGCCCCGCCTTAGTAATGGAGGTTGTCAATCAGCCGGCGGCCATTACTAAGGCGGTAATAATAAAGTTTAAAAAAATACAAGCACATAGAAAAAATATTTTATTGAAATAAAAAAACAACCCCCATTAACCATTTTATTGAGAATAAAAAACCGCTGTCATTGAAGTAGTCCTCGAATCCAAAGTAGTCCAACAACCGAACTCGTAAAAAAACACAAACACACAAAAATAATTAGTAACACATAAAGAAGCAAAACAATTATTATTCTTACCTTTCCTGGGTCCAGCGCTGGAGCCGCAATGTCAGCGAGCTGGGCACTATATCTAATCCAATCATGTGTGATACTGTCATCTGAGCTGTGTATCTAATCCTATCATGTGTGATACTGTCTGGTGAGCCAATGTATCTAATCCTATCCATAGTTTATAGGGTCGTAGTGCTATAGATATGCTGTCTCCTATACACACACACACAAACACACACATTTTTTTGGGCGGACACATATGTATTGGGGCTACTTCCCCTGACATTTTAACTCCTTAGTGACGCCCCTGGCTGCTAGTGTTGCATTGTTGGGTCACTTAGGAGACCCAGTGATGCAACTGAAAGCTGCGGATCGACGGCCATGAGAAGTTTGCGGGGGGGGGGGCCCAATAAGAACTTTTGCATCGGGGCCCATGAGCTTTTAGCTACGCCCCTGATGACATAGCTAGGCTTCACCTACAGCAAACCCCTTTCCCGGGAACTAACAGTGTCTCACGTTTTTAAAGCAACGTTTTTTGGAGCTGTTTTTCTATTGACACAATGAAAAACAGCTCAAGAAATGACATGCACTTCATTTTACGGGCCGTTTTTTTACACGCCGTTTTTTCAAACGGCTGAATAAAAAACCGCCCCGTCTGTACGAAACGTAGTTTTTCTTATTTAAATAAATAGGCAGATGTTTGGAGGCGTTCACCTTCCGTTTTTTTCAGGCATTTTTTTTAGGTCTTTACGCCCCGAAAAATGCCTGAAAACACTGCGTGTGAACATACCCTAACCCTCAATGTCTCCAACACTGTCCTTAATGCAGTTCCTAATCTGTAGACACTGTCCCTAACAGAAAACCAGGAAAACAGTAGGAACCACATGCAATAAAAGTTAAATTAAAACCCATTAAAACAAGGTAAGCAGAAAAGAGAAAAATTGTCATAGGATAAAACTGTCACAGGTACGTGGACCCACTGGGCCGTACCGCCTTGACGGTATGGCAGCTGGCCAACAGGACACTGGTCACAGTCTATAGTTCGTAGAGGTGTACCTGTGGTAGCTCAGACAGTAGCAAGCAGGCTTGGCTGGGACTAGGCAGCAGGCAGGTATCAGGCGTAGTGTAGCAGGACTCCAACTTAATACGGCACTTGGACCAGGATAGCATGGGTTACAGGTAGCAGGAACGGAAAACGGAAACCACTCGGAGACCATTTGCAAAGACAGACTAGGGTAATGACAACAAAGCTCAGGCAATGCAGGGAGGGGCAGAGCCCTTCTTATAGTCCAGGGTGATGTGGAAGCAATCAGCTCAATCTCACATGTGTGTGCTCTGGCTCCTTAAGGCTGGACTGAGCTTGCGTGCGCACCCTATTGATGGCTGCGGAACACATGTGCATACATCTCTGGAGAGAAGGGCGTCGACAGGATGGGAGGAGTTCGTGGTCAGCGACCACGGACGTTACAAAAACGTAACAACACACGATTTTGCACAGAGTAAAGAGAAGCACAAGCATACGCTACCACCCACACCCTAATGCTGGATCCAGGGATTCTTAAAGGGGTTTTCCGGAAGCAATTAACTAATTTATATTTCACTGCACATATAAAAATAATGTAATTTGTAATATACTTACGTTTTGATTTAATCTTCTAACACCCCATTCTAGTGCTGGTCACGTGATGCGTCTTCAGTATCAAAATCCTTACTTCCGGCGCTAGCCCGTCCATGATCTAAGTTTCGTTTTTCGGCTGGCTCCATCTACAGGTACATCATTCCTGATGTCACAGTACACTGAGGGAAGTGGTGGACCGATAGTCCCTTTCTTCTGATAGTTTCCGGTCTGCTGATAGGGGAGAGAAACACTGGTAGTCTGTGAGCATGCGTGGTAAACACTGCTAGTCTCTGAGCATGCTTGGTTTCTACACTAGCAGTGTTTACTACGCATGCCCACTCCTACGCTATCACAGCGCCTGGGCGTAATTTTCTCCCCCTAGCAGCGGACCGGAAACAGAAGAAATCAGATATCAGGAGCCAGTTGCTAGTAGCGCTCTTACAAGGACTCCGGCGCTGGGGTTAGGGGATTCCAGAGTCCCGGAGCAGAGCCTATACTAGCGCTCTGCCCGGGACCCCGGCTCTGGGGAAGCCCCTGACAACACTGTCCATATATGGACAGTGATGTCAGGGGATTCCATAGAGTCCCGGAGCAGAGCCTATACTAGCGCTCTACTCTACTCTGGGACTCCGGCTCTGGTGTCAAATTAAGTTTTTTTACTATTATGTAAGAGAGTGTTGTTACAGCACTGATATGTTGCACATTTATCTTTAGCTCTCACTCATCTAAAATGGCAACGGAGATTGTTTATAGCTGGGTGTAGTAGGCGTAATGAGTCCCTGCTGCCGGCGCATTGCATGCTGGGATACAAGCAGTACAGGCCGGGAACTGTATGACTGGAAGAATAAGACAACGAACACACAGAGGTAAACAAAAGAATAATGGTAAATTAAAAAATAAAAATTTAGATAACGATATTCAGGGGGCATTAATACATAAATTGAGAAGCATTGCAGTGATTAAAAAAAAAAGTATTGGAAAACGCCTTTAAGGAGCGACAGATCCATCAGGTAACTCTCTAAACAAGCTTTATTGGCTCACATCAGTGTGGTCATCTGACCTGTACTGATGAATCAACCTTGCCTTAGCAACTGCCCCAGCTGCTGATTAATAGTTAGGACATGAGGAGTGTGCAGGAACAGACCTGCTGCTGGTAACAGTCCTTCAATCCGTGTATCCGCTAGAGACGACTTAGCAAAGTGACACTGGTTGTAACAATTATGCATTGGGCCTCAACTGGAGTAAAGTTCTGTTCCATTGTTCTGTTCAAAGTTTTTATTGGTTTTAAAAAAAAAACAAGTATAAAACACAGTTGGGGGAGATACCTCCACATGAAAGAAAGAAAATAACAAAGAAGGGCAAAGCCCCAACAAGGAGGCGAGCATCACATCCTATGACAAGCGTCAATATACATCAGCAATGTGGAGAAGCATAATGAGCAGGAGCATTGCATAGAAAATTATACAGAGACAGAACAACTCAATCTCTTACACAATATAAAGTATAACGGCATCCTACAAGCGCCATCACAGGAAGCGAAGCGCCTCACATTTAGACAAGGGAGGGGGAAGGAAAAAACAGAAGGAAGACAAACAAGGGCAGAAGAGGGATATGGTAGGGAACGGGTCAGGGTGAGCCTGGACTCCAGTTACGGATTATCATGAGTAGAAAGAAGCGAGATCAGAGGGCGTGACCGGATGTCTAACTGAGCAGACGTGCTTTGCAGAGCTCCCGAGTACCCTGACTTGATATCCTATGCATATCACAGCCATCCTGCGAAAGTGACCGGCTCCTACCTAGGAGAGGCGAATACTCACCCTCCGGTGTCCGCTGGGGGACCGAGACTGCGGCATTGCTGGGAGAAGTGGTGTGAGGCCCGGCACTTCCGGTTAGCGCGTGGTCGGCGGCGGCGGTGATTTGGAGGCACGGACATCTGAAGGAGTGCGACTATCTGCACTGACCGTTGAATTTGTGGAGGGTGCTGGCTGGAGGATCCGGTGGACTGTGGACATTACCCGATAACGGGTACCTGATTCTGCTTGGGAGGTAGGTCAGCGGAGAGGCTTCCCCTCCCCCATCCCACGCTACTGTCTGTGGCTGCACCGCATCGAGAATCCTTTCCAGAGCCTAAAATACCTGCACTAAGCAGCGTTTGTGTGAGGTCAGCAGTGGATATAAGGGTGCAGATATATACTGGACACTCGGTGTGGAAACATACAGGCTTCAGTGTTTCAGTGTTTGAACGGCTGGTTTACACTTCTTTCCCCTCGTCTCTGCGCCCTCTGCCTGTGTGCATTTTGGAATTAAGTGCTCACAATATGGGAGGTAATAGGGGTAAGAAATGGCAGGGTAAGTCCCTGGCTGGGAACTCTGTCCCCCCCTCAGATGAGGACTCTGTGATGGAAGATCCTCCATTTCACTCCCTAGATGAACTGGATGCTGGACCCTCAGATGATAACCTCTTGAAAATTAAAGCCCATGCGGCAAACAGGCTGGAACAGTTCTCTCGACCTGTGCGACTACCTCCATCCCCTGATCCCTCTCTGTCGCTGTTTGATGGATCCATGAGTCCACCAAGACCACTTTCCCCACAGGATCAGCCTGTCTCATCCTGGGATTGAGATCTCCCTTAATTTAACAAGATATAGGGAACTGAATCTTGACCCTTTGGTGGCGGCCACTGTGAGACCGTTGCATACCTAGAGGACCCTTCCTCTGTCACTGTATGGATGGATTAATTTATTTAAGATTATATACTTACCTACATTTTTATATCTATTTCGAGCCTGTCCTGTTGTGTTCCAAATTTTTTTTTTTTAAACAGCTAGATAGTATACTGAGATCATTCTATTGGCAGGGTGGAGTTCCTCGGTTTCGTCTGAGTCTGTTGCAGGCCCCTAAACGTCAGGGGTGGGGTATGGCGGAGCCACATCTGCATTCCTTTTATTTAGCTTCTCAACTGGTGATTGCCCGCTGGTGGATAAATATAGATCTGAGTAATTCAGCCATTGCACTAGCAGGTGCGCTTATGACATCTTATGAAAGTCTAACAAATTTGCTCTACAGATTTAAATCCCTGAGCTGTATACCACTCCCACTTCGGACGGTGGCTGTAGCCTGGAGGACAGAGCATGCTCTGCTAAAGATTACTACAGTCCCCTGATACTCCCCTAGGACTCCACTATGGAGTAATCCTTGGTTGCCTCATCTGGAATCACTGTCGGGAGCGGTGATGTGGTTGGGGGAAGGGGTCAAATTTCTGGGGCAGATATGTAATGCAGATTCTGGCTTGGTATCCTTTTCTGAACTTCAGGAGAGATATAACATTTCAGGGACATGTTTTTTTCATTATCTCCAGCTACGACATGCCTGTTGTGCCCAATTTGGCTCTTTGTCGCCTCAGCTGGGTTTCTCTGGATTAGAGGACCTGCTCGATGCTCCAGATCTCTCAGGAGTCCTCACTAAATTGTACACCCTCATTAAATCCATGGGAACTAGACCATTTGATAATGCGTTTCTGCGATGGAGGGATGATGTCCCTACCTTGACAGAGGAGGACTGGCGGGAGGTGGAATCTTCCTTTTTTGATTCAGTGGTGAGGGCAAGGGATTTTCTAATACAGTCTAGGTTTCTGCATAGAATCTATTACACACTAGTTAAGCTTCAGCGGATGGGAGCATTAGCTTCAGATGGGTGTTTTTGCTGCCAGTCAGATGCTGGAACCTTCCTACATTGTGTGTGGATGTGTCCCAGAGTTGCCCCCTTTTGATCAGAAGTGGTGGAATTTCTTCATACCCATTATGAGCTGCCGTGGCTTCTTACCCCTCAGATGTGCCTCTTGGGCATTATGAATGACGTTATACACAACCACTATGATAAGATATTCTTTAGTTTTGTCATGTTTTGTGCCCGGAAGATTGTAATTATGGATTGGAAAAGCACAGAATGCCTGAGTTTGACACACTGGCTGCAACTAGTAAATAAGTATGTACCTATGTATAAGAAGCTCTACATTAGTAGGAAGTGCCCAGATAAATTTGCGAAAATTTGGTCGAGGTGGTTGGAGTCTCTTGAAACTGCGGTTTAAGTATTACTTGGAAATGTCAGGGGGAGGGGGGTTTGAGCACAAGGATGAATGTGTGTGTATGGTAGTTGGACTCAGTTAGGCTCTCGGGAATGATAATCTCATTTATTTTGCATATGTTATGTAACGTATTTACTCTGGATTGTCATTTCTCTTTGATACTTGTCTTTCTGGATGTCCTTTGTTTTGTCTTGACTGTATATTGGTACGTGTTTTGTACAACAAAAGTTTTTGAAAATAAAGCCTTTTAAAAATAAAAAAAAGAAGCGAGATCAGCTACGCGCATGGCAAGGACATGGTTGAAGTGGGCAAAACCACACAAAGCAGCAAGTAATGACTCCTCAGTTTAAGGTATATAGGAAGGGGGGAATTCGGTCTCAAGTCATACTCCAATGGGACCATATAGATGTGTATAGCGTGGAGGCAGCTGGGGAGTGTGACATCAGGTGTTCCATTCTCTGTATCAAGGCCACCTGGAACCACTCGTCTAACGTTGGAGGGTGCGCCGTTTTCCATTTATGTGGGATGACTGACTTCACAGCCTGGAGGAGATGTCTAGTTAGAGACTGTTTATAAATGGGTAGTGGCATAGGGAACATGAATAGAAGAGCTGTCTTGGGGGAACTGGGGACCGAGACCTCAGTGACTTCCAATAGGATTTTTAGTACAGCAGTCCAAAAGCTCCGTAAGGAGGGGCAACTCCACAAAATGTGAGACATGGAGCCACCTGTAGCTCCACAGCGCCAACACTTGTCTGGTATGGACGGATACCATTTATGGAGGGCAGTAGGGACCCGATACCACCTAGAGATAATTTTATAACTAGTTTCTTGAGCCTATATAGTTAAGGAGGCTTTTTGGGAAAGGAAAAAACACAGTTTCCATTGCACGTTGGTAAATGTTTTGTTCAGTTAGTTTTCCCAAGCCTTAAAGAAAGATGGGAGATGATGAGATTGTTGGGAAAGGAGTAGGTTATATAGTGTGAAGATAATGTGCGTAGGGTGCAGGGTAGAAACACATAAGCTTTCAAATTCTGTTAGCGTACTGTGAAGGTGGGTTTGACGGTTTGTTACATTATAAAAGTGTTTTAATTGGGTATATTCAAACGTGACATGCTGAGGGCCCATCAGTTGGGAAGATTATGGCTAATAGGAGAAGGGAGGAGTTGAAAACTTGAGTAAAGACTTGAGTAAAGTACATGGGATTGGTGGATGACCTGCCTAGGAAGGAGAGTCGGGCCTCACCTGCAGAAAATGCTGGATTGTCAGTAACAGGGGTTAGTGGGCCCAGTGGGTCTATGAGGGAACCTTCCACCCCGGAGGAACGTAATGCCAAGAGGGTTTGGGAGACAACAAATGAGGCTTGAGTCGGTCCATTCCTAGACAAGGTCCACGTCCAAGGCAGGGTAGACAGGGTACGGGTGCAAAATTGCTGGGCTAAACGTACCCAGATTTTGAAATGTGAAAAAACTCGAGAACATGAGCGTGCGTCGACGCATGGTAATAGAGACGACAGTCCGGCAAGCCAACCCCACCTACACCCCTGGACCTAGTAAGAATTGTCCTGCTTAGTCGGGGACAGCCTGACGGCCAGATGAAGGATCCAAAGCAATGTTGGATACGTAACCAAAAGGAGAATGGGATGGAGATGGGGATAGTCTGCAGGAGGTACAACAGTCTGGGGAGGAGCAACATTTTTATAATATTAATACGGCCAAACCAGGGGAATTCCTTTTCATGCCAGGAAGCAAGATCTGTGCGGAATTTGGATTGTAGGTGTCATGTCCGTTCATGTACCTGTATCCCGTGCTACCTGGTCAAGTACCGTGCTGAGCTGTAGTCGTGCTGTGCTGTATTGCACGCCTGTCCAGCTACACCACGCCTGACGTCTGCCTGCTGCCTAAGTCCCAGCCGAGCCTGTCATTGCTACTGTCCGAGCTGCCACAGGTACACTATACAAACTATAGACTGTGACCTGCGTCCTGTTGGCCAGCTGCCATATCGTCAAGGCGGTACGTCCCAGTGGGTCCACACACACAACGTGACAGTACGCTCAGGCCATGGACCCCGCTGGTCGATCCAAGACCAAGATGACGTCACAAGAGATGCGGACGGATATGCTTGGACCAAATCCTCCAGGCCTTGAACATTCTCGCACGTCGGAAGGAGGCACAAGCGGCCATTCCTCCTACTACACTTCCTGGCAATGTTGATCCTCAGACTACACCTCCTGGTGGTGTGGATCATCGATTTTCTTTGCCACTTCCTGACCGCTATGATGGAGATGCAGGGACCTGTTGTGGATTTTTGAACCAGTGCCAGATCCACTTCAGCTTGTATGCAAGGGCATTTTCGTCTGATGGCGCAAGGGTTGCTTTCATCATCTCTCTCTTCACTGGCAAGGCCCTTGCATGGGTGAATCCTATCTGGGAGAGACAAGGACCAGAGACCCGTGAATTCCAGGGTTTCCTGTGGACATTTCGCACAGTGTTTGAGGAGCCTGGACGAGTCTCGTCTGCAGCAGCCTCCTTGCTGAACTTACGGCAAGGAGACACCTCCAGGGGCGAGTACGCCATCCACTTCCGCACCCTGGCGGCAGAACTGTTGTGGAACAATGAGGCCCTGGTGGCTACATTCTGGCAGGGACTGTCTCCTAAGATTAAGTACGAGCTTGCCGCTCGAGATCTACCGTCTACCCTGGATGACCTCATCCTTCTGGCTGCCCGGATTCATATAAGAATCCGAGAACGGCTCCAAGAAGCTCGTCGGGAGGGAAGCCTTCCTAGTCCGGCCCCTATTTTGCAGCAACCCCTGCTATCCTCAGGTGCTGATCCTCCTAAGGAGTCTGTGAGGATGGACCAGTTTTAGCTATCTACCCAGGAGAGACAACGCAGACGCACTTCGGGATTCTGTCTATATTGTGGCCTTGGAGGCCATCTTGTGCGTCTGTGTCCCCAAAAGCCCCAAAGCCTAGGGTTTGTAGGAGAGACAACCTTGGGTAAAGAAGGACTAAATTGCCAATACCCGTGACCTTCGTGTCCGGCGAGAGAACACATTGGGTCTCTGCGTATCTGGACTCTGGATCCGCTGCTAATTTCATTCGTAGAGACCTGGTGGATCTTCAATTACCCACTACCCCTCTGGAGAGGCCGTTGATGGTTGCATCGGTAAATGGACTACCTCTGCCAGACCCAGTTATAGCTGTGACCAAGCCGCTGAGGCTCCAAGTGGGAGCTCTCCACTCCGAGCTTCTATCGTTCTTTGTCTTGTCCAAGGCCGTTAACCCCGTGCTGCTGGGCCTGCCTTGGCTCCGACTACATGCCCCAGTCCTGGACTGGAACTCTGGAGAGGTTCTCCAGTGGGGACCTGAGTGTCACAACCGTTGCCTGGTACAGATTAGTTAGACTCAGCCTCCTCTGCCTCGGTCATTTGCAGTATTGCCTGATCATTATGCTGCATTTTCGGACGTCTTCAGCAAAAGGGAGGCGGAGACGTTGCCCCTACACTGGGCGTATGACTGTCCTATCGAGCTGATTCCTGGTGCATCCCTTCCCCGTGGTAGGGTATATCCTCTCTCCTTTCCAGAGACTCTGTCCATGTCCGCCTATGTTAAGTAGAACTTGGAGAGGGGCTTCATATGGAAGTCTTCCTCCCCGGCAGGAGCCTGGTTCTTCTTCGTCAAGAAAAAGGATGGTTCCCTGCGTCCTTGTATTGACTACTGGGGTCTCAACCAGATCACGGTGAAAGATAAGTATCCGTTGCCACTGATCTCAGAACTGTTTGATCGCATAAGTGGTGCCAAGATTTTTTCCAAACTAGACCTGCGTGGGGCTTACAACCTAATCCAGATTCGCCGGGGTGATGAATGGAAGACTGCATTTAACACCCGTGATGGACACTATGAATATCTAGTAATGCCCTTCGGCCTATGTAATGCTTCTGCGGTCTTCCAGGAGTTTGTTAATGACATCTTCCATGACCTCTATGTTTGTGTTGTGGTCTACCTTGATGACATCTTGATTTTTTTTTCCAGATCCTATGACTCATCAGAGACATGTCCGTCAAGTTTTGCTGCGGTTAAGGGAGAATCGTCTGTACGCCAAGTTGGAGAAGTGTGTGTTTGAGAAAGATGCTCTACCCTTCCTGGGCTACATCTTCTCAAATAGAGGTCTTAAGATGGATCCTGAAAAGGTAAAGTCCGTCCTGGAATGGCCACGCCCTCAAGGCTTGAGGGCCATACAGCGCTTTGTGGGATTCGCCAATTTTTACTGACAGTTCATTCCAAACTTCTCCTCACTGACATCTCCTATCTCTAACCTCACCAAGAAGTGCATGAACGCCAAGGTGTGGACTCCTAAGGCAGAGTCCGCATTCAATAGCCTGAAGAGCGCCTTAACGTCAGCCTCTATCCTCCATCATCCAGATGTTTCTCGACAGTTCTAGTTGGAGGTGGACGCCTCCTCTGTCGGTGCTGGTGCACTCCTATTCCAGAGAGGTTCCAAGGGCAAGTCAATGGTATGTGGATATTTCTCTAAGCTCTTCTCTACCGCAGAACGCAACTACTCGATTGGGGATCGGGAGTTACTGGCCATCAAATGGGCCCTGGAGGAGTGGAGACATCTACTAGAGGGTGCAGCTCATCCCATCCTGATTTTTACGGACCACAAGAATCTCACCTATCTTCAACGGCTGAACCCTCGTCAGGCCAGGTGGTCGCTGTTCTTTACCAGGTTCCAGTTTAGGCTCCATTATCGCCCGGACAATAAGAATGTGAGGGCCGATGCCTTGTCCCGGTCATTCGAGACAGAGGACACCATGGAGATTCCACAGAATATTATTGATCCGTCTTGCATTGTCTCTGTCAATCCCTTGCAAGTTAGGGATGTCCCTCCAGGGAGGACCTTTGTGCGCCTGGCTGACAGAGGGAGTATCCTCCGCTGGGGACACTGCTCTAGACTGGCAGGTCACGTGCGTACCCATAAGACCCGAGACCTGATTGCCTGTCATATCTGGTGGCCCACGCTGCCCAAAGACATTATGGACTTTGTTTCTTCCTGCTCAGTGTGTGCAGCTAACAAGGTCACTCACTCCAGACCAAACAAAATAAATGCACGGTGCCGTCCAAAATTGAAATATATGACAAAAACGAAACAAAAAAGAATTTGGACAAAACCAGCACACTCTGGGTTAAGTGATTAGTACCAATATTTGTAAATATTTAATTTTTAGAAAAAGGAGTTATAAAACATATAACATATGACATAATCATTTACATAAAACAGCTACAAGATACAGAGATCCATGAGATTTGAAGTTTAGGACAAAAAGAATGCACATTCCTATACATAGATGTATAAAGCTGTTAGATAGTTTGTCCAGATATAAGTGAAGGTTTGCAGGGCATACAGATATATGCCAAATTGAAAAGGCAAAAAGATCTTTTGAGCGAATATAGCTCAAGAGTTTCCTATACAGCTCTCTGGTGTATAATGAATAACATACATATATATTTGAAAGGAATATTGATGCAGTTATATTCGCTCAAAAGATCTTTTTGCCTTTTCAATTTGGCATATATCTGTATGCTCTTCAAACCTTCACTTATATCTGGACAAAAAATCTAACAGCTTTATACATCTATGTATAGGAATGTGCATTCTTTTTGTCCTAAACTTCAAATCTCCAGGAATATAAGACTGAGTGCGCCATCGTGCAAATTTGCTCCCAGGTTCCACGGACCCTTCAAGATCTTGCAGCAGATCAACCCTGTCGCATACAAGCTTCGGCTGCATCCTGCCCTCAAGATCTCCAACTCCTTCCATGTCTCCCTCCTGAAGCCGGTAGTTCTGAACCGCTATACCAAGACTCCTAGCCCTGCGGTTGCCTCCAGTGGCCATTCAGACACCTTTGAGGTTAAGGAGATCTTGGACACCAAGAAAGTAAGAGGAAAAACTTTTTATTTGGTGGATTGGAGGGGGTTTGGTCCTGAAGAGAGGTCTTCGGAGCCAGAGGAGAACCTCAATGCTCCTACCCTTCTGAAGTTTCTCTCTCGCTCTGGCCCCAACAGTAAGAGGGGGGATACTGTCATGTCAATGGCCGTGGGCCGTCAGGCTCACTCACCTCCTGCCGGCTGCAGCCATGGGTCTGCGAGCGCTGGTCCCAGTCTCCTCCTCAGGAGACGCCAGAGCTCACCTCCGCTTGCCTCGGCCGGGTTCCGTAGGGTGCGCGCGCACACTCGTGCCCTCTCTTAAAGGGCAGCGCACACACCTGAAGTTGCCGTTAAAATTAACCCATGAGTACTCTGGACTATAAGAAGGGCTCAGCCCCTTCCTCCCTTGCCTGAGCATTGTTGTCATACCCTAAGTTTGTCTAGCAAATGGTCTCCTAGTGTTTTCCAGTTCCCAGTGTTCCCCGTTCCTTTAGCTGTATCCTGTATCCCGTGCTACCTGGTCAAGTGCCGTGCTGAGCTGTAGTAGTGCTGTGCTGTATTCCACACCTGTCCTGCTGCACCACACCTGACGTCCGCCTGCTGCCTAAGTCCCAGGCGAGCCTGTCATTGCTACTGTCCGAGCTGCCACAGGTACACTATACGAACTATAGACTGTGACCTGGGTCCTGTTGGCCAGCTGCCATACCGTCAAGGCGGTACGGTCCAGTGGGTCCACACACCCAACGTGACAGTAGGGGAATGAAGTTATTTGTAAACAGTTGTGAAAGGTCAGTGCTTATACGTACACCCAGATACGTTATACCCCTAGTGGGCCAGGAAAAGGGAAAGTTACTTTTCAGGAGTGATACTGTTGAGGATGAAAAGGATACATTCAAAGCTTCTGATATAGAGAAGTTGATCTTAGAGTTGGACCATGTTCCAAAATGGGACAGCTCAGACATCAACGAGGGAAGAGATATGCAAATGCAGAACACTTATATTCTATTCCGCCTATGAGAATACCCTTAATGTCCGGGCTGTTCCGAATGGAGGCCAGGAGATGCTCCGTAACAAGAACATACAACAATGGGGACAAGGGGCAGCCCTGCCTGGTGCCATTATGGATAGTGAAGGGAGCAGAAAGCGAGCCGTTGATTTTTATTTGGGCAGAGGGAGAATGATATAGGGAAATTATTTTACTAATGAGCGAGGGTCCAAGGCCTATGTGTTGAAGAGTTTGATGAATGGCTGGCCATGATATTCTGTCAAACGCCTTCTCGGCATCTAGGGACAGAATCATGAGAGGGGTGCATTGGGTCTGGGCATGATGGATGATATTCAAAGTTTTAAGTGTATTACCGCGTGCTTCCCGAATGGAGCACAAATCCCACTTGATCTGGGTGAATCAGTGTAGGCAAGTGTTTATTCAATCTCTTAGCAAGTAATTTGGCGTAGATTTTAAGGTCCATGTTGAGTAATGAGATGGGGCGGTACTTGTGGCAAAGTTGAGGATCCTTGCCCGGTTTAGGGAGAACAGCGACATGGGTCAGAGTGGAGCTAGGTGGGAATAGGACTTTGTGTGAGATGGAATTAAAGGCTTGGAGCATAAGGAGTTCCAGACAGTCAACTAATGTTTTATAAAATTTTGCAGTGTATCTCTCCGGTCCAGGACTCTTTCCCCCCCGGGAGGTCTTTTATGACTGTAAGGATCTGCGGAGAGGTGAAATCCATATCCATCTCCTCGGATATCTCCCTATATAAGCGTGTGAAAGGAAAGGTAAAAGAGTCCTTGCCCGCGGAGGGTGAGTGGGTGGGGAGACGAAAATTGTAGAGGTCAGAATAAAATTTATGAAAGAAGTCCGCTACTTCGGGAGTCAGATGAACAACATGGCCAGAGGAAGATTTAATGTTTGGTATATGAGACTGGGCCATCTGAGCCTTTAGGGCTCTGGCTAGCATGCGTCCACTTCTGTTACCAAATTCGTAGAACTTGCCACGACAGTCTTGGAGAGCACACTGTTGAGCCAAATCCAATAGACGCCGAGCATCTTGTTGGGCACTTTGTAACTCCCGCAATAGCGTTTGAGAGCCAGTTCAAGAGAACTCATTTTTTGAACAGCAGTTTTAAGGGAATGGGCCCTTTCTTTTTTAAGGCGAGCTCCATGTTTTATGAGAACACCTCTGAGTACACATTTAAGGGCCTCCCACTGCATCATAGGAGACATAGTATCCTGCGTGTGATCGGATCGGAAATGCTCAACCGTTTGTAACAATTCAGCCCTGCAGACCCCATGTGGGAGTAGGGACTCATTAAGTTTCCAGGACCAGGAGCCTTTAGTGAGAAAAGGAAAGTGTAGGGTGCAATACACAGGGGGATGATCAGACCGTAGGATATTATCAATGGACGTGGAAGAAACCCAGGGAAGGGCGTGGTGTTGAAGAAGAATGTATTCCAGGCAACTGTAGGTGCTATGCGGATGAGAATAAAAACTAAAATCTTTATCAGAGGGATGTTGAAGGCGCCAAGTATCACAGAGTTGAAGCTGTAAAAGAGCGCGTTTCACCCTTTTGATAGCACTATATGCAATGCTGAAGCGACCAGTAGAGTTATCCACCATCGGGTCCAAAGTGAGATTAAAAGTCTCTGCACAACACCACAGTCCCCTGCACAATTGGAAGGGCAGTGTCTATCAGATTAAGAAGGAAAGGGACCTGGCTCTGGTTGGGAGCGTAAGTATTGATCACGGTGAACTCATGTCTCCATTGAACTTTTTTATGCCTTCTTCCATTACTGCGCCATCCTCAAGTGGGGTACAAGGATCAAGGGCCACACACTAAAAACTGACGAGCTCACAGGCTGTCCACATAGATACCTCCATTAGCATGCATTTTGCTTGAGATATGTTGTGGGGCAGTTAGGCTGGACTCTCCCTATATTGACAGGGATTGTTTAAATTGATAGCATTCACGAAAAAAAATTATTTAAAAAAATAATAAGCATTTAAGCCACAAAATAGTGCAGACAAAAAGTTGCCCATAAGAACCAGTCAGATCACTCCTTTCATTTTTTTAACCTACACTGACAAAATGTTAGCCAAGAGAATGTATAACATGTATATAGGACATATGGCTTTCAAGATCAAGGCTTTAGGATGCCTGAATGCCCACAGCAAAATATCACCTTTTGAAATGACACATGGGGTCTGCAGCACTATTCTTGCCAACAAAAATACCAGAACAATGACAGAACCCCATTGAAGTAAGTGGATTTATCGGGATTGACCGGCAAGGCCGGTGACAGCACCCGGCGAACCCAGGCAAGTGCCGGGGCTCACTACCCTTGGGGGGGGGCCCACTCAGCCGCCGGGTGCATCATGCTGCTGTCTAGGAGCAGAATCCCCCCAGAGAGTTGTCCGACGCTCTGGCCAGGGATTTCACTCCTGGTGAAGCCCCTGACGTCACTACCCATATATGGACAGTGACATCAAGGGCTCCTCCTGAAGCGGAATCCCCAGCCAGAGCGTTGCCAACGCTCTGGCCGGTGATTCTGCTCAGTGGGCCCCCTTTCCATCCACCGCTCTGCTGTACCTTTAGTGAACACCACCTTTCTGTGCGAGCATTGACAAATTGGTATTACGATTCCCCTTGTCAAAGAGCTGTGTCCCTACATACTGACAATCTCCAACCATCGTTGACCGCATTACACTGTGTAGGGACACATCCTCTTGACAATGAGTATGGTAACACCAATTTGTGTTAGTCCTGGGTTACACAAAGACTTTATGCGGATAACAAGGATTTCCTATAACAGGCATGTCAGGAGTGGCATAGCTCCTCTATAAATCCAGTGACTCACAAGTGATGTCTTATCTGATGGGAGTCATTCTCTTCTTTTCTTCTCCATCTGACACAGACGGTTATGGCAACTTCTCATAACCACTGCAGAGTTTCCTGATGAGACATCTTTGCCCCTCATTTCTGCAGCCATTTATATCCCCTACAGAAATACAAAAATTCAGACACCAAGGCGCAGGCCCATACGTTAAAGGGGTTGTCTGGGCTCGGACGGTTTTTCATACTCATGACCTATCCACAGTTGCTGTGCTGCAGATCTTCAACTCTGCTACTATTCACGTGAACTGCAGCATACCCGCTATACTGTGACTGGAGCCATCTGCTTCCGGCACTGATATCCGGCGCCCGGAGGCAGCCAGAGCAGCTGATTGGTGTGGGGTCCGGGTGTCAGACCTCCACCGATCATATACTGATGACCTGGGTAGGTCATCAGTATGAAAAATGATCCGTGCCCGGACATCCCCTTTTACTTAGAGTAATAAATTCAGACCCCAGACCAGACCCTAGAATACATACAGACCCCAAACCTTCTAAACTATTGCAGTCCCCAGACCAGACCCCCCTAATCATATACAGACCCAAGAACAAGCACCCTAAAGAAATACAGACCCTAGACAAGACCCCCTAAATACAGACTGCGGACCAGACCCCTAAATACAGACCCCAGACCTGACCCCCTAAAATAATAATGACCCCAGACCTGACCCCCTAAAATAATAATGACCCCAGACCTGACTCCCTAAACTAATACAGACCCCAGACCATGCCCCGTAAATATAGACCCCAAATCCCTTAAACTAATACAGATCCCTTAAACTAATACAGACCCCAGACCAGAACCCCTAAATACAGACCCCTTAAACTAATCCATCCCTCTTAGGGTATGTGCACACACACTAATTACGTCCGTAATTGACGGACGTATTTCGGCCGCAAGTCCCGGACCGAACACAGTGCAGGGAGCCGGGCTCCTAGCATCATACTTATGTACGACGCTAGGAGTCCCTGCCTCGCTGCAGGACAACTGTCCCGTACTGTAAACATGATTATACTACGGGACAGTTGTCCTGCAGCAAGGCAGGGACTCCTAGCGTCGTACATAAGTATGATGCTAGGAGCCCGGCTCCTTGCACTGTGTTCGGTCCGGGACTTGCGGCCGAAATACGTCCGTCAATTACGGACGTAATTAGTGTGTGTGCACATACCCTTATACTTACATATCAGCTCAAAGTCTTCTCTGTGGAGTCTTGCTGCTGATCTAGGACCTGCGGTCAGGTGACCTGCAGGTATCTAAACAGTAACAAGAACTGCAAACATAAGGTCATGTGACCTTATGTCTGCATGTCCTTTTGCAGGACATACACAATGCAGTTCTGTCGCATCTTTAATGCAACAAAACTGCAATGTACTTTGGGCCCAATGATGTACAAAACGCCCCTATGATGATCTGCCATTGATTCCTGTCTTGGAGGAGCCCCTGGCGTCACTATCCAAATATGAACAGAGAAGTCAGGGGCTCCTCCTGAAGTGGAATCACCAACCATAGCGTTGCCCACACTCTGGCCGGGGATTCCGCTCCTGGAGAAGCCCCTGATGTCACTATCCATATATGGACAGTGATGTCAGGGGCTCCTCCAGTAGAAAAATCCCCAGCCAGAGTGTCGGCAAAGCTCTGGCTGGGGATTCCATTACTAGAGGGAGCCCCAATTGTGCTATCTACAGGGAGGGGAGTGTAGTGCCATTTACAGGGAGGGGGCTTAGCGCTATCTACAGGGGGTGGCTCTATCTACAAGGGGGTGTGTGTGGCAATAGCCACAAGGAGGTGTGTGTGTGTGTGTGTGTGTGTGTGTGTGTGTGTGTGTGGCACTATCTACAAGGGTGTGTGTGTGGGGCACTATCTACAAGGGTGTGTGTGGGGCACTATCTACAAGGGGTGTGTGTGTTGGTCATTATCTACAAGAGAGGGTGTGTGGGGCACTATCTACAAGGGGGTGCATGGGGCGTTATCTACAAGGGGGTGTGTGGGGCACTATCTACAGGGGGCTGTGTGGCACTATCTACAGGGGGCTGTGTGGCACTATCTACAGAGGGGACAGTGGCATTATCTACAGAAGGTGTGTGGCACTATTTACAGAGGGCACTGTGGCATTATCTACAGGGGACACTGTGGCATTATCTACAGAGGGCACTGTATATACTAGGGGCCTAACTTCTATATGGGTACGAAGGGGGCCTAACTTTAATATGGGGGCACAAACTGGGGACTAAACTACTGTGGGCCAAACTTCTATAAGCTTACATACAGAGCCAGCATATCTGTTATAGCTCCCTTGTAATATAAATTATGACGCAAGTGTGAACAGAGACGTCGTCGTGTGCAAGGTGATGAAAGCCTGAGGTAGTTTCATCTACTCCCTTTTTTTCTTGTGTCTGTCGAATGCATATTTATTGAACCTGCCTAGTCACAGTTGTAATGCATCAACTCTATGTATGAGCAAAAAGAGGCAGGAATTTCATTGTGTATTTTTCTGTTTTGGGAGGCATGACTATGTATATTTATTTATGTATAACATTTTAAATGTATATAATTCTGATTATTCTAGGATATTCTCTGTAAGCTGAATATATTAGCAGTAGCTCACATTTTTCTACAGTCCTGATCGTTTGCTATAATGTGTAGGTCAGGGAGTGTATGTCAAGGTAATACACACTTTTTATGCAGACCATATGCTTCTAAGGGTCCCTTAGAAAGAGGGGGAGCAGCCCTGCTTCGTCCCATCCCCTTTTTTTCTGGGTGGCAAAAACCTGTCCAGAGGAACAGCACTGTTAGTAAACAAGAGGGGTAGGGAATAGGCTCAATGTTCGTGAGGCAGTGTAGGGGAAATAAGACAAACACCAAGCAACCGTCTGTTCTGCATGGCAAAATCCAGCTCCATACTTGGAGGACCATTTTAATTTTTGCTATGGGGCCCACTCTTCAATGTACGTCATTGGTGTAGTTTAAGTATCAGTCTGGAGTCACGGCTGTTTAGCTCACAGAGTATTTGTATACACCTTTCTGTTAAGTCAGACAAGGTCTGTATGGGTTTTAAGACTCTGGATGTAAAGAAAAATGTTTTCATTTACTGACAGCAAACAGATCTTGAGAATTGAGAATGTAAGAATTTAAACATAAAAGTATAATAGAAAGTAACAGCAGTATTCTTTACACAATAATTACGCTTAATTTACCTAAAACAATAAAAACCCTTTCATGAGGCCATGTTCACACTCGAAAATTTTGAGATGCATCATGCAGGCTTTCAAGACAGCTGAGGTACAGCACATTCCAACACTATGCCTGAGGAAGAGACCTAAGTAAGATGTCTGCAATGATTGGAATTATTTAACCCGTTTCTCTGGTCCCGCTGCAAACATTCTTTATGTATGGTGTATTGCTGAAAATATTCATATAAGCCGATTGCACAAATTTACATTGGCTGGAACTGATGTGTTTTGCAGCATGTACATAATAATATTTGTTCACAATTGCCTTTTGCAGATTGTTACATGCATGGTCACCTTTAGAGTCATTTCATCTCCTAGCTATTGTACTCTAGGAGATAGAGCAGACCCCGTATTAATGATACATACCATTGGAACATTAGCAACAAAAGTCTGGAAAAACTGTTATGCATCAGAACCTGAGATCATAGTCCTATTAGACAGCCGTGTGCAGCATGGAATACAGGACAGCATAGAAGGCTGCAGTGACAGCAGAATTGGTTTTGCCCTATTGTGGAAGTAGAGCAGCACATTCTTAGGGTATGGAATATATTACTCATTACAAACTGATGATATTAAGATGCTTGTGGTTGAGCTGCTCATGAGCAGGAGTCAACAAGTAGACAGGTCCGGGCTAGGGCTGTTTATATAGGGTGAGATGAGCCTCCTTAAGATGTTATACAATACAGTGCATGGAAAGTAACAGGATGGACTATATACAATTTGCAACTACATATCCATAGCATCCTGCTCTGATTCTTACCATGTGCCCTATGTCTTATTTCAGTGGGATAAAAAATATATTAAATAAAAGTGTCAACAAGAGGAACGTATTTTCAAGTAACAGATCCTATGGAGCATCCATTTTATCATCAGTCATCTGGCTGACCTAGCATGAGGACTGCAGTGCATGACATGGATAGATTCTAGTAGATCTCCTCAGCAGGGGTGGGGGTGCATCTAGAGCAGGGGTCTCAAACTCGGCCAGGTTAGTGGGCCGCATATAGAAAAAATGTGAAGTGGTCGGGCCGCATTACTTTCAAATTTGATACAATAAAAAATTATTGTTAATCAATTAGTTATTTGAACTACTATAACACTATATTACTATAATAATAATACTACATTACTATAATAATACCGCTAGGTTTAAAATTTGAGATATTTCTCCACGTGCTTATTTCAACAATCCAGTTTTCCAGTTTAAGTGTCGCTAAATGCAGTCCAGCGGCTCAGTTGGCAGCGGTTGGTAGACACACATGTCAAGATTGGGCAGCCCCTTTTTAGATAGTGCCACAGTACCCTCGGTGGATGCCGCCACAGTGCCCTCTGTGGATGCTGCTGCAGTGCGCTCTGTGGATGCTGCCATAGTGCCCTCTGTAGATGCTGCCACAGAGTACTCTGTAGATAATGCAACACACCCCTAGATAATGCCACAGTGCCCTCTGTAGATAATGCCACAGTGCCCTCTGTAGATAATGCAACACACCCCTAGATAATGCCACAGTGCCCTCTGTAGATAATGCCACAGTGCCCTCTGTAGATAATGCAACACACCCCTAGATAATGCCACAGTGTCCTTTGTACATGCTGCCACAGTGTCCTCTGTACATGCTGCCACAGTGCCCTCTGTAGATGCTGCCACAGTGCCCTCTGTAGATGCTGCCACAGTGCCCTCTGTAGATGCTGCCACAGTGCCCTCTGTAGATGCTGCCACAGTGCCCTCTGTAGATGATGCCACAGTGCCCTCTGTGGATGCTGCCACGGTGCCCTCTGTGGATGCTGCCACGGTGCCCTCTGTGGATGCTGCCACAGTGCCCTCCGTAGATGTTGCCACAGTGCCCTCCGTAGTTGCTGCCACAGTGCCCTCTGCAGATGCTGCCACAGTGCCCTCCGTAAATGCTGCCACAGTGCCCTCCGCAGATGCTGCCACAGTGCCCTTCGCAGATGCTGCCACAGTGCCCTCCGCAGATGCTGCCACAGTGCCCTCCGCAGATGCTGCCACAGTGCCCTCCGTAGATGCTGCCACAGTGCCCTTCGCGGATGCTGCCACAGTGCCCTCCGCGGATGCTGCCACAGTGCCCTCTGCGGATGCTGCCACCGTGCCCTCCGTTGATGCTGCCACAGTGCCCTCTGTAGATGCTGCCACAGTGCCCTCTGTAGATGCTACCACAGTGCCCTCCGTAGATGCTGCCACAGTGCCCTACGCTGATGCTGCCACAGTGCCCTCCGTAGATGCTGCCACAGTGCCCTCTGCGGATGCTGCCACCGTGCCCTCCGTTGATGCTGCCACAGTGCCCTCTGTAGATGCTGCCACAGTGCCCTCTGTAGATGCTACCACAGTGCCCTCCGTAGATGCTGCCACAGTGCCCTATGCAGATGCTGCCACAGTGCCCTCAGCAGATGCTGCCACAGTGATGTCAGGGGCTTGCCCAGAGCTGGAGTCCCGGAGCAGAGCCGCTTCTAGCACTCTGCCTGGGATTCCAGCTCTGCTCCTGACATCACTGTCCATATATGGACAGATGTCAGGGGCAACCCCAGAGCTGGAGTCCCGGGCAGAGCGCTGGTAGGCTCTTCCTGGGACTCCAGCTGTGCTCCTGACATCACTGAGACTCCTGCTCTGGGGAAGCCCCTGACATCATTGTCGATGTATGGACAGCGATGTCAGAGGCTTCCCCAAAGTCCTAGAGCAGAGCCTATACTAGCGCTCTGCCCGGTACTCCTCTCTGGGGAAGAACCTGACACACTGTCCATATATGGACAGCGATGTCAGGGAATTCGACAGAGTCCCGGAGCAGAGCCGATACTAGCGCTCTGCCCGGGACCCCGCTCTGGGGAAGACCCTGACACACTGTCCATATATGGACAGAAATGTCAGGGAATTCCACAGAGTCCCGTAGCAGAGTCTATGCTAGCGCTCTGCACGGGACTCCGGCTCTGGGGAAGCCCCAGACATCGCTGTTCATATGTGGACAGCGATGTCAGGGAATTCCAGAGTCTCGGAGCAGAGCTGATGCTAGCGGCTCTGTGTCCGGCGTGCCGCAGATGACAGCCCCAGGGGCCGCATGCGGCCCGCGGGCCGCGTGCTTTAAACCCCTGATCTAGAGTCTAGGCAAAGTTAGGATTTCTTCTTGGCTTACTTGAGGGGTCGTTTTAAAATTTGATCAGGTGTTCATGATATTCATCATGTACAACAATGCAGATTTATATGACATTTAGGGTGTTTGGACAGCTGGATGACACCTATGGGTGTTGTTCTAGTTGGATTGACCATCAGGTCAGCAATGCTTGGCATGAGCTACAAAGTCGTAGCTAAAGTCTCATGGACCCTGTTGCAAAAGTTCAGCCTAGTCCCCCTATCAACATTCATTTACTGTCATGTGTATGTATATATATATATATATATATATATATATATATATATATATATATTGTGAGGGTTTAGCATCAGGAGAGGTTGGTACAGCGGTTTCTTAGTAGCCAGAGACAGGGACACCGTGCATTAAAGTTCATAACAGGGCTTTGCCTGTGTTTTATTCTTGTCAAAGAAACAGCCTCTTGTACAACAAGGCAAAATACAAAATAAATCCTGCTCGTCTGAGCACTAACTAAACAAGATATTATCTAACTATACCAAGTGCCTTCCTTCCAGGCACTGGACACAAAGTAACACAGGTCTTTACTCACATAGAATACAGGCTACTCCAGACTTAGTAGTCTCCGGTCTGAGTCAGGGGTGAGACTGACACACACTGTGTCTGCACCTTTTTATACACAGGCTGCAGGTGCAGCTAATTGAGCAGCAGCCTTGTCCTACAAACAGAGATGGACTAGGGATTGGGGAACCCGCCCTGCTCTTCCCCAATCCAACTCCAGGCCCTTTTTCCGGCTTTTCCTTAAGCCGAGATTGGAAAGCTAGAGCTTTCTATTGCAAAAAATACTCATTCCCTGGAGCCTAGGATACATATGACAGGATTCTAGGGGAAATGTACCTTCCCTCAATGACTTTACCTGTCACTGTCTCACAATAAATATATATATATATATATATATATATATATATATATATATATATATATATATATATATATATATATAAAATTAAGAAAGAAAGAAGATTTGCAGCACTCCAATGTGAAAAATAAAGCTTGATAAAGATCCTATTGTAGGATTGAAACGTTGCTGTTGTTCTTGGATTGAATAAACCACCACTTTTTTCACATTGGAGTGCTGCAAATCTTCTTTCTTTATATACCAATACACGTCCGAGGATCGGGACGTTTTGCTGGGCACCTGATCGATTGATTCCGTGTGAGTGCTCCTGCTTTCTTGTTTGCTATATATAAAATTATGTATGTGTATATAAACAGGACTGGCTCCAGGATTATGTGGGCCCTTCTTATGCCTTAACATCTTCACCCACCCAGTATACTATACAACAACCATTTTTTTCCAGCATTTATTCTACTCATGTGTTTTCCGGTAAAAATTACAGAAATATATTTTTCTGTCATTTTTACCAAAGAACTCCAACATTTTTTTACATGTGAACATACCCTAAAAAGGAGAGAGGCTGTATACTGCAAAGTTTGTAATTTAACCCTTTTACTATCATAAAATGTGGGTGCTATACTTGTTCAGATAGCCAGAACATTTTTTTTGTTGTCGCCTTCCCACCTTCATATGCATAAAAGCCAGAACCTTTTTATTTTTACATCAACATAGCTGAATGAGGGCTTGTTTTTTTTGCGAGACGAGCTGTAGTTTATTTAGGCGCCATTTTACCCTACACATAAACAAACGTGGTTTACAGTTACGTACCGGAAATTCTCTAAGCCGTAATCCGTTGGGCACTGGCTAGACTGTGGTGCGGAGTCTAAGGGATCCACTCGTCTTCACCAGGTGGTATGTACTTTGCTGTATAAAGATCCCCAGGTCACAGTCCAGGACAGGCCAGACATAGGCCAAAGGACTTAAGGGAGGCCAGCATGACCAGGGGTGTAGGTAGGGAAGGGGTTAAGAAAATAGGGGAAGAAGAGAAGAGGAGGGGTGTGTTGGAGGGGTTGGATATGGGCGTGGAAAGGGTGGATTATAAGGGGAGGCAGGGAGAGGCAGCGCCATTAACAGCTGAGACGGTGTAGGAAGTTCCCACCCACCCTCCCTTTTTTGGTGTCTTTTGGGGAAGTGTTGTTTAGTTGTTTTGTTGAATTCATTGTTCCGTTTTTGTTGCTGTGTTGATCGTTTTTTCTTTTCTTTCTTCACAGAGGCAGAGACGCTGAGGGGACGCTGGAGCGGAGTCATGGCAGATGTTGGCGGATTGGGGGGTCTTTGGAGTTGGTGGTAAATTGTGGGGGGGGGGATTCATCGTGGGTATGGTCCCTCCCGAATTATAGAATTGGTCTGGCTCAATTTGGGCTCCTGCTGGGTGGTGTCCTGGGGAGCGTTGGCATTTAAGGACAGCCAACTGCAGTTATAAGAGTGCCCCTGAGCTGGTGGGAGACGGCTGGGAACAAAAAATATGCAGATGGGAAAATGGTTGGGGACCAGATTTTTGTAGCTCCAAAGACCTCCTTTCCATGTTCAATTTATATGCTGATATGGTTATTGTTATTTATGTTTGCTAATAAAATGGCTGCTGTGGCCAAGATTTATCCAAACCAAAGTTGTCTGTGTTTTATGGGAGGGGTAAACGCAGGGTTGGGTATTAGTGGCCATAAAGGAGGGAGGAAAGGTTTAAGAGGAGTGGATAAAAGGGGGGGGGGCTTAGTGTTTAACTGAACGATCTCTACAATCCCAGGGACATAAGAATAGTCATGGATTGATGGCAGTAGCACTGATGCAGTAGTAGCATGGTTAGAAACAGGACCAAAGGTCATCGCGGTCAGGATGCGACAAGGCAAAGAACGAGATGGGGGCAAAGTCAGAAATGTAGCCAAGGGTCAGAGTCAGGAGAAGGACAACAGGTACCAGGCAGACAATCTGAAGGACGAGGCAGAAGCATGGTCAGGGACATAGTCGAGGTCAGAATCAGGATCAAACACAGCAGTCTATAGCAATGCACAGGAACAAGAACCAGGAAAACCGGTACCTCCATCACCAGGCAATGCTTGGCAGGACAATTCCCTTTTAAATAGGCTGCCAAGCATGATGTCATCTTCAGATGCCAGTAGCCTAAGGAACCCAATGTTGCTAAGCAGCCAGAGCAGCAGGGCCGCTGCTAAAAGCCAGCAGGGCTATGGCGAAGGACAGAAGCCAGTTCAGCAGTGAAGGAGATGTCGCTGAACGTAGCACTGGAACAGGAAGAGGTGAGTAACAGCGTATAATTTACATTAACTTTTATCATGAGTTACAGTGTAGCTAAATGTTTGACAAACTTCTGACATGTCATAGTGACATGTCAGAAGTTTGGATTGGTGGGGGTCCGAGCACTGAGACCCCCACCAATCGCTAGAACGAAGCATCTGAAGCGCTCGTGTGAGCGCTCAGCCGCTTCATGTGTGTTCAGCTTTTTCCGGAAATAAATGTATCGGTGTACGGACTTAATAGAAAGTCTATGAGCCCGTACACCGATACATTGGCTTTCCGGAAAAAGCTGAACAGACACGAAGCGGCTGAGGGCTCACACAAGCACTTCAGCTGCTTCATTCTAGCAATTGGTGGGGGTCTCATTGCTCGGACCCCCACCAATCCAAACTTCTGACATGTCACTATGACATGTCAGAAGTTTGTCAAACATTTAGCTACACCTTAAATACAGAAAAATAAACTATTTTATTTAATATTTATTTACACCATTTACTGATCACCATACAGGTTTAGAATGTATTGTACAGGTTTGTTGCAAGGATACCAAATATATCTATATTATTTACTGTTTTGTGATGTTTAATAATGTACTTTACAAAAAGGTGTTTTGCAATAGTTTTTAGTAACTTTACTGAAAATAGTTTTTAATAACTTTACCATAAAAAACATTTTTCACCAATAATGTACTGACATTTACTGTAGAGATATACATTTATATACCACAACATTATGCCTGTGAGGAAGAATACTATTGAGGTATTTAGACAGAAAAAATGCACTCATACAGTGCAGGCTGTAGTTCACTGTTAGGGCTTATTCACACGAACGTATAATACGTCCGTGCTACGCACGGACCTATGTTACTGAATGGGGCCGTTCAGACTGTCAGTGAATTTCACGCAGCGTATGTCCGCTGTGTGAAACGCACAACATGTCCTATATTTGGCCGTGTTTCGCGCTGCACGCACCCATTGAAGTCAATGGATGCGTGCAAATCGTGCTCGGCACACGGAAGCACTTCCGGGTGCCGCGCGTGATTCCCGCAACAGTAGTAAAGTGAATGAATGAAAACAGAAAAGCACCACGGCCGGATTCACACGAGCGTGTGCGTTTTGCGCGCGCAAAAGGTCCGTGTGTCATCAGCATATGATGCGCGGCTGCGTGATTTTTGCATAGCATGGACGTATATCACATTCGTGTGAATAAGGCCTTAGGGTATGTTCACACGCAGGGACCAAAAACGTCTGAAAATACGGAGCTGTTTTCAGGCGAAAATGGCTCCTGATTTTCGGACGTTTTTGCAGCAACTCATGTTTTTCTCGGCGTAATTTACGGCCGTTATTGGAGCTGTTTTTCAATGGAGTCAATGAAAAACGGCTCCAAAAACGGCCCAAGAAGTGACATGCACTTCTTTTTCGCGGGTGTCTTTTTACGCGCCGTATTTGACAGCGATGCGTAAAATTACACCTCGTGGGAACAGAACACCGTAAAACCCATGGCATAACCCACTGAAAACACTGCGTGTGAACATACCCTTAGTATTTCTGACTTCGATACAGTAGGTCCTGACTTTGAGACTGTAACATCCACTTAGGTTGTTGACCCCCTGGACCACTCCACCTTAACGGAGTATCGGCTGGCCAAACAAATATAGGACAGTCACTGGTCGATGGTACCTGGATGGCAGGCTGCTGCCGAATAGCTGGAAGCTGGTTTGTTTCTTTATTAACAAAGCTGGCTTGTGCTGGATTAACAGAAGATGGTTTGTGCTGAATTATTGGAACCTGGTTTGTGCTGGATTATCGGAAGCAGAACTGGTTTCAGACACTGGACACGGATCCCGGACACATCACGGACACTGAACTTGACAAGGACACTGGACGCAGATACTGGAATTGTCACGGACACTGGACACGGATAATGAATTCAACACAGACGCTGGACACGGATACTGCAGTCGTCACGGACACTGGACACAGATGCTGAAGTCATCACAGACACTGGACACGGATACTGAAGTCGTCACGGACAATGGACACGGATACTGAAGTCGTCACGGATACTGAACACAGATGCTGAAGTCGTCACGAACACAGATTTCAGGAACAGGCTACGGAACCTTCGCAGACACACTGAGTTAGCAGCAACGTTACTCGGGCACTGGGCTAGTGGGCAGGGTTTCTTAAATAGTCCAAGGTGTCCAGGGATAGGGTGGGGACACTTTTACTGGTGCGCGCGCTGGCCCTTTAAGAACATGTGATGCAACAGCACGCGCGCCCTACGGGCACAGGCTGCAGGGAGCAGAGCGAGCTGGCGCCTCTGGGAAGAGAGACAGCGGGAGAGAGTCACAGTCCAACGGTCACGGCGGTCTTTAAGAGAATGCCGGCAGTCCGTGACCGTGGGCATCTCAGAGACCCAGCAGAGACCTGGTACAAGAATGTGCTGATAAAAAGTTAAAGGGGTTTTTCCCCGCCGGTCTTTGTTTAACAGCTGTCAGTGATGATGTGACTTCTGCAGCCAACTGACTGTCGGGTGCTGATACGGGGCATATATATTGTCATGATGATGATGGTTAGGTTGCGTTCTCGTAATGCAGATTTTATCAGTGGCCTGAAATCTGCTGCAAAATCCACATGTGTTACATGTATGTGAATATTGCAGTAGATTTTGCAGCATACACTCAAATCCACCCAGATTTTTTTCACAGTCTGTTAATCCGCTGCATGTGAACCCAGCATTAGGGGGGATTCACACGAGCGTGTATTCGGTCCGTGCGGGCCGCGTGGTTTTCACGCGGCACGCATGGACCAATACAAGTCTATGGGGCAGTACAGACAGTCCGTGCTTTTTGCGCAGCGTTTGTCTGCTGCGCAAAATGCGCGACAGGTTCAATAACTCTGCGTATTTCGCGCATCACGCACCCATTGAAGTCAATGGGTGCGTGAAAATCACGCGCACCACACGGAAGCACTTCCGTGGGACGAGCGTGATTCGCGCAACAGCAGTGAAAAGGATGAATGAAAACCGAAAAGCACCACGTGCTTTTCTGTTTCCGAACATCCAAACGGAGTGTCTTTGCGTACCGAACTTCACCGGGTTCGGCCAAACTCGTTTTGGCCGATCCCGGCAAAAAAATTATCGGTACGCGACGTCAGGAGATAGTCACTGTCCATGGTGCTGAAAGAGTTAAACTGTTTCAGCACCATGGACAGTGACTTGCGATCCCAAAATACATTAACCTGTAAAAAAAAACGAAGTTCTAACTTACCGATTACTCCTGTCTCCTTCCTGCAGTCCGACCTCCCGGGATGACACTTCAGTTCAAGTGACAGCTCCAGCCAATCACAGGCCAAGCACAGGCTGCAGCCAATCACAGGCTGCAGCGGTCACTTGGACTGCTGCGTCATCCAGGGAGGTGGGGCCCGATGTCAAGAGAGGCGCGTCACCAAGGACGCGTCACCAAGGACGCGTCACCAAGGCAACGGCCGGGAAGTTCTCGGTAAGTAGGAACTTTATCTTTTTTTTTTACAGGTTTTTCGCTGTTGTGTTCGGCATTCACTGTCGAGGGTGCTGAAAGAGTTAGCTCTTTCAGCACCTTGGACAGTGACGGGCGTCGACAAGCCTCATCTCTATGATGCCGGCTGCGCGAAAATCACGCAGCCGCGCATCAGACACGCATGACACACGCAGCTGTCAAATGGTTTTTGCGCTCGCAAAACGCCGCGTTGTTTGCGCGCGCAAAAACGCAACGCTCGTGTGAATCTCCCCTTATGGTGATGTAAATATATTTCATTATTTACTGTATATATTGGCATGCTGCTGATCCTGATACCAGCACATAAACATCCTGGCCTGTACCATAGGGGTCAGGGATTTATTTACAGGCTGCTTCAGCAGGGCTAAGGATTAAGCAGCAGGTAGGAAGAGGAGAGGACCAGAGAACAGTAAGTAAGGTGTCAGGACCGAGGCCTATGCAGAAGTCCACTTTTTGCCGTGATTTTGCAAAACTGCTATATGTTGTCTGAAAATTGCTGCAAAAAATATACAGAACCGCAATGTGTGTCAGTTTCCAACACGGTTACTGTCACTGATGTGGCTTCAGGGCTTAATCGCAACCCCTATAACAAAGCCACTGGCGAGGTGGACAAAACACTCAAAAAGGCTGAGGCACTCATTGCTTTCTTTGTCCTTATGCTGAGTATTTTTGGTTGTACTGAGATCAGGGCCGGCTCCAGGTTTATGTGGGCCCTTGGGCGACACAGACTTAGTAGGCCCCTTTGCGAGGGAACTCACGGCGGCAGTAAAATGTCAGAAAACGTCACTTTGTGCCCCCATATAGACGTTAGGCCCTGTTTATGCCCCCATATAGAAGTTAGGCCCCCCAGTTTGTACCCCCATAAATGTAGTGCCCTTTGTAGATAATGCCACACAGCCCCCCTCCCAGGAAGTGCCACACAGCCCCCACCCTGGTAGTGACACACAGCCACCCTCCCAGGTAGTGCCACACAACCCCCTCCCAGGTAGTGCCACACAGCCCCCTCCTCCCAGGTAGTGCCACACAGCCACCCTCCTTGGTAGTACCACACAGCCTCCCTCCTTGTAGATAGCACCTTTGGGGTACATTCTAAGAGTGGAATCCCCAGCAAGAGAATTGCTGATGCTCTGGCTGGGGATTCCGCTTCAGGAGAAACCCCTGATGTTACTGTCCATATATGGAAAATGTTGTCAGGGGCAACCCCAGAGCCATAGTCCCGAGCAGAGCACTACTAGCACTCTGCCTGCGACTCCTGCTCTGCTCCTGACATCACTGTCCATATATGGATATTGATGTCTGGAGCAGAGTTGAAGTCGCAGGCAGAGCGCTAGTAAAGGCTCTGCTCCGGTACTCCAGCTTTGTGGAAGCCCCTGACATCACTGTCCATATACGGCTAGTGATGTCTTGGGCAACCCCAGAGCCAAAGTCCTGGGTATAGCGCTACTAGCACTCTGCCTGAGGCACTGCTGTGCTCCTGACAACACTGTCCATATATGGACAGTGATGTCAGGGCTTCCCCAGAGACGGAGTTTGGGAGCAGAGCTGCTAGTGCTCTGCCTGAGACTCTTTCTCTCCTCCTGACATCACTGTCCGTATATGGACAGTGATGTTAGGGGCTTCCCCAGAGATGGAGTCCCAGAGCAGAGCCGCTTGTAGCGCTCTGCCTGGGACTCCTTCTCGCCCTCTGACATCACTGTCCATATATGGACATTAATGTCAGGGGCTTCCCCAGAGACG